>NC_092878.1:95800199-96121449 GCF_028372415.1 Notamacropus eugenii | reverse complement strand
TAAGGTACAATTCCAATAACAATGCCAGACACTTCTTACATCCTAAACAGAAGGTGAGAAACGTAGTCCCATGTTCATCAATACTTAGAAATGTTTCTCTCAAAATAAATGATTTCATCTTTATTCAAAAGTTGAATGATGATTAAAATTAATAATTAATGTATTAACAAGGCAACACAACCCAGGTAAATAGAACACTAGTTCTGAAGTCAGAAAGACATAAATTCAAATGCCATCTGCTATTCTGGCAGAATCAATTAACCTGTTTGTAAATCAATCAATCAATCAATCATGAGGCTCCAAACAAATGCTCTCCATATTGCTAAATACTATGCTAAGTGCTGGGGATGCAAATAAATATGAGAGAGAGAGAGAGAGAGAGAGAGAGAGAGAGAGAGAGAGAGAGAGAGAGAGAGAGAGAGAGAGACAGAGAGAGAGACAGAGAGAGACAGAGAGACAGAGAGAGACAGAGAGAGACGGAGAGAGAGAAAGGGAGAGAGAGAGAGAGAGAGAGAGAGAGAGAGAGAGAGAGAGAGAGAGAGAGAGAGAGAGAGAAAGAGATTCTTTCTATTGTTATGGATTTAAATTTTTATTGGGGAAACAGGAGCAGACACATAAACACATGTAGAAGGAATGCATTCTTTAGGAACAGGAATAATATTTAATGAGGTAGGAAACAGTGACAAAGTTATGATGGGCTTTCAAAGTGAAACAGAAGAGTTTACATTTAACTAATAGACAATATTAATCATTGTCAACAATTGGGCATGGGGGATGGTGGGTGATATTGGCACACATGTTTTTAATGTAATAGCCATGTGAGTGGAAATATCATTGGATGCAAAAGATTTTGTGGAGGGAGAAACTGTAATATTTAATGATTATGTGGAGTGGGGGGAAGTGAAGAGTTGAGAATTACCAGTGTCACCTATGTGGGAGGTAGCTCACTGGAAGAATAGTAGTACCTTCAAGAGAAACATCTAAGTTTAGAATATGAGCAGATTTGGGAAAGAATGGCAATGATTTCTACTTTTTACATGTTAAATTTGATTTGCTTCCAGAATATTCCATTTGATATGTCTAATAGGTATTTTGTCTTGTGGGATGTTAACACAGGGCAGAGAATGAGACTAGAATTGTACTCACTCCTCTATTGTGCCTCTTAGAATCCCTCACTTATTTCAATGGTAAGTTAATGTACTATCTGTTACACTGGTCATTTTCTGTTGGCCCTAATTGTTAGTATCCTCCCACAATTATTTCCTGTTTATTTAAAAATATATTATGTAATAATTATTCAATATTTTAAAATAAATATGTACATATGTATACATATATGTGCAGACATGCATAACACAAAGTATATACACACATGAAGTAGTTATGCATACAGTATCAACTTATCAATATGTGTATTTGTTTGGGTGTTGTAGTTGTTATTTCCTCTGAGGAGACCAGAAGCTTCTAGAGGAGTGGTATTGTTTTATTTTTGTCTTTGTACACCCAGGACGTAGTATAGCTCCTTGAATATAGTAGAGGCTGAACAAATATTAATTGAGTGAAGAAAATACAGGTCTGGTGATGGTGGTTAGGGTATCCAAGTAAAAATGTGGTGAATATGAAGATATTCATTCAGTCCTCAGTTGGTTGGAAAAATGATGAATTTTGGGTCACAGCAATTCTCACATATTACTCACTGAGTCAAAGAGCAACTGTAGCCTGTAGGGGAAACAACATTTATATCAATAAAATAATGAATCTTTGAAGTGCTGAAGCAATATTTTGTTTCTAGTTATATTATCTAAATTTGAAAACACAGCACTAAGGAGGGAAGAATTCTGGAAATGTGGAATGAGGATGGAAGAAGACAAGGCCAAGACATTCTTCAGTGAAAATCCATATAGATATTTATTATTAAAATTATATTATTGTGTTCTTAAAGTCTAGAAGAATAACACAAAAGCATTGTGCAGAGAGTCAGGATATTTGGTTTATTTCTCTTGAAATAAGGTAAGCAATTATCATCACTGGTTTCATTTCTATAACACTTTCAGGTACACAAAATACTTCCTTTAAGACCATCCATTGGAGTGGAACAATTTTCCCCTTTTAAAGATTAATAATCTTAGGATCTAAGAATCTGAACACTTTTCTAAAGTCACACAGCTATACTGAGGATGACTGGCTCTGAATTCAATGATATCAAGTCAATAATATGATCTTCAGTTTTCTTCTATTTTACTTCTCCAGGATTCAGTTTTCTTATCTGTAATAGAAAGGTATTGCACTAGAGAGTCTCTAAGGTTCTGTTAGGCTCTAAAATTTTCGTTTCTAAAAACTTGTTTCCAATTTATTTTGACAACACAGGCCTTGCTACACACACACACACACACACACACACACACACACACATACATACATACATACATACATACATATATATATATATATATATATATTAGTAATCATTAACTGGGAAACTCAGAGTTTCCCCATTTCTTTCTTTCAAAGTTCCCTCCTCTAATCTAAATGAGTCTATTATGACTCATTATGTTGCTAAGACAGGTCTGGGAAAGTGCTGATTCCTCCCTATAGCGAAGGCAATTAATACGGAAACTAATCAGGATTAAACCACCCAAGTCACATGACTCAAGACCTCACTTTTGTATATTCCAACCCCCAGGATCCCCCAGCATTTGGAGCAATCAGAGTTGATTGCTACCCCTTGGGAACACCTACTCTTTGAAGGGCGTATAACCATGTACCCCCAAATCCCAAACTGAGCTACCCCTTTTTGGGGGGTGGGGTTGGTTTGCTCTGTAATTTCCATGCAATGCATGTGGAGACAGTGTGAGAGAAATTAAACCATGGACAGACACACCTTAATTTCATTAATCTCTTTCTTAGAACAGACTTTGTTTCAATTTGGGGTTCATGGCTTCACAATTAATGGTGCTGTGAGTAAGATTTGCACTTGGATTTTGGGGGTACACTTTTCATTCCAACAGTGCTAAGGCAGGGCACCCACAGGACTTTTCTCCTGAAATCCTAGCCCTGAAGGGTGAGTAAGTCTGATTCCCAAAATCACTGCTCCTTATGTATTGGGCTTCTTATTTTAGCTTGCAGTCCTGTTATTCTCCCAAGTGACTCTGGGGACAGAGATCTAGAAAGGTCTTCCTGGAAGAATATTTTCTGTAATTGGCTAGAACTCACTCTGAGTAAATTGGCATGTGGTCACTCTGAATTTTGACCAGTATATTTCTAATTTATATGATAAATTGTGTTGCAATAAGGATGTGGAACCAAAATATAACTCTGAATTTTGATCATTCTGATTCTAATTCTAAATTGGCTTATCTCCTAAAAAGCCAACATGAAAATTAGATCTGTGGGCACTTTATCTTGTCAAGTGCCTTGTGTGTTTGTAAAATGTTTCCTGTTTGTGATGAAAAATTTAAATGCATCAAGAAAAAACTTCCGAGAAATTTCTTAGGTCTATAATTAGAGAAAGAATATTGGTAAAGAACTTCCATTTTAGACTTTCAGTGGGAGATTAAGATTTTTTGTGGGGGCCAGTTGTGTCAGTCTCAACACTGGCCAAGTTGGGATACCAGACTAAATAATGAGTAATGGAATAAACAAAAATAAAAAACAGGGAGACATTCTGCCAGAAGTTAGTGGAAGGTGGAATCAGCAAGTTGCTTTTTACTGATAAAGATCTAGAGCAGGCTGCCCAGGAATTAGAGAAAGAGGGAGAATTTGAACTGAGGTTTAATTAGATCCCAAAGTTAAAATTTATACTTAATGTTTAAATTAAATCTAGAAAACTGTCTTTGCACCCCTCCTGCCCATGTATCTGATATTAGGCAATGTGTTTAAAACTGCAAAACTAAGGGTTTTTTGCTATCTTTTAAGCTATCACTTTAGAATTTCAGTGATTTTGTTGAGAATTTTTATTAGCATTATAGAAGGTGTTCTGTGAATGGTCTGGGAGAAATTCAGCTCTTTCGATTTGTAAATTGTTAGGCATTAACTTTCTTCAGATTCAAACTGGTTCAGAGAAGCAGGCCAAAATTGGGTAAGATTTTTTTTTTTAATTTGAAATGTAAAGGGAAGTGAAGATAATCTGAGTAATGGGGTTTGAATGATTAGGAAAAGAAATAAAGATTTAAGCAAAAATATGATGGATAGGAAAAAATGGTTTGTGGATGTTTGTGGGGGTGGGGTGGTCCAAAGGAAACCCATGTGCTCTAGGTCCCCTCCCAACCTCCATCCTTGGTTACTTGTTCTAGGTGCATTTGTGCCTGTTTCAGATGGTTTAAGCATGTTGTGAGGGTGTAAGGAAGTTTGGTTTTGATTGAAAATGAAAATTGTGTAGCTTGATTTTAAAAACCAATAGATAAAGTCATAAAGAATTAGTTTACTATATAAAATCTTGAGATGTTTCCTTATAGTGTTCAATAGATTATTAGAGGCTCTGGAGGTTTATGCCTGTAGAAACTAGCCATACCCTATCACTGAATCAATTTCCTTAGATCCCTTTCTTCCTAGGATAGAAGCTGCAGTGTCTCCTAGTCTTAAAGTGTAGGACCAGGACATTTTGAACTGGCCGGATGGTGGTGGCAGCTTTAATTTCAAACTGTTTGTAAAACTTTCTTTTTGAGGGATATATGAAGTTGTGGATAATATTTCCTTTAAATTGCAAAGAGTACTGGACTTTAAAAAATAAAATATTCATCATTAGTGATTATAAATCCAGATTTGATTTGATTTGTCGAAAATCTTTCCTATAGGTATTAGAGCAGCATCTAAGAGTGCTCTTCCTATCAGGATTAAGCACAGAATTATTATGTTATTTGACGTTAAGAAATTTATTAACTGTATGGACCTGAGAAAGTTCTATTTACCTCAGTTTACTCTTCTTTAAGGGAACAATAGTGGAACCCATTTCCCAGGGATGTTGTGAGGGTCGCGTGATTGTAAAGAGCTTAACACTGTGACTGGCATATGATGAACACAACATTATTATTTTCTCTCTAATTTAATGTAATTGTTCCATACTTGATAACTTTGAAATAGTTTAAAAATACCAAAGCCAATGGATTACTAATTTCTGTATATGATAATCTGAAAACACAATCCATGTCATCTATCATTTATTGTTTGTGTTATTACTGTGTTTCTAAATTGTATTGTATTTTTAAAATTCTCTTAGACTGTAAAATTTGAGAGACCATTATGTTGAATCAATTTTTAATCTGGATTTTGTTGCATATATGAATTGGGTATTTAAAAATAAAAGATGTGATAAAATTTTAAACACTGTTAACATTTATTGAAGAAATCATAATAATGATACTGATTTTTACTATGAGAGCACATTTTCATTTGGATTTTTGGCTATTATGAAAATATATAAGGTTTCACATCGTAGTTTCAACATGTGAATGATTAGATGAAAGATTATCTGTGCAAGGTGATTTAGAATTGTTTGAATTGTTGAATTTGTTGACTTGTTGAATTTGAATTCTTTCAAGTTTCAAATGCATTATAATATGTAGGCAATTTTTACATTTTAAAATTGTGCAACTTGTTAAACTGTGGTAGGAAAAAATTCTTTTATAATCTAGATGTTAGATTAAAATTGTAGTGTCAGAGGAAAATAAAAAAAATGAATGGTTTAGGAAGCTGTTAGGTCATTCTATATTACTATGTATTATAATGTTTTAAAGCACTTGTAATCTAAGAAATCATAACTTCAAAGTTGTGTCTATATCTAAAATGAAGCTTCAGTTAAAATTTGGTTCTCACTTATGAAAAATAAGATTGTTAACTAAGCTATTTGGAAGTTATTGTTTAATTCAAGTATTTAAGAAACTATTTTCCTGAAAGGAAACTTGGCAATTATGCAAAGAAAGGTCCTTGTAAAATTTCTTTGCAATTAGTTTATAGTAACAGGACAAATTGCAAGTTGTTTTCAAGAAAGGGAAATACCTTTATGAAGAAATGTTTTGAAAATCTTTTGTGTGATTTTTATAAGGCCTACTAAATTTCCATTTGAAGTTAATTTGTGGCAATAATTTGATATTGATAATAATTATGTCTAAACCTACTGTAAATTTTAGGTTTCATTCTTAAGTTTGTCATATCCTTGGACTGGTTTTAATGGGCACTTTCTGAGATACAGTGTCAGAGTCAGCTGCTCAAAAGCAGCAGCATCAGAGGTCTAAAGGGCTAATGACTAATACGAAAGCATTTACTGTAACGAGCTTTAAGTAGGGAAGATCTTACTGTTTTGATCTGAATTCATTCCATGGTCTAAATATGAGTTAAATTTAGTGTTTGAACTTTTCATATATATAAGATTCATTTCCTGAAGTGTCTTGTTCCTACAGGTCAAGTATGATTAGAGAAGGATAAATAAGCTTGAGAAACAGATGCAGATCTATTAGAGAATAATTTATGTACTTAATGGAAATTTGATTTTACTCATGTTATTTTATCAGGAACTAGAACATACATAGGAATGCACGCAAACTACTTATGGTTTATTTTAAAGATGTTCCCTAAGCAATGTGAGATTATAGTCACATCTGAAACTGATTCTTGGAAGTTGCTTATTCAAAACCTTGTACAACTGTTAACTGATTTTATTCTGAGTCTAACTCCAGGTATGTTTATCAAGTTATACTATTGATCCATGATGGCAGAAACTTTGTAGGGGTTCTCTGAACTACATCTATGAATTTCAGAGTGTGATCTCATGAAAAGTTTGAGAGAATGACTGTTTTGCAGGAGCTAAGGTAGGAGTAGGAGTCTCCTGACACAATTCCCTCATTATAACACCTGGCAGATTTAAGCCTGACCCAAAGCAATTGACCCTCTGTATCATTATTGCCTGGAATTGACATGAAGTTCGGGAAACATTATTCCCTTACTATATTTATGTCCCTGGTCTTTTATGGAAAATCAAATGTTTTATAAGCACAATATTAAATAACAGAGGGGTGCTAGAACATCTGAAGTTACTATAGTAAGATACAATTATAAGATTGAGCTATTTGACCCAGAATTTTAGCCCAAACAAGTAATTATTCAGCCTTAACATATTTTACTTGCATGTATTCCTGTATAAGTTAGAGTCATTTAATTCCTTATAATGCTATCCAGAACTTGTGAAACCAGGATATTATTCTGTTACTTGGGTAATATCATACCTGTCTCAGTTTTTTTTACAATTAGTTAATGTTAAAAGAAGAATGACTTGTGTACAGTCCTTCAGAATATTGGTTCCTCTCTATTGTCGACAGGTAATATGGAAATTGATGTCTTTTTTATCAGGATTAAGTGACCTAAATCAGGTGCTGAAGACCTCATTTTAATATAGCCCACCTCCCAGCATGTCGCCCAATCAGAATTGATTGACACCATTTGGGATCACTTCCTCTTGGAAGGGCATATAACCATGTATCCCCAAAGTCCATATCAAGCTAGTTCTGAACTGACCCCTTTAGTGGGGCTCAATTTTGCTGTGCAACTCTTATGCAGTGCATGTCCAGTCACCTTGAGAGTAATTAAGCCATGGACATAGGGCTTATAAAGCCAACTGCATTGAGCCAGTAATAATTATACAATGTTGAAATAAACAACTTCCAGTGATATGTGAAGTATCTACAGTTAAGACTTTCTGAACTAGCGTCAAAATATGATATATTCTAACAAAGACAGAATCTGAACAATAATATTAAACTTCCATTATTTCTGGAATTTCCCTGTCTGGATGCACTATTTTTCATCCCTTCCCACTGTACTTTGGAATAAAATCTTAGATACTATATCACCAAATGACTGGGAAAGGTTATATCTTTCTATGAATCCCGGGAAAAGTAGAAAATAGCAACCAACCATAAAATTGCTAAATTTCTAAGGAAGGGACCATTCTTTCTCATTCCCAATGCCCCTGTAAATTTATGGAGGGTACCTGTTCATGTGTCTATAAAGGCCAAATGGAAGTTCCACATTACTTAACTCTCTACCTTCCTTTGACTCACAGTTCTAATTCTTTCATTTCCCATACATCTTTAAATGTCATTTCTTTCCATTACAACACATTTTCCTGGTTTTTTTGGTGCATTATCACAGCAGGTTTCAATTGTACAATTCTGAGAGAGAAAATACGTTCTCATAGAAAGGATACAACTAGTAATGGAAAATGTCTATTCAGTATTGTAAGAATTAAAAAGCTAACTTCCTTATTCAAATAGATTATATCACTCAGAATGATTTTTGATCATTTTGGCATTTTGGCATTAACAGTATTTAAAGTCAGTGGAGCATAGATTAATAAAAGTTGAATTTTTTTATTCTGTTTCACAACATGATCAGTTACAATGAAAGAGTATGCATATGATGATCAGCAACTATTATATATCTATATGTTTATATATGTATATATTTGATATATATTTACATAAGTAATATATATATCAGAAATATGTAGTTCAAATGCAATTTTTATGACTGAAAAATGTCTACTACTTACCAAAATGTGACCCAATGATGGTATAGAATTCATACAATACATCTGTTTCAGATAATGACCTCTTTGAGGCTTCCTGAAGTAGGAATGAAATTAACCACTTAAGGAAAATGAGAAAATGAGCATTATTTTCTACTGGAGGAGAGAAATCTTCTGAACCAGGCTTTTTTCTTTCCTTACGGTAAAAGACATTATAAACTCCCCAACCTTCCCCTTAAAAAAAAGTTTTCATATATTGTCATTACACTAATCCATGAACATAAGGATTAATCATTTCTTCCAATGGCACAATATGTTCCTGTCAAGATGAATCCCTTCTAAAAGAAAATACAGTAGCCTGAACATTCAAGATAACAGAAGTCAACCTAATATAAGTTTATTGAACTTCTCAATACCTGCAAGGAAAAGTGTCTTATTAAGAAATAAGGGATGATGTATTCTACGCACACAAGCAAGAATGATATTTTAAGAGGAAATGACAGATGGTCTATTATGCTTAATAATTAGCATTTCTTAATTTCCTAAATTATTTGAGTACTTTGAATGGGTATACTACTGTTGGGTCCAGGAAGTTCTATGAATAGCTATAACATACTGCTATGAATGACAGGATAATTAAATAACCTGGACTTGTAGTGCATAAGAATTTTTTTTACCTTTTGCCACTTGAGGAAAAAATACAAGATGAAGTTTTAGTCATATATATTCAATTTGAGTCTACTCAATATGCATTTATTTTAGTTACAAAATGTGCAAGATATTATCCTAGTCGATGTGTATACATATGTGTGTATATATGTATATATGCATGTGTGTATATATATAAATGTATGTGTGTATGTATATTCATGTGCATATATGTACATATATATACATATGTGTGTATATATGTATGTATATATATATATATACACACACATATATATTTCGTACCTCAATTAGTTACATTCTCATATGATAGGAGTTCCAACCTCTTTTGTTTCATGGGCCTCATTTGCAATATAGTAAAGTCTATGGAATTCTTCCAGGAATGTTGTTAAATACACACATAGGATTTCAAAGGAAAATTACTGCATTGAAATACAGTCTGTCTCTGTCTGTGTCTCTGTCTCTGTCTCTCTCTCTTTCTCTCAATTAACAGACCACAGGTTAAAAACACCTGCATTAAGGGGATATATAATTAGGGCAATAGGAAGACAATACTGGATGGAACCTTAAAAACCACATAACCAAATCTCATATTACAGATAAAAAAACTAAAGTTCAAAGATGTTATGTCACACATTTGGTAATAAATACCAAACACGTTTTGTTTTTGTCCAAAAAATCAGCAAGTATTTATTGAATGTATACAATGTGCCAGATACTTTGCTATATCTGGAGGATACAAAAGAATGTAAAATAAAATGGTCCCTGTTTTTGATGAGCTTATGATCCAGCTGTTCTGAACTCAGCTCTTCTCCACTCCAAAGCAACTACCCTTTCTACTACCACATTCTTACTCCTATAGCCACCCATAAATAAATGTAAGTAGAGGCATGCTAGATCCAGCCTAAACAAAGAGTGCCCTGGAGAAAGATGATCATTAAAATTTCAGAGTGAGAATTCTAAACCGTGGAGATCATTAAATTGTACGAAGCTCAGCTTAATTTATGGGTTTTTTTATTGTCAAAACTTAAGAAAGTGATGGAGAGAATCTTTATAATGCATATTAAAATTAAGTGTATTGTGGCTTTTCAGAGAGCCAGTTATTCAACATTTACTAGCACTCTACTTTATATGAGGCAGTTTTAGGAGAGACAAAGCAACTAACAACTAGGAGATGGTCAAGGATCAAGAAGCTCTCATCATAAAAGAGGGTACCAGATATGATCGAAAAAATCCCAGGCTGAGTTCAAAATAATTCTATATTTTACCTTAGGCTCTTATATTCAATTAGTTTGAGATATAATGAATATAACTAACTCCAAGGCAGTATAACTTGTTAGAGTTTGTTAAAGTGGGGTTTGAGTTATAACCTTTATTTTTTTGTATTTACTTAGAATGAAGGCACTTACTAAAACTGAGGTAGGCAGAAGATTGAATGACCATATGGCCATATTTGATTTTAATCATATTATTCTGGAAAGTTTCACAGATATATTTACTTCATCTAATGACAGAATCACCTGTTTATTGTTTACTCCCATTATAATAAATCATTTTCAGCCCCCATCTGTTAATCACAATGTAACCAACATTATTGTAGTCAGTTTTGAAATATTCAGTAATGAGAACAAGTGATTTTGCAGTAATATATTAAATCAGCCATTGTAGAAATGCAAGTAGATTGTTTAACAGTTATAAAAACTAGTATATCAGGTTTTTAAAAAAAATCTAAGAATAAATAAATGACTCTGAAATATACAGAGAAAATGACTAGCTACTCTATTGGTTCAAATTCAAGGTTGTCACCAAATACAAGCCTCAATCTTATAATGAAATTGTTTTTAAATGCTATATATTTAAAAGATAGACACTAAATTAACAACATACTGTGAAAATTTTATTATTCCATATTTCTTTCAATTTAGATTATCTCCATGTTCAATAGATTCTCTAATAACAGAATGATTATAGAACACAACTATTACAGAAGCAAGATTTGAACAATTTGGATAGGGGAATATGTGATCCATATCTGGTTCTAATCAGTAAAAACCTTTGATGATATATCCACAAACTCCAAATGAGTGGGGGTATTTTTGTTATTGATTTCCTAGAAAAGAGCATCCCAAATGTATCTTGAAAGATATAACTAAATCTGTCGCTAACCCAATATGAAAGATATTTCCTAATACCATAAAACAAGACTATCAACTTATAAATAATTGAGAATCAGATGTATTCTGATCAATAATATGTGTTTATTCTAGCCATCTTGTCTTCTAATGTTGTTCATTTTACTTGTTCCTCTGGCCATTCTCGAAAAGATCACCCTTTAGAATTTCTTTGATTCACATTAGTCATACATAGAACTTTTACTTCCATTTCCAGGTTCACACTGTATGGTTGCCATTCAAATAAGGAATTAATTTCTTAGATACCTACGATGCTCAGGACTCTAAACTAAGTTCAGTTGTTGACATAAATAATCTCTGAAATATGTAATTTTTGAAGATCTGAAATATTTATGAATACTTAAAAATGCAGTGCTGTAGAAGTGTAAGAATAATCAGGCTCTGCATTTAGGAAATTCTTGATAAATTCTTAACCAGCAAACCTGAAATGTATGTAATTCACTACACATTTGTTGTAGCCTTAAAGGACAATTCTTTATTTACTACTCTTACAAAGTAGAAGTCATTAGGGATACCACTCAGAAAAATAAAAGGCAATGAAGATGATAATATAACTATTGCATCTAGTGAAACTGGTAGACAATCCTTTAGAACAGAGAAGCTGTGGGAATATATCCTCTACTTCCCATTCATCAACTCTGCTGCTTAAGATGTAAGAATTTCTGAATGCATTAAGAAGAAGGTTTTATCTCATTGTTATTTGTACTTTTACACAACACTTTTATCTAGGAAGCAACATGGAAAATGTATATTGCTTTTTCCTTGGTATCTCTTTTACTTCTCATCAGGTTAAGAGGGAAAACCAAATAGTTCTATGACAGTGTGGCCTAGTGGTTCCTGAAGTGGGGTTCAGACTGCCTGGTGAGTAAAGATGGCAAAGGACAGGGTCTAGAATCTTCCTTTTGCTTCCAAAGCAAGAACTTCTATCTGAGCTGGAACAAAGCAATTTCTACCTTCTGCTGCTTGTCTTATCACCCCTCTGGAATGTGGAGAACCACTGGTGTAAAGAGGAACAACCTTCCATTTTACCTCAAGCCTCCTTTCTCCTGCAGGTCATCATCTTTTTAAATCCCATTACCAAGCCTTCAGTTCCTGATTCCTCATTTTCATTCTCCTCAACATCCCCCAACCCAAAATTTAAGCTAAACAGCCCTCACTCCTTCCACTGTAATGTGTGCAGTACCAGTTCCATAGGCAATAAAACTCCTCTTCATCTAAAATTGTTTCCTCTCCCACACCTATGACCTACTAGCTCTTAGTCTCATTCCCCCTTAACAACCCTTTCCTGTGCTATCTATCCTTTCCCTCATTCTCCTTAGGTCACTGACTGAGGCAGAGGAGTTGAGTAACTGTTTTCTCCCCACTGTGACTTTCAGGCTGTCTCTCTACCTCCATTAATCAATAATCTGTCTTGCTTTGTGGATCATGATATTCATACCTACCATCTAATTAATATTAAGATAGCTGAAGTTTGCATACTTTTTTGTAACTCCCCTTCCTTCTACAGTGAATTTGTACGTAGCTCACAATTTTTTCTTTCTTTCCTAATTCCTGTCTTTTTAATAGGGGAACTTGACATATATATTGACTCTTTCACAAACACTGTAATCACTCAGTTTTTTAAACTACTCACTTCCCATAACCTCCTCCTCCACCTCATCTTAGCCACATACAAAGGTGCCCATCAATATATCCTTTATCTTGCCACCCCTCATAATTGTATCACTTCCTCAAGAAATCCTTTATCTGACCACAATTTTACCTCTTCATCTTTCTTCTCTTACAAAACCCTCCTCTTTAACTGTACTATGACCTCTAATACCCTGACCCCTCAATTCTCTCCCAGGGCATCTGCTCTGCACTAATTATCTTCCTTAGTTTTATCACTTGTGAAATGGGAATAATGATAGCACTAATCTGCCAGGATTGTCATGAAAATAAAATGAAATAATATTTGCAAAGCACTTTGCAAACCCTATGTAAATATGAGCTATCCTTACCCAGTTTGAAGGAGTTTGGAGTCTAGTATGTACACTTAATAGACTAATATCATGTGAAATGTAGTATGAAAAGGCACATTAGATACAAAGTTGATGAGAGTTCACAGGCTAGATGAAATATGCTATACTAGAAAAAATTTAGATGTTTCTTGACATTGAGGGAGGCAGAATGGGGAAGAATGTAGGGAGGAGACTTGTGATTACACTGAAATAGGGTACTCTCAGCTATGAATGTCTTCCCTAGCAATTAAGATCAGCAGCTACTTCAAGGAAATTTGTAGTCTCAGAGATATTCCTAGTGACACTGAGAAGCTGAATTGAACACAATCATATAGTCTGTGTATCTCAAGGAAGGAGATAGCCTTAGTATTCCAGACAACAAGACTGGTTGTCTCTCAGTTCTGTGGCGTGGGGAACCTATAACCCTCTAGGTCCTCAAGTGCAGTACTTTGACTGAATCCAAGCTTTATAGAACAAATCCCTTTAAGGGGAAGTTTGGATTCAGTCAACACTTGAAGACCCAGAAGGCTACATGTGACCTCAAGGCTGCAGGGTCCTCACCCCTCATCTATACTCTTCTCCAAACCATTAATTAAGGACAATATTGAACAACGCAAAATCAGGGGACATTCCACTAGACACTTTCCAATAAACAACAAATGACTACCCTTTGAATCTGAGCACTCAAGCCATACTAAATCCATCTGACTGCACTATCATTTAGCCTGTATCTCTCCATATTTTGCACTAGAATAGAAAGTAGAATAGTATATTTTTCTTCAAATGAAAACTTTAGTAAAGTAAATATGATTCATTTCTCACGGGGGGTACTTCTAACAAAGCCTAAATGAATACGTCATGTATGTTGTAATGGATTGAACTAAATGTCTTTTAAGATCCCTGCTAACCCTGACATTCTCTGACTATGTGAACTTTCTATCCTTCTCAGCATCCAGCCTTGCAAGTAGATCCCTATTACTCTAGGGATCTGTGATATCATTAATGTGGATATTCTTTTTAATGAAGCAAACTTCAATATATTCATCCCTGCCCATACTGTGCTGTTGCTGTTCTTGTTTTCACCTAAATTCACCAGAAAGGAATCACCCAAGATGCCCTGCCATCCTATTTGATTGCTTTTGACATTATATGAATAATAAATGGAGCCCAGAGCCTCTCTGGCAGTTATCTTCCCCCTGCTCTTGTGATGAGACCAAGTATCTTTATTTTTAATAGTCAACATTTCTCAGACAGTATCTTTTATAACATTTCTGTAAAAATTCTCATATATAATTTGATGTAGCCTGATACATAGAACACCATCAAGGAATTTTGATGGAATTACATGCAATTGGGTGCACAGTCCTTTTGGACCCATTAAGTACATCTGAATCTACGAAAAAAACCATAACTTTCTGTAAATTTTGTTTACACTTTCCTAAGATTCTATTACTTTCTTTATAGTTCTTAGAATGATACACAATTATTTCTTTTATCCCCCTCTAGAAATGTTCAATAGATGATTAAAATGGGTTAGGTGATTTGTTTTTAAGTACCATTAAGATGGTTTAAATTATTATGAAATGAAGTAAAAGCATAATTTAAGCTGAGTTGCTCCATAAATTAAAAGTGTATGTGTTTGCTGTAATGTAAAGCATATCATTAGCAAGCATATGGTATTGTTATATGAACCATATGTCTTCATTTGCTAGGGACCATATGGAAACTGTTTAAAATAAGTTCATCATAAAAATATGACAGATTTTTTATAAAAGGTAATCTTTCCAGTAAATAAATTACCCCCAGAGATAGGAAAACATTGCAAAAAGATCATGCTATCATACCAATTGAAATGTTAGAAATTCTAACTGGGAAGTGAAGGACAAGTTCAAGTACTTCAACAGATTTGGCAGTGGTAGTTAGAGCTGCTTTTGTTTTTATCTGGCATACCCTTTAGGCTTTTTATAAAGGACTCTGTAGACAATTATGCTATGGTGAAAGGATGATGCTAATCACTTACTCTATAATCACATTCAAGGATCTCTCCTCATGCTAACTGATTAATCTTCAGAATCTTCCCATGACCTTGGTAGATGAAGAACATTATCTTCATTTTACCAATAAAATTGGAAACATAGATAAAATACTCTGAACCAATTGGAGAGCATCAAACTAAAAAAGCCCTACGTGATGCTACTTTGTGATAGAGTTAAACTTACATAATGTATTATGTAGTAGATAAATACAATGGATAGCACAACAGATTATGATACAGTAAAATGGAGGGCTGCTCTTACCTTTTGTGTAAGAGTTATGATCACCTGAATAAAATGCTGATCTTTTGTACTGTGACTATGTCATATGATCAAGTCAAACTAGGTACCATCTACACTATAGCCCCCATATATTCCTTTGGTCACTGTTACATAATCCCAGAAAGCCTTCCATCATTTTTTCCACTTTCTGTATTCCTATTCATCCTTTAATGCTTAAGTTCACTGACAATTGTGAGGAAGGCTGCCCTTTTTCCTCTCAGTAAACAAATGTTACCCACTCAGAGCTCATATAAAATTATTTTTAGTCATTCAGGTTTATTATTCTATATTATTACTTATGTGTCTAATACTGTTTTATTAAACTGAATTGACATGAACATAGAAACTATTTCTTTGTATCATACTCAGGCGTATAATCAGAAAGATGTTTGCATGTAGTTGATACTTAATTGAAGTACATTGAATACCTAGATGTCAGTCAGATATTCAAAAAGACCTGTGAAAGTTTCCCCCTTTGTCCACCCCCTAAGATGAATATCCTTGTTAGACATCTAAGGCAGAATTCATACAAGAAAAAGAACTAAAAGGTGATTAGATATGCTAACAGGAGAGATGTGTAAGGCAGAGTATGTATGAGTGTCACTGACTCCCTTATGGTGACCAAGGAATTTTAAGCTCAGCCAGTCCCTTCTTTTAAATGTAGCCAGTGCCCCAGATAATCAAAGATTCCAACCTATGCTTCTAGTCCAACAGAGCAATCCTAGATAGAACATTAGTGATTTGAGCATTTAAGTATTGACAATGTTTCCTGATTATGGCATGGTGCTAAATTGGGATGATGTTTGTTTTTTTGTTCCCAAGTCTAATTACTGACTTATTTAGCATCTTTTTGAAGAGTTCTTAGTGGAGACAACAATCTTCAGTTAAATTAACAAGTCCCCCAGGCTGGAAACAGAATTCCCAGCACAATCAAAACTAATTTCTGATGACTGAGGTGAAGTTTTGTATACTAGAAAGTACACTGAATCAGGTAGGATTTATACAAAGAATGCAGGGGTAGATCAATATTAGCAAAACTATCAAAATATATGACAATGCCCATAATAAAAACAAGAAAAATCATTTGATTTTCTTTATGCAGAAAAAATATTTGAAAAATATAATACCCATTTCTATTAAAACACTAGAACCAACAGGAATCACTAGAACCTTTCTTAAAATGATGAATAGTATCTATCTAAAATCAATATCAACCATTATATCTAATGGGAATAAACTTGAAGCCTTCCCTATAAGATCAGAAGTGAAGCAATGATATCAGTTATGACCACTATTATTCAACAGTGTACTAGAAATGCTAGATATAACAATAACATAAGTAAAAAGAATTTGAAGGAATGTAAAGGAGCAATGAGGAAACAAAGTGATCACTTTGCAGATGATGTGCTCTATCTATGTATCTATCTATCTATTTATCTATCTATATCTATATCTATACTTAAAGAACCCTAGAGAATCAACCAACAAAGTTACAATAATTGTCAACTTTAACCTAGTTAAGAGCATAAAATAAACCAGTATGAATCATCTGCATTTCTATATACTACCAACAAAGTTCATCTGCACAATACAGCAAAATTCCATTTAAAATAATGAGAGATAACATGAAATACTTCAGAGTCTTCCTGCCAAGACAAATTCAGGGATTATTTGAACATAATTACAAAACATCTTTCATAGAAATAGAGACAAAGCTGAACAACTGCAGAAATATCAATTGTTCTTGGGAAGACTGAACCAATATGATAAAAATAACAATTCCTCAAGTTAATTTACTTATTCAGTGTCATACCAATCAAACCACATAAAAATTCTTTAATAGAGTTAGTAAAATTGAAACAAAAATCATCCAGAAGTACTACACTTCAACAATATCAAGGGAATCAATGAAAAAAATGTAAAGGAAGGCAGCTTAGCAGTTCTAGATTCTAAGCTGTATTAGAAAGTAATATCATAAAAAGATAAAAATCATAAAAATAATCTTGTAGTAGTTAAGATGTAGAGTACTGGATAAGTGAGATATATTAGACAAACAATAAGCACTAGTAAATAAACATAGTAATCTAGTATTTGATAAACCTAAATATCTAAGTTTTTTGGGGGAGAGGGGGGTAAGAACTCAACAACAACAAAATAATTGCTAGAAAAACTAGAAAGCAGTTTGCCAGAAATTAGGCATAGATCAACAGCTTACACCATATACCAAGATAAAGTCTTAATGGAAATATGATATAGAGTGATATTATAATAGAATGATATCATAAGGAAATTAGAGGAACTTGAAAAAATGTACATATCAGATCTATGGATAATGGAAGAGTTTATGATCAAACAAGAGACAGATAGTATCACAGGATATGAAATGCATATTTTATTACATGAAATTAAAAAAGCATTTGCATAAATATAGCTAATGCAGTCAAAATTCAAAGGAAAATAGAAAACTTGAAGGGGGGATGTTGCAGCCAGTTTCTCTTATGAAGGTCTCATTTTTTAAATTATACAGGGAACTGAGCCAAATTTATAAGAATAAAAGATATTTCCTCAGTTGTTAAATGGTCAAAGCATATGAACAAGAAGTTTTAAGAGGGGGAAATAAAAATTATCAGTAGTCACATTTTAAAAAGTGTTCTAAATAACTACTTAGTAGAGAAATGCAAATTAAATCAAGTCTGAGATACCACCTCACTGCTATCAGAATCACTAACACTACAGAAAAGGCAAATAACAAATGTTGAAGGGGATGTGGAAAAATCAGTATACTAATGCACTGTTGGTGAAGTTGTGAACTGGTTTAACCATTCTGTAGAACAATTGGGAACTATTGCAAGGAGCTATAAAACTACATAGCATTTTACCTGGCAATAATACCACTATTAAGTCTGTATCCTGAGGAGATCGAAAAAGGGGAAAAAGACCTGTCTGTAAAAACATATTTACAGAAGCTCTTTTGTGGTGGCAAAGAATTGGAAATTAAGGGGATACCCATTAATTGGGGAATGGGTGAAGAAGTTGTGGTATATAACTGTAGTGCAATTTTATTATTCTATAAGAAATAATGAGCAGGATGGTTTCAGAAAAACATCTGGAAAGTTTTACATTCATGCAAAGTAAAGTGAGCAGAAACGAGAACACTGTACACATTAGCAGCAATAATGTGAAGGAAGATCAACTGTGACAGACTTACCTACTCTGATCAAGGAAATGACTCAAGATAATTCCAAAGGACTCAAAATATTTTTTTTTCAGTTCCAGAGAGAGAACTGATGATCTCTCAATGCATAGTAAAGTAAACTCTTTTAATTTTCCTATTTTTATTGTTTTCTTTTGTGATTGTTTTCTTTTGTAGAATAGCTATTATGGAAATATGTTTTGCATGACATCACATGTATAACCAGTATCAACTTACTCGCTTTCTCAAGGAGGGTGCAGGGGCAGGATGGATGGAGAGAGTTTGGAACTAAAAATTTGAAAATAGATTTCCATTTAATTGTGGAATATTTAACAACATAAATTAAATTAAATTAAATTATAAAAGAAGCTGTACTGAACTGGTAATTAAGAACTTGATTTTGAATTCTAGCTTTTCCAGTAATTTGTTGTGAGATCTTGGACAAGTAGGTGATTTGACCAGGTGCTCTCTAAATTCTCTTCAGAGTTCTCAGATCACTGATGTTATGTAATGGTCTGCACTATGTTAAAATGTGGCATTATTCTTAAATTAGGATTTGTGGAATTCTCAAACTTGTAAAACATAAACTTATTTTGGTCTTGTTTGTATTATATTAAATGTTAATGTTAGCAGTTGTAATGACATAAAGGACTTCAAGGATCCCAGGGTTTGGGTAGTGAGGGTGACTTACTCTTTCATGTTAAATAATATGCCAATAAACCTTTGGAATCTTCTCATTACATGCCTCAGAATAAAAATACTAGTTCTGTTACTTGTAAGCACCCACTTCATGCAATTATAGAAGGAAGTTTTATTAAAATAACAAAAAACAAGTGGTAGAGCATGGGGGAAGAGATGGAGAGAAATGGGAACTCAAGATTAAAAAATGAATATTAACAGCTTTCACATATAATCAGGAAATATTTTATGAAACTTTTAAAAAGATGTATAAAATGACAAAGAAAACAAAATAGAAAACCCTGTGTTGCAAAAATGATACAATGTCATTTCCAGGTCATTTAGGTATTCGAACAATAGCACTCCTCGGGCTAAAAGTCCTCCACAAGATTTTCACATATTCTTCTTTGAGAGTAGTTCCATGATACTGTCTTTCTTTGAAGTTCCTTTGAGCTTTAACCACTCACTGTCAAGAGCAGGGTTTCTTAAACATTTTTCCACTTGTGACCCATTTTAATCTGAGAAATTTTTACATGACTCTGGGCATATGAATATATAAAAAAGGTATACAAATCAAACATTTACTGATGATAAATCATAAAGAGA
Organism: Notamacropus eugenii; assembly: GCF_028372415.1. Taxonomy (NCBI): domain Eukaryota; kingdom Metazoa; phylum Chordata; class Mammalia; order Diprotodontia; family Macropodidae; genus Notamacropus; species Notamacropus eugenii. The sequence continues at coordinate 96,101,278 of NC_092878.1, read as the reverse complement.
CTTATTTTAAAACAATTCTTTGGTATAAATATAATTTAACCATTTATTAAAGATTAAATAAAATTTGCATACTAATGAAATCGATGTGCTTGTATATTTTTACATAAAGAATTAAATGTTAGCAGAATATTTGATAATGCAGACATAAGTAGAGTATATGCAACATTTTTCAGAGTTTGTTGATATTTTGATTTTTAAATCATCAATACTGAAAACACCACTTCACATAAGTGTGTAATACAAAATGGAAGAACTATGCTTAGGACCACTTCAGAAATGATTATACATTCTGCCCAAATCCCAAGACAAAATTCGCTTAGTTTTGTTGTTTTGTTTTTTTTCAGAAAATTCAAATTTTAAACCTGCATCACTTGAAAACTTGTCAAGTTCTTCTTGAATTTTTAATGGTGAATGACTGACCTTTTTGATTTCAATTGAGTATAGTTTATGAACTCAACTTAGTTTTTTAGGACCAAAATTTGAATGGAATTATTTCTGAAACTGTGTCTCCAGGCACTTCAGATGATCAAATATAATTTTTGCAATTAAATTGTTGGGAAGATTATATTTCAACTATAAAAAACATCTGTAGCTGTAAACATTTCTAAAGAACCATTTCCAACCTATTCTTCCATATGTTCACTTTTCTGGCAAAACTTTCAATTTCATCTTTCAACATAAATACGCTACAATTCTTTTCCTTGAATCAACATATTTAAACCATTGAATTTTTCAAATATATCCAACAAATAACAGTTTTGAAAGCCATAAGCCATCAAAAATATCACAAGATCAGATTACTGCTAAGTCAACAACATAACAACTTCAACTTTCAATTTCAATAATCTATTTAAACTTCATCCTCTTAAGAGTCACGTTACCTCTGTATGTAGTAATAAGCTTTTGTAATCAAAGCCCATGTCTTTCCGAAAGTATAAAAATAAACAACTGTTAAGAGTAGGGCTTTTAATGAAGTTAATGATTATGATAGAATTGCAAGGCACAGTAGATAACTTCAGTGATATATTTTTTTTTTTACTATGACTGCCTGCCAATGCACTATGCAGTGAGTAAAAGTGATATGTTCATTGCCACAGGCTTTAACTTTTTTTTTTTTTTTACAAATCCAACATTCTCACCCATCATTACTCTAGCGCCATCTGTACAGACTCCAATGCAATTGCAATTGTAAACCTTCATTTCTGAAAAATTCCTTTATTTTAATATATCTTTCTCTCTTTTGTGCACCCTTCCAATGAGGGATAAAACCATAACTAAAATTAATAATTGCATAGAGTAAAAATTGTTCTATTATATAAATATTAGTTTTTTCCGTTTAACTGAATTTCAAACTTTGTGCTGCCCTTCAGCCTGGTAATAAGCTGCTAGATTTTGTTATTACTCATTTCAGAAATTCTTTTGGAAATAAATAAACATACAAACAAATAAATAAATAATGGAATTTTTACAAGTTTCTTCCCTGTACATTTTCACAGGGAATATTTCTGACATTTTAATAGCAGCAGATAACATGAAATCTATCAAGTAGGGCTTTTCATTGCTGTAATTGGAGAAGAAGTTTCATAAGACACAAATAAATACTTTCATTTACACTATCAAATTTCTTAGATCATTGTTTTCCTTCATTTGAAGATTTTAAAAGTGATTCAAAATATTATTTTTGTTTATTGCAGAATACTGCATGCTTAGTAATAAGATGAAATTTTACTTAGGCTGGTCTCATGCTCTCTGCATCCAAAGTGTCATTACAAATTAAGCAAATATATTTTTTCCATACCATCATAAATATTAGAAATAAATCCATATTACAAAAGTGTTTTGACATTTTCTTATTCTTGTCAGTTTAGTTATACTGCCACCTGTAACAAAGATTTTGCTGCATTGCCACCAGCAACTTTACCTCTTCTATGTAAATTTAGCCAATTATCCACAATCAAAAATATTTTTGAACAAAAATGTAAATTAATTTTGCTAATAATTTCTCAAACACTATCTTTGGATTATGAAATTATATTAGTTTATGCTTAATTTAAAAAAATTGATGTTCACATTTACATACACATATAGCAATGATGGTGGAGAAATATTGTTAAAGAGCTTTTGTCTTTGCTTACTGCAATTAAACACTATATTTCTGTAGAAGAAGAAGATAACACCAATTTTTAAAATCAAGCGTTCTAGCACAATACAATCCCAAGATGTAACAATTTGATACTTATATGCAGAGGAATGACAATAGGAAAATTGTAAGTCTTTATTTTCATAATTAATTAATTGTTTCTGTAAGAGCAGAAAATTATGTATGTACAGTAAAACCCCTGAAATTCATAGCATACAATAGTCTCCAATCTGAGCCAAGGTATTTGTGCCAGCATTCTTGGCATTGCCTGCATGCACGGTGCAACTCAAACATATTGTCTCTTCAGAACCAAAGCTACAGTAAAGTTGCACAATGCAACATTGGCAAGAACTGCCAGAAACACTTTGTTTGATTGTGAATTAATTTTTGATCTTTGTGCATTTAGAAATTTGTCAAATTTTTCATGTCTCCCGTATTCAGTTGTGTGATCCCTTATGGGTTCATGACCCACAGTTTAAAAAGCTTTGGTCTAGACTTTTCCATCTCTTTGCCAGTATCTTTTCCACTTTTCTCTGTGCTGAGGTTTGTTCTGACTGGTGATACTTTTTCCTGAATTACCTATTCATGACAGCCCCAGGACATGCGTATTTTAATTCCTACTCCACTTTATGCTCTGACTTTCTCCTCTTCCCTTTATTACCTATTTTTAACCTAACACATTCTAATTCCCTCTCAAATAATATTTTCACCTGCTAGAAGATAAATGTCTTGAGGGGAGCAACTTTCTTATTTGCTTGGATTTGTATCGCCAGATTTTAACACAGCTCTCTGTTTGTCTGTCTGTCTCTCTCATAATTATCCATCCATCCATCTATCACCTACCTAGCTGTTAATCTATACTTCATCAGGTTACAATGGTGTTTTTCTAGAAAGTACTGGAGCCAATTCTAACCAACTTATATGAGATCATTGTAATTTTTCAGTTTAAACATTTATACCTCAGAAAATTGGAAATTGCTACAAATCTGACCTTGATTTATTGTTTTCTGGATTTTCTAGACTGAAGATAGTATTAATAATGCAGATTAAATTTACATGTATACACACATATATGTATATATACATACATGTGTGTTTATACATGTATGTGTATACACACATATATGTATATATATTCCCATAGAGTCCAATTGTTAAACATTTAGCAGTACAACCCCTTTCCTCCACCACCAACCACTGGCACCCATTATTCTATAAATATTCCTTGAACTCAGCAAAAGTGTATAGAGGACTCAGGAAATAAAAGCATTATCATTCCAGAGGTCTGGTGATGGTAAACTTTTGAAAATCGTTGTAATAACTGGCAGTTACATAGCATCTTAAGATTTGTGAAGTCTTCTGCATCCATTTGAGTCTCATTTGAGTCTCATAATACCCCTCATGTACTGCCACACAATTTCCACTGACAGTGTATGTATTCTGGAGAGTGCAGTGGAGGAATGATGAGTTTTACAGGTGGTGAGGGATAGTATGAACAGTTGAATTGTGTCCAGAAGTGTTCTTTTCTGTTCACAGTGGAGAAATAAAAGAAAGCTTACAAGAAAGCAAATAAAATAAATGGACAGTTCTCAACATAAAGCATAGTATTCATTACATAGGCTTTCCTGAGATGGAAATGTATTGCTACATATTTTGAATCCTCTCTTACATTCTGCTATGCAAGTGACAATTTTTTCTTTCATTATTTTGTCTTTAAGCTTTAATATGTTTCTTTTTCATTTCTTATTGTGTATTTGAATTTTAGTATTTAAGTTTAAAATTTAAAAAAATATAAAATAATATTCTTGCCTGAAGGGACTCAGTTCACTTGAAGACAGGCACAGCTTCTGATCTTTAATAAATTCAGGTTGGCATGCCCTTTGGTGAATCTCTTCTACAAAGGTTGGGACAGTCTGTCAGTCAGTCAACAAACATTTATTAAGCACCTATTATATATCAGAACTGTGTTAAGTTCTGAGAATAGAAAGGTAAAAAAAAAAGACAATTATTGTACACCATTTATATTCTAATGGGGGTAGAGGAAGACAGCACACAAAAGGAAGCTTAAAAGGGCCCAGGAGAATAGCTACCAACTTAGGGGATGTGATGGAAAGTTCCAAAGAAGTCCAAAGACAATGAAGTTAATGAGACTTGTGGAGAAAACCTGTGCTAAGCCACTCCTTACCCCCTTCTATTTTCATTCATTTGTTCATTATCCCCTCTACCATTCATCACCCCAAGTTGGCCTATGTCTTTGGCATTTTGTCCCAAGCAAGATTAAGCCATATTAGACAGAGGGTTTTCCACAGAGTCAGGAAGATTAGTTTTTGGACCTTGGGGAAATCAAGAAACTGAGTTTTCACACTGATCAAACCACACTCCTAGACCAAAAAAAAAAAAAAAAAAAAAAAAAAAGTCTGGCAAGGGGCCTCAGAATTCAGTCACTGTAATTTATAACCAAAACTGTAATGCTTTCCATAGCATTCTTGAGAATTTGTCCTCTAGCCTCTCCTTCAAGATCACCCAAAATGGAGACTTTACAGCATTTTGAGGGAGCTCATTCCACTCTTTGAAGCTCAAATCCTTGCATAACTGTTCACTGAGTCAAAAAATGTCCCCTTCTGTATTTTACCATCGCTAAGCAGCTGGGTGGCATAGTGAATAATGTTGATCTTATAGCCTGGAAGAAGTGAATACAAAACCTACCTCAAAAACTCACTAATTATATTAGCTTGTGCAAGTCACCTAACCCCCTTCTTAGCCTGTTTTCCCTTCTGTAATACAGTAATAATGACGAAATCTACCTCACAAGTTTTTTATTTTTTATGAAGACCAAATGAGATAATATATGAAAAGTTTTTTGCAAGTCTTAAAGCATTATATAAATGCCAGCTATTTCTAATAGCTATCGCTAATTCTAGTAATGTCTTCTGGCAAGAGGATAAAAACAAATAAAGTCACATGAAAACTTTTCAATGATTTGAGAAAGCAATCATTGTTGGCCTCATACCCCACATACTCTAGAAGACTTTGGGCTCTCCATCCCTGGTCCCTCATGGTTCTTTTGTGAGAAAAGACATTATTTTTTTCCTAATCCAGTCATTACTTGCTTTTGTACTGACTTCAAAAATACTAGTTGATGAAGTAAATGATACATGATAAACGGCTTTCTTATTAACTTCTTGTTAAGTACCAAGGACTATAATAAATGCTGGGAGTACTATTATAAGTAAGCAAGGCAGTCTCACCCCTCAAGAAACTTATATTCTAATGGAGGAAGAAAGTCCAATTTAAATTTAAAATATCCCTTACTAAAATCCCAGGTGAGTTCCTGGTGTAGTGTCTTAGTTTGAGGGTGAGTCTGATGGCAAAAGTGAAGGTTACATGATTTAGATGACTGGGAAAAGTAAATACATTTTTACTGGTCCTGTAACAACAACCAAGTGAAATGTCTGCTTTTTACTTCCTCTTAGTCCATTGTGTGTGTTTTTGCATATGTATATGTATATGTATGTATATATATATATATATATATATAGGTGTGTGTGTGTGACACACATGTGTATCTATATGTATGTATTTATGTATATATATATGTATATGTGTATGTATGTATTATATAGAGCCAAAAACAGGTACACAAAAATATATAATGTATTCAACTGAGTATATGATTCATTGTCCATATATATATATGGACATGTATACAAACACACACACAGAATGTATGTGTGTATATATATATGTATATATACACACACACATATATACACACATACAATCTGTGTGTATATATATCATATTTAAATATATACATATACTATAAACATAAATACAAACACATGTATACACATATGCATTCACATATGCATACATGTATATATGCACATCCATGCATATATGCATATATACATGCATATACAAATATACACATACACACATGTATATATGTGTGTGTGCATACATATGCTTGGCCTGAATCATACTTTTCTGCTGTCTCAGTACTGCTTTTGAATAACAGTTCATAAAACCTCCAACAAAACAACACAGGTCCCTGAAAAAAAAATTGCCAATCTGCTGTTTTGACTCTGAAGAAATAATCATAGCACTTTGGGGAAAGTGATATGATTCTATTTCCCCCCAAAGCAATGCAACCTTAGATAATTCATGAATTGAGCTTCAAGTTAACAGGATTTAGGATGAGCTGTGGCAATGTTGTACAGTAACTTACACAGCAGATAGGAAGCTAGTTTTGAATTTTGGCAAATACTAATCTTTACATTCACACCCAATTCACAGTTTTCTTCACATTTACAGTGTCTCCCGGGACCCCTAGGAGGATTCTTTAAATAGACTGGTAGATGTTCATCTTGTCACCACGTTGGGTGTATAAAGCCTTAGTAGACTGAATAAGAGTGTGTGAATCTTTCATTTTAAATGTGCTTTGTATGGAGCTCCTTTTCTTCAGGGAATCATCATAAGATTAGTAAGTAAGGAATATTTTTCTTTTTCTTCTTTCTCTTTCTTTCCTTTTTTCTTCCTTCTTTCGTTCGTTCATTTGTTCCTTCCTTCCTTACTTCTTTTTTCATTCACTCCCACTTTGTCTCTCTCTCTCTCTCTGGATCTCACTTGGGTGACATATAAAATGTTGACTCAGCTTGGCCTGCTCTGTTCTATTTCAAACTTGGGCCAGTTCACATGTTGCTAGGCATCCTGGAACCTCACCCTCTCCCCACCCCCCCCCCCCCACACACAATCGTGTTCTGCTCTTTGTATCTGGAGATCCCACAGTATTGATCATGGGTTTCATGCAGTGGTACACTTGACATTAGCCCTGAAACAACTCATAACTTCCAAACTCAAGAGATGTACCAACCTCAGATTTCCCAGTAGCAGTAATTATAGATATCTACCTCCACCTGGTAAGGGATATTTTCATTGAAAGCTAGTGTGCTATAGTGTCCCTAAGAATTAATTGCTAAGGGTTCATGATTTATATCTACATTGTTAAAGGAATGGAGGGAGTTGCCACAGAGAAGAAATCATGGGTCCTAGAAATAAATATAAGCATGGGATTATGGAAAAAAGCAGTACCTTAGATTCATAGCTCCAAAACTCCTTATACGTAGCATAGGCTATGAATAAAGATTAGTGACCTAATAAGTAGAGAAAGCTCAGTTTTCCCTATAAGAAAATTGAAATAATAATACCTGTTCTGCCTGTCTTGCTGTATTGTTTCATGATCATTTAAAATGTTGCTGCTGTTCTTCTCCCTCAAATAAAAGAACACTCAATACAAAGAGTTAGGAAGAATATATGTTTTTCTCAGGGTAGGGAATTATTTTCTGCCAAAGCAAATTCAATCTATCTATTTCTCAATACAGGGGTTCTTAAATTTTTTCCATGGATCCCTTTTGCAATTTTGTGAATACTGTAGAATACTTTAATGGATTTTAAAAAACTTTATTACATGAATGAATTACACTAATTAAAACAAGCAAACTCCCAAAAGTTAGATTATCCAAGAAGTAAGATTTTTAAATTTGTCACAAGTCACAGGAGGGAATATTGCTATTCATTGCAAGGAAATGTTCAGTTAAACTTTAGTGAGCCACAATCACTTAACACCCATGAACCTTCATTTAATTGTCCTTTCCCATTGCTATTTTCCATGAAAATCTGGAAAATGTTTCTGACCTTATCAATATGTAGCTGAATTATTCCTCCATACTCTAGCAGCTACAGTACAGTACAATTGGAGCCAACTTTTTTTGAACACCTTCACTATTTTCTTTTAATTGTCATCATCAATAGTTTCTTAAACTATAGTGAAGATCTTTCAGCTTCTATGTTACACTCAGTCCCAGCAGAAAATGGATTATCATCTGTGCCTTCATTAATCAAAAAGAGTGAACATTCTCAATATGACAAATGACAAAGCTGACATATGACAGGATTGCTGTTGTTCAGCTGTATCTGTCCCTTTATGACCCCTTTTGGAGTTTTTTTTTTTTTTTTTTGGCAAAGACACTGGAGTGGTTTGCTCTTTCCTTCTCCAGCCCATTTTGCAGATGAAGAAACTGAGAGAAAAAGGGTTAAGTGAGTTGCCAGAATCATACAGGTAGTAGTAAGTGTCTGATTTGGGATTTAAACTTGAGTTATCCTGATTCCAGGCCCAGCACTCTATGCTCTAAACCATCTGGATGCCACTGGTAGCCTTTTCTTAAGTGGGAACAGCCTAAGAAATGCTTTAGTGGAGTAAAGGTTTGGGAGAGAGCTTCTAAGTACTCAACACAGCTTACCATACTAGGAAAATTAAATCAACAAGCCCTTCCTACTTTGTGCCAGATAGTGTGCTAAGTTCTAAGAGATACAAAGAAAGGGGGATAAGACAGTCCTTGTGCATAAGGAACTCACAGTTTAAAAGGGGTTAGAGAAGCAACATAAAAACTACATATTAAAAAAAAGAGATATATGCCAAAGTATTTGTGTTTTAGAGGAAAGGTACTAAGATTAAGGTACTAAGAATTGTAAAATATTTCTTACAGAAAATAGGACTTAGACTTGAAAAAATCTAGAGAAGCTAAGAGGTAGAGAGGAGGGAGAGACTTCCAGACAGAGAATATAGGTAGTGAAAATTCTGAGTGAGAAAATCAGTTGTGGTATTTGAGGAACCCCAATGAGGTCAACATCATGGGATTGGAGAGAAAATGGTGATTGATGCTGGTATGGTGGGAGGAAGGCATAAAAACACTGACAAGGTAGAAAAAGCTAGTTATGAAAGGGTTGAAAAGTTAAATGAAAGATTTTATATATTTTATCCTAGAGATAATAATTTATTGAATGGAGGTGGAAGTGGGGAGACATAGTCAGATCTATGCTTTGGGAAAATCCCCTTGAATGGAAGATGTGCTAGAGTGGAGTATAATTTGAGTTAAGGAGAGCAACCAACAGGCTTTTGTAATTGTCCAAATGACATGATAAGGGCATGCATACACCAGGATATTTTAATGTCAGAAGAGAGAAGGTGGAATATAAAAGAATGTTAATGATCTTAAGTGAATAAAATAAAATATGTAGGATTCCAAAAGAAACCAACTGTTGAAATATAGTTATAAAAAATTAAGTTCTTGGATCACAGATTAAGAACCTCTGATTTAATGTATTAAGTCCTGGAAAGTTGTATGAGGCTATGAAGTTTTGAGCAAATTTCACAAGTTGTACTCGAAGAAACTCTAATAATATCATAAAAGCTTGCCTGTTTTCTTTGTACATGTGCAACATTTACCAGAATGGAAGAACACAATTCAATCTAATCTAATTTAATTTTTTTCAAGTAGAAGCAGTGTAGTATAGTGTGCAGATTCCTGAACTAAAGAGTCACAAAGATGTAGGTTCATAATCTACTGGGAGCATTCTCTCATTTTCAATTAAATTCCTTGTGTCAAAGTTTCCTCATTTGTAAAGACTTAGTCTTGATAAGCTCTAAATTTCTTTCAACATTTTATCTATTATCCTATGATCACTTGCTACTCCTGTGACTTTGGACAAGTTGTTCAACTTCCCTGAGTTTTTGTCTTCTTATGTATAAAAAGGAAATTTTAAAGAAAAACTTTAAAGACCATAAGAGTGTTTATAATTCTCATTTGTTTTCTCATTGTTATCACACAATTCTCTATTTTATTTTTATGAAGTTCATAGGAAAACATCTGAGGAAAAGTTACTACCCAGCTATTATTCTTTGTATTCCATGTATTATGGACTATTATATGGATAGATCATTACAATTCTAAAACTAATGAATATATATGTATGAAACATTGCATATTAAACATCTTATCTTATTTTATCTCAAAATGGAATTTAGATTTCTTCTCTAGAATTCTGTTCCTTGGAAGAAAGCTAGGGCTTCGAGAGGACAACTAATTAATTCTAAAAATCCATTAACCCACAAGTACACATTATTTTCAAAGTGTCTTGATTTGTTTTAGAATTCAGTTTTAAATTTTCCTTTTCTTCTACAAAATAACATACTGAACATTGTCAAAATATTTTTCTGCCAAAAAAGAAGAATCATAGTATATAACATCTTACTGAAACATTACAGTTTCAAGTAACTTTGACAATCAATTTTTGCTATCAATTTTTACTGGTCAGATGACTAATATTTAAATATAGACTTTGGTTATATGTAGTTCATAAATACTTGACTCTAGAATTTTTTCTTCACTTTTTCCTAACTGAAGATCATTGTCAGAACTCCAATAAGAAACATTTTATCTTCAGTTGAATCCTTAATCCTAATTTCAAAAGCAATTTAGTACAAGTTTATAGAAAATGGCTTGACATTTAGACATTTCCCATTAGCCTTCATAGCATGAGGTGAAGCAGTTATGTCTGTGTACTATTGTGGGTAGTGTAGGAATGAAAGTTTCCTCATTCCATGTGCATATGTTGAGTCTTAAAGACTATTTACATTTTAGTCTTATGTCAATCACAGTCTAATAGCTGTGCTTGCAATTGTGTATTTGGTGAATATTAATGAAATAGTTTTTTTGTAAAGGTGGAAGTGGACAGTTGCTTAGTACCAGTTGACTTTTTGTAGCATCAACAAATTAATATTTTTTCATCATTATAGCTTATTCCACCTTTTTCATAAATATTTGTTAAATGTCACTGATATTCCCAAGAACTGAGACAACTTTTCCTAGATTCAAAATTTTGTAATACTTTCTAACCACACTGACAAGGTAAAAGAAGGCATACATTTCCCTCTTAGACATTTGTCTGTACCGTTATATACTACCCTTATAAAGAAGCTTGTTTTTGCCTTTCAAGAGCTATGATTTGCATAAGCCTGTAGGATTTAATTTTTTGTGTAATTAGTTGCAATGAATTAGGTTATACTTCAAAGTGAATGAAATCATTCCATTTCTATGGAAATTTAAAATAGCATAATAGGTTGGAAATTTAGGAGAAAAATAGTAAACAAAATTAGAAGATTGGTAAATATATTGCCAATTAAAAAACTTTTTAACCAAATGTGTATAATTCAAGTCTATATTTAAGGCTAAAGTGACTTTCCATTTAAATCTACAGTCATATATACTAATTAACCATATCTCAAAATATTTATTAATGCCAATAGTTAATTTTAAAATATTATCATTATATCATATAATCATCATATGATGTATTAATAATTAATATTAACATAATAATAGTATCACAATACCAAATATTTAGTTGGAACTTTCCAATGAATCTTGTATTTATCATGGAGAATGTCCTACACAACATACAAATAGAGGGGGAAAAAGAGTTCCTATTGATTATGAAGTTCTATAAATACTCTATTTTGCAAATCCTATTGTACTAGAACACTGAATTTTGATATATGCACAATTAATAGAGTCAATTTTGTGATATAATCAGCACATCTCTGAGAAATGCAAAGGCCCTGAGAAATTCACTTCACCCTCCAGAGCCCCAGTCAACTCCCTAGGTTGTATTTTAATCAATCAGAGTTTCTTAACCTGGGATCCATGACTTTTTTGCAAAAATTTATATCTGTATTTCAATGATAATTGGTTTCCTTTGGAATCCTATGTGTTTTATTGTACATTAAAGGACATTAAACTGTTGTCAAAATAGACAGAAAGAAGGTCCCCTAATTGAGCAAAAGGAGAAGAAAGAAAGAGATGGACTGCATTTGGGAAATTGTTGAGTGCTTTTCAATGATGTTTTTGCTCTTTCCAAAAAAATTCTACTTTAATTACATTCTGCTGAAACAATATTTCTACATTTCATGTAATATTCTCAGAAAAACAAAATTTCCATTGTTCTAAAGATCAATAGAAATATATGTTAGGTAAAAGTAAGGTATAGCATGTGACCAACTTTTCAATGGCAGGAAGGTTGCCCACAAAAATGAGATCACAGATTTATCTCTCGGTCTATAATCCATACATTTCCATCTTTACTGTAATTTGGACATTGAAGAAACTATAGATCTTAGAAAAAAGACAGAGGATTGACTCATTTAGAAAAAAACAAAAAGAAAAAAAAAACGGTTTCTTTGGAGACTAAAAGGGTTAATTTTCCTGTATGTGTATAATGTGTTTCCAGGAATTAATTTATCTCACTGAGAGGATTTGATTTTTGTTGCCTAATGAAAATATAGTGCCTAGAAAACTGTTCTACTCTTTGCCTATCAATTTAACCCAGGAAAAGACTTTAAAGGAGGCATACCTAATATGACTCTGCAGACTAAACCTCTATCCCCATCTCTTATCCCTTCAACAACCACTTGATTGGGCAATGATTGCTACAAAAAGTAGTCCTATTGCTATGTATTTAGTGATTTCAGAACCATTCTCAGTCCTGTATCCTCTATTGATAGACTCTTGTCTGGCAATCTTGTTCTGCCTCCTTCTTTCCACATTTGTATATGACCTATTGATTATCCTTTTACATATTTACACTGATTTATAAGTATTATTATTGTTAGTAGTTTACCTACGTTCCCTGGCCAACTGATTAGTTTGATGTTTTGTTCATGAATCAGTTGCATCGATGAAGTGCATGAATAGGATCAGTAGAGAATCTGGTTCAAATAAGCAATCTGTTCTACTATGATCAACATATGATTTGATCAGGAACCAATTCAGTAATTATTATTACTAAGCACCTATTAGAAACAAAGAGCTAGGTAGGTGGTAACAGTGGATGGAGCGATGGGCCTGGAGTGAGAAAGTGGAGATATGGGGAATGAAATGAGAGATGTTCTTGAGATAGAATCAACAAGACTTCATAGCTGACACATTAGGAGAATGGAGGTGAAGAGCAGAGAAATGAGCCCTAGCTTGTAAGCCTAACTGATTAGAAAGAGGTGGCACCCTTGACAAAAATGGGAAAACTTGGAGTACTTTTTGAGGGGGATAGGAGAGGTCGGTAAAGACTACTGTTTTGGAAATTATGAATTTGACATAACTATGGGTATTTCCACTTTCACAGTCAGTAATAAGAAACAAGAGTTAGGAAATAGATTCAGGTTAGACAGTTTGACCTATGGAATAACAATGATAATTCTATGTGAGCTATTGTGGTCACTGAGATAAAGCATAGAGAAAGAAGAGAAGAGGGACTTGGACAGTGTCTTAGGATAAACTCATAGTAAGGGTAAAGTCCATGCCTTTATTCCACCATCTTGTCTCCAATCCTCAAAACGTCTTGTTTTAACTGATTATATATTCTCTATATTTAACTGTTTTGCATGACATGCGTATAATCCATGTAAAATTGCAAGCCTTCTCAAGGAGGCTGGAGGAGAGGGATAGAAGGAGAAAATTTGAAATTAAATTTTAATAAAAAGCAATTATTAAATCTTTTTTACATTCACTTTGAAAAACTTAAAGTTATAAAAGACCTTGGACTTACTGTGATCATAAGCTTCTTGCTACAAAATTCTGACTTAAAAGTGAAGAAAGTAAGGAGCACTATTAAACAACATAGGAATGTTTATGAAGAAGTGATGAATAGATTTTAAACAATTACATCTGATAGATACAATTCCTGAAGAACTATGGATAAAGTGACAGGAAGTAGTGACAAAGTACAATCCAAAGAATAAGGAGAGCAAGAAAAAAAAAATGGCTTCAAAGTGATGTCCATGTGTAGAAATGTCTTTTGGCTTGTTGTAAAAGTGTTTGCTATGATCAGAAACTTATCTAACAAAATTACGGTCTCCCATTTCATCCTGGGCCATGTACAATTTTCCTGCTGAGTATCGAGTCACTGGATCCAGATGACTCAGGAGGAGAAAGTGAGACTGGGGACCTTGCACAGCCCTCACTCACTCACAACAAAGTTAAATGCAAAGCATATCATCATTTTTCTGATGTCATTGTCCTCTTTGAAAATTAAGGATGAATACAAGTTGTAATCGTGCTCACAGGGTTTTCTTGGCAAAAATACTACAGTGGTTTGCCATTTCTTTCTCCAGTGGATCACTTTTTTCCCCCCAGAAATCTCAATTATGATCTATCTTTCTTGAGTAGCCCTGTACTACATAGCTAGTAGTTTCATTGAGCTATGCAAGTCTTTCTGTCATAACAAGGTAGTGATAGAGTAGGGTGGCATTTGTATAGGTTTAGTAAATGACAGGGAATGTTATAGGCAAGGGGATGGACTTTATGGTTGTGTGAAGGGGAAAACAGCATGACAAGATTAGGGAGTAGCAGGATTTCACTTGGTTAGCATGTAGTGTATGTGAAGGGGAGTAATGTAAAATTAAATTGGTAGAATGATTTGAGGGCATTTATGCTTTATCGTGTAGGTGATTGGAAACCATTCATAAATTTTGAGCAGGGGAGTCATTTCCAAAATCTTTAGATTTATAAAATCTTTTAATAAAGTATGTTCAAATAACATATAACAACAATCTTTAACAGTCTTTTTTTTAAATGTGCTCTAAATTCTCTTCCTCCCACTTCCAAAGTCCTTGAGAAAGCAAGTAACTTGATATATGTTATATATGTAGTCATGCAAAACATATGTCTCTATTAGCCATATTGTGAAAGAAAACACAGACCAAAAGAAAGGAAAAATAAAGTTTAAGAAATATTCTTTGATCTGCCTTCAGATTCCTCAGTTCTTTATCTGGGAATGGACAGCATTTTACATCTTATTTCCTTTGGAATTTTCTTGGATCATTGTACTGCTAAGAATGGGTAAATCACTCACAGTTGAACATTATGTGATATTATTGTTACTGTCTACACTGTATTCTTAGGTTCACTCATTTCACTTTGCATCTATTTATGTAAGCTTTTCCAGTTTTTATTTTTCTGAGAGCATCCTTTTTGTCATTTCTTATAGCACATAAATATTCTACCAAAAGTATATACCACAATTTAGTCATTTATTCCCTAACTTCAAATTCTTTGCAACCAAAAATATGCTAAAAATATTTTTTCTCCATATAAATTTTTTCTTTAAAAAATACTATTTGGGATACAGACCTAGTAATGGTATTGTTAGATCTAAAGGTATACACAGCTTTGTAACCCTTTGGCCATGGCTCCAAATTGCTCTCCAGAATGGCTTATCAGTTCACAATTCCAGAAAAAATGAATTAGTGTCTCAATTTTTCCATATTTACTCCAATAGTTGAAATTTTCCTTTTCTGCAATTTTAGACAATTTGAGAGTATAAGGTGCTACCTCAGAGTTGTTTTTATTTGCATTTCTCTTAACAAGGATTTAGAGCATTTTCATACATTTATAGATAGCTTTGATCAGAACACTGCCTATGCCCATTTATCAATTGGGGAATCAACTCTATTCTCATAAATTTCATTCAGTTCTCTTTACATTTGAGAAATGAGTCCTTTATTAGAGACATTTGTAAATTCCCCCTTTCTTTCCTGCTTTCCTCTTAAGATTGGCTACAATCATTTTGTTTGTGCAAAATCTGTTTTAATTTAATATAATCAAAATTATTCATTCTACTTCTCTTGATCCTCTCTTCCTCTTATTTCCTCATAAATATTTCCGTTATACACAGTTCTGAAAGCTAATCCCCTCCATCCTCCCCTAATTTGCTTATATCAACCTTTATACCCAAATCATGTACCCATTTTGAACTTAATAGTAGTATACAGTGTAAAGTTTTCCCAGTAGTTTTTGATAAATAGTGAGTTTTGATTGAAAAGTTTGAATCTTTCATTGTATCAAAAACTTGCTTACTATGGTCATTTCCTACTGCATATTATGTGCCTAATCTATTCCACTGCTCCACCACTCTTTCTTAACCAGTACCAGGTTAATTTGATAATTATCACTTTATAAAACAACTTTGAGACCTGCAATCAGTGGGCCACACTCATTCCCATTTTTTCCATGATATTCTTGGTCTTTTTTTCTTCCAGATGAATTTTGTTATTATTTTTTAGCTCGATAAAATAATTTTGGTACTTTTATTAATATGACGAATAAGTAAATTGATTTAGGTAAAATTATTATTTTTTTTATATTGGTTCAGTCTACCACTGAGTAATTATTATTTGTTTTACATTTTTATAGATCTGACTTTATTTTGTTTACAAAGCTGTTTTGTAATTATGCTCATATAGTTCAATGGTTTGTCTTTGCAGGTACACTCCCATATTATCATACTATCTACAGATATTTTAAATGATTTTTTTTCTTCTTTAACTCTTGCTGATGGC
This sequence comes from Notamacropus eugenii, assembly GCF_028372415.1. Lineage (NCBI taxonomy): Eukaryota > Metazoa > Chordata > Mammalia > Diprotodontia > Macropodidae > Notamacropus > Notamacropus eugenii. The sequence continues at coordinate 96,084,908 of NC_092878.1, read as the reverse complement.
TTTTAACATGCAGAAATGCTAATAATTTATGTAAGCTTATTTCATATCTTGAAACTTTGTTTAATCTAATATCTCTTTGATGCAGATATTTCTTCAAATGACAGAGAACAAAATTATCCGAGTCTTCTTATCCAATGGAAATTTTTTCATACATTCTCCAAATGGCAATTCATCTTAACTGCTCTATACAACCATCAAGATATCTATCTTGATCTGGGTGGGCTTTCCCTAGATCATCCTTTGTTTTTTACTATTTTCAAGAGATGAGGTCATATTTTTGGGAAGTATATGCAAGATAATTAGAGAGTGTGAAGTTAAAAAAAGAAAAGAAGATCAGTTATAGGACTATTATAATGAGGGCAGCTAGATGGTGCAGTGTAGGAGTCAGGAAGACCTGAGTTCAAGTCTCACCTCAGACACTTGACACTCACTGGCTGTGTGACCTTGGGCAAGTCATTTAACCCCAATTTCCTCATCCTGGGTCATCTCCAGTCATCCTGATGAATATTTCATCACTGGATTCAGATGACTCTGGAGGAGAAGTGAGGCTGGTGACCCCCACAGGCCTCCCTCACTCAAAACAAAGTCAAGTGCAAGTCATGTCATCATTTCTCTGATGGCATGGTCTTCTTCCTCATCAAAGGATGAACACATGCATATTATAACAATGAAGACAAAAGATGATGAGGAACTAACATAATTTGGTATCGGTGCAAAGACAGAGTAGAAGTAAGTGACAGTTTTGAAATGGAAAATGAATCTCCAGATATTCTAGATGATTGTATGTGGAATATTAGGGAAACAGAGGAATGATAGGATCAAAGATGACTGTCTTTTTTTTTAACATAAATGAATGGAATTGAGTAGGAAATCTGGTAGTACATAGGCAATTTTAGAATGAAAATTGCCTACTTTTATTTTGAACATTTTGAGTTTGAGCTGCCAGTGGGACAAAATTATGGAGATATTAAGTGGGAATTAGAAGATAATGAACTGGGTCAGAGGAGAGAGACAGAAAAAAAACGTATATGTGAGAGTATTTTGCATAAATATATTCACTAAAACAATGAGAGAGGAATCAGATCATCAAAAGATTATTAACCAAAGAGATAGAGCATAGTTAAAGGTCTTTGAGGAAGCAAATACTTTGGTAGCTGAATTAATATAGAAACTATATAGCCAGAAAGATATAACAAAAATGAAAAGACACCAGTGTCCTTGGCTTGAGGGGAGAACATAACCTATAGAAGAGAGGTGTGGTAAACAGTGTTAAATTCTAGGGAAAACTAAGGAAGTATGATGATAGATATTTAATTTGTAATTTTGGATTGATAAGTTTGAATAGAGTAGTGTATTTGGAAGTTGATTGCAATGTATTTGCAATAAGGCAGTGGACTCAGAGGGTAGACTTTTTTATGAAGAGGATGCCAGTTATAGAGTAATAATTTTAAGGACTGGAGGAATCAAAGTAAGTTACTTTTAGAACAAGAACTGATACAGTTTCCAAAAAGTACAGAAAGAGCAAGGAGAGAGAAAGACATACACACACACACGCACACACACACACACATACACATGCATTCATGCACACATAGATACAGAGAGAAAAAGTGAGAGAGACAGTGACACACAAAGAGACAGAGACACAGAGAGACAGAGATAGAGACAGAGAGACATGCACAGACAGAGACAGAAAGAAATGGAGAGACAGAGACAGACAGAGCCACGCAGACAAGGAAGGAGAGATGATGGGGCAAGTTTTTGGAGTACAGAAAAACATGGCATGAAGGGCACAAATAGAGGAATTAACCTTATCAAGGAGTAGAGAAAACTTCAGCTCCGATAATGGAAAAAATGGAGGACAGATGAAAATATTATGAGATTTTTAGACATGAAGACAAGGAAATGCATAAGCCACAAAATAAGATCAAGCTACTCAGAAAAGTAGGAGATGAAATATTTTGCTGAGAGAGAGTGGAATGTGGCAAGCAATGGAGTAAGGGACTGAATAAAGATTAGACAGTTTGGAACAGTCACTTTAAAGAATGGTTAGAAAATTAAACAGATGAATTAAAGAATTACTATAAATACCTGTGAAGGTCTATCTGTGGTTAAATGGCAATAAATTGTTCTGGCCCTCTATTAAGGAAGTGGGCTTCCCACACTTCCATCCCATGAAGAAGCATCCATATGCTTCAATTGTGTCTCCTCTCCTTTCAATCACTTAATGGGAGGTTCTGTCTATCAATAATTCTCCCTTCTAATCAAGGATGAATCTTTGTCAAAAGATAACATTTCTAGTTTGAAGACAAATCTCTTTGCACCATGACAGTTAGAAATGGCATTTCTACCTCTGAGACTGGAGCAAAGCAGAAAAGAGGTGAAGATATAATGAGGTAGGAGGAAACATTTGTGACAGAACATAATGGAAGCAATTAAAATATAAAGGTGAAAAAATCATGACACACATTTTCTTTATAAGAACTTGATTTTCTATTCCAAACACTTGTCTTGCAGTTGATAAAAGTTTTGTTCCTATATCAATGAACGTGCTAGTGAGTATCATTGAAAAAGGAGCCAGTAAGATGCTTGATTTGCAATTTTTATATTCATTTACATGAACTAGTGAAAACCAGAAGATTGGATTGTAATGCAAGATAGACTTTCCTTTGAAGTAGTAAAATGATTCTCCTTCTCTTTGTCCCTTTCCATTCCTGGATAATCATATAGCTGATGTGCAAATATGCTGGAGGGATATAATTTTCACTCTTCTGACTTCTGTGAAGCCAAAAGCAATGAAAAACCAGTCTCTTTTCTCAGCAGATACAGAGCAAGCCTAGGCAGTTGAGTTTGAGCACCACTGGATGAGTGAATAAGCCTGGGGCAGGTAATCAAAAGACCCTCTCACTAGATCAGTTAAATCCCATAGTGAAAGAAAAGCTTCAGGGTTACTTTAACTCTAGGAATTTGGGGAAGTGATTTTGACATTAATTAAGTAAGTGAGACAAAGAGTTAAAGCTAAAGTTATAAAGGAAAAATAGCCTCTTCTATTTGAAATTTCACGAGAAAGGCATTTAATTGTACCTAAGCTACTATATTTCTTTAAATATCACTTTAATTTCTGTTCTTATAGAATATAGTGGTTTGTATAATTTCCATTTGCATATTTACCATTGCATTTCTGAATAAGAAAGTGTACTGCTACATGACTCTCAACTGAAGCAAAACTGTGGGAAGCTAGATCATATGATAAGGCCAAAACCAAGGTCTCCGCTAAATTTTCCCCCTGGTGACACAATTTATCTTTTATCCCGGAGCAGGGTATAGGAAGAAATCAATAGTTACATGAGTACCTGACCTGCCAGCTCAAATCTTTATATGACTTAAAATGCTATAATTAAAGAATAATGGTATTTCAAGTATGGGCTTATCATTCTATTACAATATATTTAGATCCTTTCCATGACTATCACAAGGACAAAAGTAGAGTTGATTTAACCTATATAATTCTTAAACTTATTGATCATTTTGGATGTCAAAAAGCAGTAAAATATATTAATCAAATATAAATAAAATATTAAGGATAAAATGAGTTATTTGTGAAAAAATGATAACATTTGAGTTATTTATATTTAAAGGACTCTGAACAAGAAGATATCCAAGTTGATTCACATTATTTTGAGTTTCCAAAGTAGCATATTTTTAATTTCTTCATGTGACACATTGCTTCCTGCTAGGTTATGACAGATTGCAGTTGACCAGTCACGCTGTATTACACTTCACATCAGACTAAATATCATCATTCCAGTCACATTTCATTAAAAGATGACATATCATCCTGCCAATTTTTATTCAAGTCTTTTGAAGGGTAATTTTCAAGTGGAGGATTAAAATATCCATCCTTATCAAAAGACATTGAATGGGCATCCCATCTACTGGCATGTTTGGCCTTTATCCATTTCTGATGTTTTCTATTGTTTTGGTATACCTATAAAATGTAAAAGTATCTTAGTCTTGCAGGAAAAACATTAAGTCAATCATTTAGGTCAAAATATATGTACAAAAAATTTTAGGATGGTTTTAATCATTGCAACTTTTCATAATTTTGTAGATGTTTATATGTACATGTGTACATATGAATTTGAATAAATTATACATTCACATTTTGCTCAGTTTATCTATCTCTCTAATGACAGAGTTAATTGGTATGGAGAGTTCAATGTTCTGAGCCTGTGTGAGGGGCGGTGTGGAGTTGTCATGAGAAGGGAGAACAGAACCTGTCTCTTTACTACAGTGACTTTTGTCAGGTGCTTCTGACTTTCAGCTGCAAGACAGAAGATGGACGATTACATCTTCACTTCAGGTTGCTGAAAGGAGAAAAGGAATAAAAAACACAAGAGGACCTGACAATCTTCACCTTGTCCCTATCCACAGCTTGTTAAAATCTTCTCTCTCTCTCTCTCTCTCTCTCTCTCTCTCTCTCTCTCTCTCTCTCTCTCTCTCTCTCTCTCTCTCTCTCTCTTGCTCATGACTACCTTGTGAAGTTTCCAGTGTAACTATTATTCCTTTCTCACTTATGAGTAAACTAGAACTCTGGAATTTTAAGTAACTCAAGAAACACAAATTTTGAAAGTTGATAGTTGGTTTTCTTGTTTAAATCTTATTTTTAACCTGGTTTTCTTGTACTAATCTCAAATTTCTAACAGTCAAGTTTATACAAAATATAGATAAATTCAAAGAAAATTAAGCCATGGTCCATTAAAATGTTTCATAAAAATGAAAAATATGACTTCTATTGAAATAATATTTAAACAATGATGGTCAATATTATCAGATATATAGTATTAGGATATGTATTCTTCAGTATCAATTTTTGCATTAATTATGAAGCATTATTAATTAAGTTTTGCAATGTTTTGAGAATCACTAATAAGAAAATAGGACAGTAAATGAAGAATTGAATAATTGCTTAAATAAGTACATAGATGAATACATAAATGAATAGATATATGTGTGTATACACACATACCCAATGCTTATATATGTGTACATGTGGATGCATATGTAAACATATACATACGTGTTCTTGTTGAGTGATTTTCAGTCATTTCCAAATCTTTGTAACCCCATTTGGGATTTTCTTGACAAAGGTATTTGAGTGTTTTGCTATTTCTTTCTCTAATTCACTTTTCAGATGAAGAAACTGAGGCAAATAGTGTCAAATGACTTGTATAGGATCACACACCAGGTAAGTTTTTGAGTCCAGATCTGAAGTCATGAAGATGGATCTTCCTGATTTCAATCTCAGTCTTCTATCTATTGTCAGCCCTGGCTGCTACATATGTGTGCATGCATGTATGCACAGGTATGCATATTATACATATACATACATATATTTCATATATATGTGTGTGTGTACATATCTCTCTATGCACACATATAAGCACACAAATATATACCTGTAGCATCTTTTCTTCCCACTCTTCATCAATGGAAACTTCATTTCTTGCCAGGAAGGGAAGCAAGAGGCTGTTTTCAGAGAGAGTAGGTACAAGGGTAGAAATTTATCTCAATGTTCTATTAAACATTATTAGTTTAGGGTATGTGATTTTAAGGTTCAAGCCAAACTCTTGTCGTTTCTTATGAGAATTCATTGCTCCAAGCTTTGTATTTAAATCTTGATTCCTTTCCCACCAAACGCCAATTCTATGATGAACATATAATAAACAGCAAAAATCAAAAAGAAAAACAAAATCCAAGTCATTATAAAACAGAAATCAGAGAAACTATGCATATGAGAATATTTACCAGACAAGACAGATAGGAGTTCTATGAGGAGTGAATTGACACCTCAGTGAAAGGAGAGGTCCAGATCTCACCTTTGGGGAAATTCCATGAAGAAAAAGTAAATAAGCAAACAACCAAATAAATGAACATAAAAATAAATGAATGAATAGGCGAATGAAGACATTAATATGAAAATAAATAATGACAGAGTAAAGCAAATGAATGAATAAACATAAATAAATGGATAGATGACAAATACATAGATAGAAGGTAATTTTTGGATGGTGCAAAAAGGGGTTTATATAGCAGATGGAGTTTGTGTTTGGGGAAAAAGAGGAAAGGAGAGGAGAGGAGAAGAGAGGAAGAAGAAATTATTTCATGTACACATTTTCCTCTTAGACATTTTCCACTTGACTTTGGGATTACATAGGTAAAATGAATAAAATGTGAGTGTGAACACAAATACACATTTTCCTAGCTTAGGTAAAACTATTCATTATTTTGACTGATCCTGCCACAATTGGTGACTGCTTATTTAATGGTTCCAAATGATACCTTATATCCAAGATGATGCTTTTGCTGTGTTACCTTGTTATTTTCTCAAAATCATTAGCTGTATGACATATTACAAGGTATGACCATAGCAAGCTCATGGGAACTTTGAAAGCTTCAAAGGGCATTAATTTAATGGACGTAAAGAAGTTAATCAAGTAAATTATTTGTTAAAAAAAATGAAAACAAAAGAGATTTGAGCTTTAGATTGTCAAATATCTGCAATTAAAAGTAGATCAGGAAGAAAATAGACAAAAGAATTAGAAAAGACAGATATGGTATCATAGCAACCTCAGAAAACAAGATTCCTAACTCCAGGTTGACCACGGTACAAAATGTTATATTTCCTGTCATTGAATCCATCCATTTTCTCTCCACTTTTGCCCTGGAGTCTTGAGGTTTTCATGCAGAAACTCTTTCATTCTGTCAAAAGCATATAGCTTAAGGATACAAAGAATTAAGTGATGGTGCCTCCAGAAGTTTGCTGACTATAACTTAGAGAGAAATAATCTATATGATCATGGGGAAACCCCTAGTGAGAAAAAAATCCATGCATCTGTCTATTTTATTGTTTAAAAAAATTAAAACAATATTCATCATTAATACAGATAACTAAATTTGCTGAATAAAAATTCACATTTTAATCAAATTTAAAATATGAAATATTATTAACAATTTTGGTAATCCCTCTATGTTCTCATCAAGATTCTTTTCCTATTCTCTTTCACTTTTCCTCTTTTATAGTAGTTGCTAGAGCACATTTACTTCATTTTTTTCTTTTCTGACCCTGAATGTTACAGTATTTAATAGGTATGTGTATATATAACATTTTCATCATACTCGTTTTCAGTTAACCAAATTGTTGTATTATTTGAATATACCTCAATTTATGAAGCTCTTCACCTGTTTGATATTTATATTATTTCCAACTCTTTGTAGGAATATATAATATTACTATGGAAATCATTGAACTGTTATCTCTTTTTGCATCTATGATTGTAATATTTTACATTCTAAATATTAAAGTTATTTCAAAAGAGAATATTCAAGTAAACATACAGCTACATTGACCATGTTAATAAATCTATGCATTGTCATACATAGTTTTGATAATTACTCACCTGATCAAAGTGTGGTCAACATTTTTATCCTTGGTGCTATAGAATCACGATTGGTCATTGTGTCATTGATCACAATTTTTAAATCCTTCAAAATTTTGATGATTTACTGTTATTTTATAAATTGTTCTAGTGCTCTTCATTTCATTCTTCAATAGTTCCTTCATTTCTTTATTGATTTTCCTGAACTTGCCACTTTCTTCATTTCTTCTTTTATTAAATTTATTTATTTAACTTTTCAACATTCATTTCCACAAAATTTTTTGTTCCAAATTTTCTCCCCGTTTCTCCCCTTCCCCCACCCCAAAACGCTGAGCATTCTTATTGCCACTATCACCAATCTGTCCTCTCTTCTAACATCCCTCCCTTCCCTTATCCCTATCTTCTCTTTTGTCCTGTAGGGCAAGATAACTTTCTATACCACATTAACTGTATTTCTATTTCCTAGTTGCAAGAACAATACTCAACAGTTGTTCCTAAAACTTTGAGTTCCACCTTCTCCCCATTCCTCCCTCCCCACCCATTCCCTTTGGGAGGGCAGGCAATTTAATACAGGCCATATCTGTTTAGTTTTGCAAATGACATCCATAATAGTCGTGTTGTGTAACACTAACTATATTTCCCTCCATCCTATCCTGCCCCCATTGCTTCTAATCTCTCTTTTGATCCTGTCCCTCCCCAAGAGTGTTGACTTCAAATTGCTCCCTCCTCCCACTGACCTCTCTTCCATCATTCCCCCAACCCTGCTTATCCCCTTCTCCCCCACTTTCCTGTATTGTAAGATAGGTTTTCATACCAAAATGAGTGTGCATTTTATTCCTTCCTTTAGTCAAATGTGATGAAAGTAAGCTTCATGTTTTTCTCTCACCTCCCCTCTTTTGCCCTCCGCTGAAAATCTTTTGCTTGCCTCTTTTATGAGAAATAACCTGCCCCATTCCATTTCTCCCTTTCTCCTCCCAGTATATTTCTCTCTCACCACTTAATTTTGTTTTTTTTAAGATATGATCCCATCCTATTCAATTCACCCTGTGCTCTCTGTCTCTCTGTCTATGTGCTTGTGTGTGTGTGTGTGTGTGTGTGTGTGTGTGTGTGTGTGTGTGTGTGTAATCCCACCAACTACCCAGATACTGAAAAAACTTTCAAGAGTTACAAATATTGTCTTTCCGTGTAGGAACGTAAACAGTTCAACTTTAGTAAGTCCCTTATGATTTCTCTTTGCTGTTTACCCTTTCATGCTTCTCTTCATTCTTGAGTTTGAAGGTCAAATTTTCTTTTCATCTCTGGTCTTTTCATCAAGAATGCCTGAAGGTCCTCAATTTCACTGAAAGACCATTTGTCCCCCTGAAGTATTATACTCAGTTTTGCTGGGTAGGTGATTCTTGGTTTTAGTCCTAATTCCTTTGACTTCTGGAATATCATATTCCACACCCTTTGATCTCTTACTGTAGAAGCTGCTAGATCTTGTATTATCCTGATTGTATTTCCACAATACTTGAATTGTTTCTTCCTAGATACCTGCAATATTTTCTCCTTGTCCTGAGAACTCTGGAATTTGGCTACAATGTTCCTAGGACTTTGTCTTTTTGGATCTCTTTCAGGAGGTGATTGGTGGATTCTTTCAGTATTTATTTTGCCCCCTGGTTCTAGAATTTCAGGGCAGTTTTCCTTGATAATTTCATGAAAGAGGATGTCTAGGCCCTTTTTGGATCATGGCTTGCAGGTAGTCCCATAATTTTTAAATTGTGTCTCCTGGATCTATTTTCCAGGTCAGTTGTTTTTCCAATGAGATAGTTCACATTATCTTCCATTTTTCATTCTTTTGGTTTTGTTTTGAGGCCTTTGAGAATTTTTTTCAAATATATTTTATTTTTTCAATGAAATTATTTTATAATCTTAGGTGTATTGATTTTGTTCATGCAAAATCATTCAATTTTTATATTATCAAAATTTTCTCTTTTATCTTCAGTAATCCTCTCGCTACTTCATTTGATCATGTGCTCTTCCTCTATCCATGTATCTGAAAGATAATTCCCTATTTGCTTTTCTATTCTTTTCAATTATGTGACATGTAATGTTTAAGTCATGTAGGAATTTATAAAATATTTTAACATATGTTTGGGAGATATAAAGCCAATTTCTGCCAGATGAGTTTCAAGTTTTCCCAGCATTATTTTCATGTAATATCTAGTCCTTATTCTAGTGAAGGAAGTACAAGAAGGTCATCAGATGTTTACTCATGAATGTTGTGTACCTAAATATTTCCACTGTTCAATTGTGAACTTCTCTATAATAACCTCTATGTAATATTTAGTGAACCTGTATTTTTTAACCACAATTGATTGTTTTTGATGATGTCTTTGGAGTATGTTTTTAAATTTGGTAAAGATAAGCCCATTTCTTCTTATTCTTCTTCATAAATTGCCTTTAGAATCTTAAACTTTTGTTCCTCCAGGTAGACTACATTATGAGTTTTTTCTAACTCCATTAAATAATCATGTGGTTATTTGATTGTTGTGTCACTAGATAAAAACATTAGATATATATATTAATTTAAATTATATAGTCAATTAATATTTCAATTATCAATCAATCAACGTTTTTCCAATTATTTACTGATGTGTGTATATGTGTGTGTGTAGAGAATGAAAAAGAGCGAGACAGAGAGAGAGAGAGAGAGAAAGAGATTATCTTGTAGTTTATTTCTATAATTAGAATGTGTTTTTATACACTCCCAAGAATTTTATGCATTCTGAAGTTATATTAATTGAATTTTTTCTGTCTCTTCTTGCTCTTTTTTAATATAAAGAATTGCTGATGATTTGTACAAATTTCCTTCATGCCCTACAACTTTGTTGGAGCTATCTTTCATTTTTTCTTTAAGTGAACACACTTGGGTACTTTAAACACACCATGATTTTATTTGTAAAAAGTGAAAATGTATTTTTGACCTATGCTTAACCCTTTAATTTCACTTTTCTGTTTTATTATCACATTTATCATTTCCATCAGTAAATTAATTAACAGTGCTCATAATGGACATTCATGCTTTTCCCCTGATCTTTTTGCAATAACTTCTGGTTTAGTGCTTGTTGAGTGTCAGATTGATCCTACTTGTTGTTTGTCCTTCCTTTTTGAAGAGGAACAAGGACCTTGCGAAGGATGTCTTGACTTGCAAGTGAATTAGATTGAAGAGAAGCAGAGTTGGACAAAATCAGCAGTCTCTTCCAAGTTCACTGATATCTAGTGGCAAGACAAAAGTCAACATGATTGGCGAAGGCTTGGGATGCAGTAGATGACCTTGGCACATTTGCTGTCTGACCAAGTTCTCAATGTTCCAAAGTGCCTGCTTCAGCCTTCTTGGCTGTTAGAACATTTTTTTTTCTCATCTGCCCATTCTGCCAGGGAAAGACTTCACATACTAAGGATAGACACCCCTCTACCTTACCATCTGGGTTTGAGGGCCATCATTTAGTCTTAAACTGGCTTAGCTCATCTGCAGATACAGTTTACTAGAGGTCTGGCTGTTCAAGCTATAGCTTTTTAGAGCCATTGGTGAGAGTTAGGAGCTGGTGGACACCCAAGGCAAGCCCTAACACCATAGATGCTAGTGAACATCTCTTACTCTACTTACCAAAATAGCTTCATTCATTTCTATGTATCTTATTGTTTTTCTTTTCTTCAATGGAAACAGGTATCATATTTTATGAAAAATATTTTTCTTGCTTCAGTATGACTGTCATACTTCTTTTCATCTAATTAATATGATATATTATGTTAATTACTTTAAAAAGTCAAAAGGACTCAGACGTTCATGTGTATTGAATGTGTATGTATATGTATTGTTAATCTATATCTTATAATGTATGTGTGAGTAAGTATGCATATATGGAACCATTGATGAAATGAATAAAATTAATTTAAGGTTAAATAATTTAATGTTGAAAAATTGGCATGCCAGAAAACAACTTACAGCATTAATAACTTAAATTAAATAACTAATAACTTAAAGCACTAGCAACAGTAAACCAGCATATGCAAAATTTTGGGATGTAGTCAAAGCAGTCAAGAAATATGGGCGTGTGTATACACAAATATGCTCACACACATATGCATATGTGTATATGTGTGTGTGATTTCTCAACTAAAGAAAGAATTGACTAAAGAATTGAATATATAATCACAGCAAAACAACAGCTATTAAACCAACAAATGGAAAGACCTCAAAACCAAATGAGAATTGACAAAAAGGAATAAAGAATACAATTATTAATGATTTTGCTCAAAAAAATTTCAATAAAGTTGTCATAAAGAGATTATACAGATACAAGAAAAATGGAAAGGGTGAAAATTTTCAAATATATAAAAGGCCAAGATAAATAGAAGAAAAAGAGAACTGAAATACCTGATATCAGAAAAAGAAATTGAACAAGCCATAAATTAAATACCAAAGAAAAGAACAGAAAAATTACATTGATGAATAAATTCTGCCAAACTTTCAAGGACATATTAATTTTAATACCACACAAATTGTTAACAAAGTTAATAAGTGAGATAGATTTGTAAGTAAATTCCATCAAGTATTCAGTAAAAAAATTATCTCACAATTACACAAACTATTTGCAAAAACAGGAAAAGAAAGGATCTTATCAAATTATTTCTGAAAGTATATATATGTTTTTGATTCATAAGCCAAGTAAAATCAAAATAAAGAAAAAACCACGATTATATGGCTAATATACATTGATCAAAATTATAAATAAAATATTCATAAAAGCTATAGGAATATATTTAATATGCTATATATGTGCATGCATATATAAAGAAATATGTATTATACATTCCGTTTACATATCGTGATATGGGAAACATTACTATATATAATATAAACAACACATTTACATAGAAGTATATGATATATAATTTACCATATATTTTAGGACAAATATTTATTCACATATTAATTTGCATAAATATGTTCACATTTAATTATACTATAATAACGTGTTAAATATATCACATATAATTCTCCTCATTTAGGTATTATTTAGAAATGCATTATTTTCCTGTCAATTCATTTGTATTTCTTATTGAATAACAATTTATTTCATCATGTTTGATACAGGATTCTTCAACATTTCTGCTTTTTTTGTTTACTTGTATGTGTTTTTTATACCTTGGTTCATGGTCAAAATTTTTAAGGGTTCCATTAAAAGCTTGAAAATATCTATACTTTCTATTCTCATTTTAATCACTGTATGTCTTTCAAATAATTTTTATGACATTTTATTCATCTACAATTTTTTCCTATTTTTAGTTGGATTTTTCTATACCTTACATAAACACATTAGGTCCCCCAATATTCTAATTTTAATTACTATTGCCTTCCCATTACTCACATATATTTTTCCTTATGTTTCTCTTGATTTCTGTGTTTTTTATAAATTAAATTTTCTTTTCAATTCAGATACTTTCATGAGAAATTTTGAAGTCTTCACTTCATTAAAAATTTTCCCCTTATTAGGACTATGTTAAATTTGTCAGTGTCAGCTATTCTTTGTTTTAAGCCTATATCTTTTTCCTGTGAAATTTTGTATTCTAGGGTTTCTGCTCTTTAATGGTGTTGGCTACTAAGTCTTGTGCCACCCTGAGTAGTTCCTTGATATCTGAATTATTTTTCTCTGGCTGCTTACAATAATTTTGAATTTGACCCAGAAACTCTTCATTTTGGCCATGACATATTAATTATTTTGATTTTAGGGTTTTATTTGTGAGAAAACAGTTTATTAATAACATAATTTTACTTGACTTTTTTATTTTTTATTTAACTTTTAACATTTATTTTCACAACATTTTGGATTACAAATTTTCTCCCCTTTTATTCCCTCCCCCCCCCCAGACCCATTCATTCTACCTGCCCCTGTGATCAATCTGCTCTCTCTTCTATCATCCCTCTCTGCCCTTGTCTCTGTCTTCTCTTTTGTCCTGTATGGCCAGATAGCTTTCTTTACCCCTTAACCTGTATTCCTTATTTCCTAGTGGTAAGAACATTACAGTTGATCCTAACACTTTGGGTTCCAACTTCTTTAGCTCCCTGCCTCTCCACCCCTTCCCTTTGGAAAGCAAGCAATTCAATATAAGCCAAATCTGTGTAGTTTTGCAAATGATTTCCATAATAATTGTGTTGTATAGGACTAACTATATTTCCCTCCATCCTATCCTGTCCCCCATTACTTCTATTCTCTTATGATCCTTTCCCTCCCCATGAGTGTCGACCTCGGATTGCATTCTCCTCCCCATGACTTCCCCTCTATCCTCCCCCCCACCCTGCTTGTGCCCTTGTCCCCCACTCTCCTGTATTGTGAGATAGGTTTTCCTATCAAAATGAGTGTGCATTTTATTCTTTCCTTTCGTAGAATGTGATGAGAGTAGACCTCATGTTTTTCTCTCACCTCCCCTCTTTATCCCTCCACTAATGAGTCTTTTGCTTGCCCCTTTTAGGAGAGATAATTTGCCCCATTCAATTTCTCCCTTTCTCCTCCCAATATTTCTCTCTCACTGCTCGATTTCATTTTTTTAAAGATATGATCCCATCCTCTTCAATTCACTCTGTGCACTCTGTCTCTATGTATGTGTGCATGTGTGTGTGTGTACTCCCACCCAGTACCCAGATACTGAAATGTTTCAAGAGTTACAAATATTGTCTTTCCATGTAGGAATGTAAACAGTTCAACTTTAGTAAGTCCCTTATGACTTCTCTTTGCTGTTCACCTTTTCATGGTTCTCTTCGTTCTTGTGTTTGAAAGTCAAATTTTCTTTTCAACTCTGGTCTTTTCATCAAGAAAATTTGAAAATCCTCTATTTCGTTGAAAGACCATTTTTTTTTTCCTGAAGTATTATACTCAGTTTTGCTGGGTAGGTGATTCTTGGTTTTAGTCCTAGTTCCTTTGACTTCTGGAATATCCTATTCCATGCCCTTCGATCCCTTAATGTAGAGGCTGCTAGATCTTGTGTTATCCTGATTGTATTTCCGCAATACTTGAATTGTTTCTTTCTAGCTGCTTGCAATATTTTCTCCTTGACCTGGGAACTCTGGAATTTGGCCACAATGTTCCTAGGAGTTTCTCTTTTTGGACCTCTTTCAGGTGGTGTTCTGCGGATTCCTTGAATGTTTATTTTGCCCTCTGGTTCTAGAATCTCAGGGCAGTTTTCCTTGATAATTTCATGAAAGATGATGTCTAAGATCTTCTTTTGGTCATGGTTTTCAGGTAGTCCCAAAATTTTTACATTGTCTCTCCTGAATCTATTTTCCAGGTCAGTTGTTTTTCCAATGAGATATTTCACATTATCTTCCATTTTTCCAAACTTCTCGCTATGTTCTGTGATATCTTGCTTTCTCACAAAGTACAAAGCTTCCATCTGTACCATTCTAGTTTTTAAAGAACTATTTTCTTCAGTGAGCTTTTGAATCTCCTTTTCCATTTGGCTAATTCTGCTTTTGAAAGCATTCTTCTCTTCATTGGCTTTTTGAACCTCTTTTGCCAATTGAGTTAGGCTAGTTTTCAAGGTATTACTTTCTTCAACATTTTTTTGGTTCCCCTTTAGCAGGGAGATGATCTGCTTTTCATGCTTTTCTTTCATCTCTCTCATTTCTCTTCCCAGTTTTTCCTCCAACTCTCTAACTTGATTTTCAAAATTCTTTTTGAGCTCTTCCATGGCCTGAGCCCATTGGGTGGGTTAGGACACAGAAGCCTTGATTTCTGTGTCTTTGCCTGATGGTAAGCATTGTTCTTCCTCATCAGAAAGGAAGGGAGGAAATGTCTGTTCTCCAAGAAAGTAACCTTCTATAGTCTTATTTCTTTTCCCTTTTCTGGGCATTTTCCCCAGCCAGTGACTTGACCTCTAAATATTCTCCTCACACCCACCTCGCCTCCTGGTCCTCCCAGCCAGCGTTTGGGGACTGAGATTCAAATGCTGCTTCCAGCCTTAGGGCTTTTGGCAGGGGCAGGGCTGTTATTCAGTGTGAGAATTAAGTTCAGGTGGTCAGGTCGGGGAAGGGCCACCTCTCAGGCTCAGTTCCCTCAGGGAGTTTATGCACAGACCTTCCACAATGGATCCAGGCTCCCGCCATCTTGGGGAGCCCCTGTCTGCAGCCGCCTCTCAGCTTCTACCTCCCGGGGCGGGGGGCGAATCATGGTGGCACCCCACTCCCCTCTCGACCTGCCAAAGAGACTCTCTCACCGACCCCCGTCACCTGTGGTTGGAGGGACTTGTGCGGCCGCTGGAGATCCCATCCCTGAAGCCTGCTCGGGTCTGTTTCTCTTGGTGCCGTGGCCACAGCAGGTCTGGGCTGGGCTGGGCTCCGCGTCTGCAACGCGACAGACCTTTTGCGAGAGGTTTGCAGGTCCCTCTGTGGGTGGAGAGACACTCGTGGCCGCTGGAGATCCCGTCCCCATAGCCCACTCCAATCTTTTCCTCTCGGAGCCGTGGCCGCTACAGGGCTGCCCTCTGCTCCGTGTCCTGGCGCCCAGTCTGCAGCGCGAAGGACCCCCTGCGAGAGGTTTGCAGGTCCCTCCGGAACAGCAATCTCCCTCGCTCCAATATTCTCCAATATTCCGTGGCCTCTGGGTGCAGAATTCACCGTGAGTTGCTCCCCTGTAGCCGATCTGTGGGTTGTGGGTTCGGAGCTATGTGTATGTGCGTCTTTCTACTCCGCCATCTTGGCTCTGCCCCCTTTACTTGACTTTTTTAAAATTTTGAGGATCACATAATTTTCTTTATAACGTTCAGATAGTTCAATTATGCTTAAACTTTCTCTTTCTGATCTATTTTCCAGATTAATTGTTTTGATATATCTTATATCTTCTACAGTTTTAAAAATATCCTTCCTTATATATTTCCTGCTATGTTTTGAAATCATTAGTTTCTATTTCGTTCATTCTTATTTTCAAGAAGGCTATTTTTAGGAAAGGTCCCATAACTACTGTACCATAATGATATTTTTCTTTCCAAGACTTTTCCCAAAGTTCTCATGTCTTTTTCAGTTGTTTCCTCTAGCACTCTCACTTATACTATCTCATATTTGCTTCAATTTTTTAGGAAGTTCTAATTTACATTTTGGTTAAGATAGAATTTTCTTGAGGCTTTGCTTAAAAGTTTTTGGAGTTATTCTCCTTTTTTGAGGTTGGGTCTCAGGCAGGAGTGTGCTGATAAATGAATGCCCTTGATGATCTGGGGAGAAAAACAAAACATATATGACTACCTAATGTTAAAAAAATGCATGCAAAACACATTTAAAAGCAAATTTCATGGGTAACACTTTCTTTGTCTTAGACCCTAAGCAAAACAATAAATTAAGACATGATTTGCTGCATTTAGCGATTTCAACTATGTAAGTACTTATATTAAAAATGTAATTATTGTCTCTCAAAAGATGCTTTGAACTGGCTCTAACTCACCCTTGTTTTTGGTGTCTTTGATGACATAGTTATTTACATAGGAGTGTTTTTATTGTTATTGTTTTTGGTTTTTTTCCCCAAGGTTTATGTATTTCTGATCAGATTTTTTTTTTTTTATGATCAATCTCTGTGTGGGAACCTTGAGACCTTATCATATCTTTCTCTACATTATCTGGTGTCTTGCTGCTAACTTCTCTCTGTATTTAGGTCTGTCTTTCAAGGATAATAGAGATGTTTTAGATCAGGGAGCTGCAAAATTTTAATAGACTCGGTCTGTTCTTTTCTGAATTGTAGTCTATTCACTACTCTTTTGGACTTTCCAAAACCTCCATCTTTAGAACTTAAATTTGACTATGCATCAAAACTACCAAACTATTCCTGTGTGAAGCTCCAGAAAACAATTCCTATCCCCAGACCCTCTGGACAAATTGACTAGTCAATAAGCATTTAAATGCTTACTGTGCAAAAAGAACTGTGCTAAACACTGGTGATACAAAAGGGTAAAAGACAGTTCCTTTCTTTTATGAGTTCACAATCTAATGGGTGAAATGACATTAAAAATTGTACAACCAAGCTTATAAGTTAAGGACCAGAAATAAGAGAGCCTAGGAAATGTTTCCTGTACATTACATTTTACCTGGTACATGAAGGAAGGGGTTTGAAATAAAAAAGGAGAACATTGAGATGGAGCCAAGAAGGTGGAATAGAAAGACACAAATACTCTAGTGCTTCCACCACAGCCCACAAAATATCTGTAAAAAATGACTCTCAACAAATTCTAGAGCAGCAGAAGCCACAGAACAACAGAGTGAAAGAGGTTTCCAGCCAAAATGTAACCTGGAAGGCCAACAGGAAAGGTCTATCTCACAGGACAATGAGCAGAGTGGAGCCCAGCCCTGACCTTGTGGCACTGGGAAGAACAGGACCTGAACAGAACTGCGGGGCAGAATTACCAGCAGGGAGGGTTCCAGATTCCTTCAACCCACAAGCAACAAAGAAAGTTCCAAAGGTCAGTAAGGGAGAGCTTTCCCAGCTGGGAGACAGGGAAACACGGTTCCCCCAACACCAACCCCAGGCGGTGGGTAGCTACTCAGAAGCAGCCTGGATCCAGGCATCTCAGCTTAAAGCCTGTGACAGAATTGAGCAACTAATCTAAAACTCAGACATTAGTGGTGGGCCCCCCACCAACTCAAAGCCTCTGGGTGAGTTGAGCAGCTGATCTGAATCTCAGCTTTGATCATGGTACTGAGGAAAGGAGTAGTAATAGGACCCTCCTCTTGAAAAAGGATTCAGAAGTCAAGTAACTGGGTGGAAAAATGCCCAAAAGGGGGAAAAAATAAGACCATAAAAGGTTGCTTTCTTGGAGAAGAGCTGTCTCCTTCCATCCTTTCAGATGAGGAAGGACAAGGCATACAGTCAGAGGAAGTTAAGGTGTCCACCTCTTGTAGCTCAAAATCAATATGAAATGGGCTCAGGCCATAGAAGAGCTTGACACGTGTGTCAGTAGCCTGCTAAAGGAGAACCAAAAAAATGGTGAGGAAAATCACACCTTTTAAAAGAGGCTTTAAAAAGCAGAATTAGCCAAATGGAAAAGAAGGTTTAAAAGCTCACTGAACAAAACAGTTCTTTAAAAGAGAGAATAGAGTTCAGGGAAGCTAATGACTATGAGATAAACCAAGAAGTTAGAAAACAAAACCAAAAGCTTGAAAAAATAGAAGATATGTGAAATATCTCATTGGAAAAACAGCTGACCTGGAAAATACATCCAGGAGAGACAATTTAAAAATTATGGAACTACCTGAAAGCCATGATCAAAAAAGAGCCTAGACATTACATTCCATGAAATTATCAAGGAAAACAACCCTAATATTTTAGAATCTGAGGGCAAAATAAATATTGAAAAAATTCACTGATCACCTCCTGAAAGAGACCCGAAAAGAGAAACTCCTAGGAATATTGTGGCCATATTTCAGAGTTCCCACGTCAAAGAGAAAATATTGCAAACAGTTAGAAAGAAACAATTCGAATATTGTGGAAATACAATCAAGATAACACAGGATCTGACAGTTACTACATTAAAGGATCGAGGGGCTTAGGATAGGATATTCCAGAAGTCAAAGGAACTGGGATTAAAACCAAGAATCACCTACCCAGCAAAACCGAGTATAATCCTTCAAGGGAATAAAAGGTAATTCAATGATATAGAGGACTTTCAAGCATTCATGATAAAAAGACCAGAACTGAGTACAAAATTTGGCTTTCAAACACAAGAATCAAGAGAAGCATGAAAAGGTAAACATGAAAGAAAAATTATAAAAAAACTTTCTAAAGCTGAACTGTTTACATTCCTACATGGAAAGAGAATATTTGTAACTCCTGAGACTTTTCTCAATATTTGGGTAGCTGGAGGGATTACACACACACACACACACACACACATACACACACACACAGTACAGATTAAGTTAAATCATAGGAGATGATATCCATTAAAAAAATAAAAATTAAGGTGTGAGGGAGGAAAATACTGGGAGGAGAAAGGGAGAAGTGAAATGGGGCAGGCTATCACTCATAAAAGATAAGAAAAATCTTGTTCGATGGAGGAGAAAAGGGATAAGATGAGAGGAGAAAAGTGAAGTTTACTCTCTTCACATATGACTTAAGGAGAGAATAACATGCTCACTATATTTGGTATGAAAATATATCTTATGCTGTAGGAAAGTAGAACATTGGAGGCATGTGGGGAAAGACAGAGAAAATGTCCAGTACCAAAAGATAAAATGTCTTTTATAGAGAATAGAAAGAAGGTCAGCTTCACTATATTGAAGAATGCATGAGGTAGGGTATTAGATTTAAAAAAAATTGGGAGAAAAGAAGTGCTGGGCATGCTGGGAGTTGTGAACACCAAGCAGAACATTTTGTCTTTGATCTTGGAAGTGATAGGAAGATACTTTGGTGGCTGAATGGAGGCTAGGCTAGGCAAATATAATAGCTAGCAAACTAATGAATGCTTAAACCTCAAAGCTGTTGTTCTGCTCTCACTCTCAGCATTTGAATTGTATATGTGATATCTCCCAGAGCCCAGATCAATAGCACTACCAGATTCCCTTACTCTGATCCAAGGCACTGAATCTCATTATCTCACTCTAGGCTCAGAGTGGTAGAGTTTAATGTCTGACCCTGTTCCACAGTTCTTACTTCAGTCATTTGAGTGTAAGCTGATTTTTTTTCATCTTGGACTGGAAAAATGGCCTATTCTAGATTGTCCCAAGCTGTGTTCATTGCTCCTTGGTGTGATGCTTTGCATAGATCTTTTGATACAGAAGTTGTGGTAAGAACTGGGCTGTACCTCCTACTATTACTCTACCACCTTTACTTTTCAGCCATGTTTATTTACTTGTTTATTTGTGTACCTGTTTGACTGTATATTTCTCAGTCTTACTCAGGATGGAAGCATGGTGGTCAGTTATAGGTCCAATGTCAATCCCGGGCATGGGAACTTTGACCAGTTCCTAAGGCCACCTGGTGGGGCCCTGCTCTTGGAATTTCACTACATTGGTGCAAGAACACACTGGTTCATCTCACAGTGGCTCAGACCACCTAAACTCAATTCTGCCAATGCCAATTTCTCTAATAGGAGGGATTATAGGCATATACTGCCTTACTAATTATGAATAGGTATTAATATGTGAAATTTTTGTCATGAATAGTTTTTTTTAATATTTATGATAAATTTCGTGTCTTAGACTTAATCATTAATTGATGTATTGCTTTTCAGTTTGTATACATTATTTCTACGTTGCCTAAAATACAATATGTATAATGACTGTTTTTACAATATCTGAGAGCATCTCTATTTACAACATGTAGCCTAATTTTATATTTCATTTTTAACTGAACAAATCAGATGTTCCGTTTCCTTCACTTAGTTCTCTGTGAAAAGGTATTAATTCCAAATATAACACAAATAGCTCAAATCTTGGTATACTTTGTTGTTAATCTTTTTATTTGCTCTGTCACATTCTAAGTATGAGATATTTAGGTTCTCTGTATTATGTTTTATATTTCATTTTTATCACTATTAATATTTCTTTTTTTTTTTATTTTTTTTTTATTAAATTTATTTATTTAACTTTTAACATTCATTTTCACAAAATTTTGGGTTACAAATTTTCTCCCCTTTTATCCCTTCCCCCCCCAAACACCAAGCATTCTAATTGCCCCTATGACCAATCTGCTCTCTCTTCTATCATCCCTCTCTGCCCTTGTCTCCATCTTCTCTTTTGTCCTGTAGGGGCAGATAGCTTTCTATACCCCTTTACCTGTTTTTCTTATTTCCTAGTGGCAAGAACATTACTTGACAGTTGATCCTAACACTTTGAGTTCCAACTTCTCTTCCTCCCTCCCTCCCCACCCCTTCCCTTTGGAAGGCAAGCAATTCAATATAGGCCATATCTGTGCAGTTTTGCAAATGACTTCCATAATAGTTGTGTTGTATAGGACTAACTATATTTCCCTCCATCCTATCCTGTCCCCCATTACTTCTATTCTCTTTTGATCCTATCCCTCCCCATGAGTGTCGACCTCGAATTGCACTCTCCTCCTCATGCCCTGCCTTCTATCATCCCCCCCACCCTGCTTGTCCCCTTATCCCCCACTTTCCTGTATTGTGAGATAGGTTTTCCTACCAAAATGAGTGTGCACTTTATTCTTTTCTTTAGTGGAATGTGATGAGAGTAGACTTCATGTTTTTCTCTCACCTCCCCTCTTTATCCCTCCACTAATGAGTCTTTTGAGTGCCTCTTTTATGAGAGATAATTTGCCCCATTCAATTTCTCCCTTTCTCTTCCCAATATATTTCTCTCTCACTGCTTGATTTCATTTTGTTTTAAAGATATGATCCCAACCTATTCAATTCACTCTGTGCACTCTGTCTCTATGTATGTGAGCGTGTGTGCATGTGTAATCCCACCCAGTACCCAGATACTGAAATGTTTCAAGAGTTACAAATATTGTCTTTCCATGTAGGAATGTAAACAGTTCAGCTTTAGTAAGTCCCTTATGACTTCACTTTGCTGTTCACCTTTTCATGGTTCTCTTCATTCTTGTGTTTGAAAGTCAAATTTTCTTTTCAGCTCTGGTCTTTTCATCAAGAATACTTGAAAATCCTCTATTTCATTGAAAGACCATTTTTTCCCTTGAAGTATTATAGTCAGTTTTGCTGGGTAGGTGATTCTTGGTTTTAGTCCTAGTTCCTTTGACTTCTGGAATATACTGTTCCATGCCCTTCGATCCCTTAATGTAGAGGCTGCTAGATCTTGTGTTATCCTGATTGTATTTCCACAATACTTGAATTGTTTCTTTCTAGCTGCCTGCAGTATTTTCTCCTTGACCTGGGAACTCTGGAATTTGGCCACAATGTTCCTAGGAGTTTCTCTTTTTGGATCTCTTTCATGCGGTGTTCTGTGGATTCCTTGAATATTTATTTTGCCCTCTGGTTCTAGAATCTCAGGGCAGTTTTCCTTGATAATTTCATGAAGGATGATGTCTAGGCTCTTCTTTTGATCATGGCTTTCAGGTAGTCCCATAATTTTTAAATTGTCTCTCCTGGATCTATTTTCCAGGTCTGTTGTTTTTCCAGTGAGATATTTCACATTATCTTCCATTTTTCCATTCTTCTCTCTTTGTTCTGTGATTTCTTGGTTTTGCATAAAGTCATTAGCCTCCATCTGTGCCATTCTAATTTTGAAAGAACTATTTTCTTCAGTGAGCTTTTGAATCTCCTTTTCCATTTCTCTAATTCTGCTTTTGAAAGCATTCTTCTCCTCATTGGCTTTTTGAACCTCTTTTGCCAATTGAGTTAGGCTAGTTTTTAAGGTGTTAATTTCTTCAACATTTTTTTGGGTCTCCCTTAGCAGGGAGCTGATCTGCTGTTCATGCTTTGACTTCATGTCTCTCATTTCTCTTCCCAGCTTTTCCTCCACCTCTCTAACTTGATTTTCAAAATTCTTTTTGAGCTCTTCCATGGCCTGAGCCCATTGGGTGGGCTGGGACACAGAAGCCTTGATTTCTGTGTCTTTGCCTGATGGTAAGCATTGTTCTTCCTCATCAGAAAGGAAGGGAGGAAATGCCTGTTCGCCAAGAAAGTAACCTTCTATAGTCTTATTTCTTTTCCCTTTTCTGGGCATTTTCCCAGCCAGTGACTTGACCTCTGAATATTTTCCTCACACCCACCTCACCTCCTGATCCTCCCAGCCCGTGTTTGTGGTCTGAGATTCAAATGCTGCTTCCAGCCTCAGGGCTTTTGGCGGGGGCAGGGCTGCTATTCAGTATGAGATTATGATCTGGTGCTGAGATCGGGGCAGGGCCACCTCTCAGGCACAGTTCCCTCAGGGGGTTTATGCGCAGACCTTCCGCAATGGATTCAAGCTCCCGCCCGCTTGGGGAGCCCCTGTCTGCAGCCACCTCTCAGCTTCTACCTCCCGGGGGGCGGGCCTGAATTATGGGGGCACCCCACTCCCCTCTCGACCCGCCAAAGAGACTCTCTCACCCACCCCTGTCACCTGTGGGTGGAGGGACTTGTGCGGCCGCTGGAGATCCAGTCCCTGAAGCCTGCTCGGATCTGTTTCTCTCGGTGCCGCAGCCGTGGCCGCAGCAGGTCTGGGCTGGGCTTTGTGTCTGCAGCGCGACGGACCTTTTGCGAGAGGTTTGCAGATCCCTCTGTGGGTGGAGGGACCCGCGTGGCCGCTGGAGATCCTTTCTGTGAAGCCTGCTCGGATCTTTTCCTCTCGGTGCCGCGGCCGCGGCAGGGCTGCACTCAGCTCCCAGTCCCGGCGCCCAGTCCGCAGCGCGAAGGACCCCCCGCGAGAGGTTTGCAGGTCTCTCTGGAACAGAAATCTCCCTCGCTCCTATGTTCCGTGGCCTCTGGGTGTGGAATTCGCCGTGAGTTACTTCCCTGTAGCCATTCTATGGGTTGTGGGTTCAGAGCTATGTGTATATGCGTCTTTCTACTCCGCCATCTTGGCTCCGCCCCTTAATATTTCTTTTATGAATTTAATTGGTACATTTTTGATACATAAATTTAAAATTGTGATGCATTTCTTATTTATTTTCCATTTATTATTATGTAATGCCTTCATTTATCTTTGTTATTTTTTCCAATTGGAATTCCATTTCATTAGCTTGCATTACTGTTATGCTTGCTTTATAAATTTCCAGTTTTATGATAAATTTCAAAGCAGTCTGTTAATTTTAATTTAGCTTTTCATTAGATGTTTCCTCTAAGTAGAATATTTTCATTAGATGTGTTTCCTCTAAAAGAATATTGATGAGTTTGATCCATTCTGTAAATATTTCCCCTTTAGAAAGAATACACACATCTACATTTATTGCTGTAAATAAAAAATTAAAATTGTTTTATATTTTTTGTTGTTCTTATCTAAAGTGATTTAATTATTTTAATCTTCTATAGGTTTTTTCAGCTGGTCAAACCATTGCATTAATTTAGTAAATTAATTAATTAAAATCAAAAGAGCATTGTGATATTTATGGTACTATCAGGTTGGTGTAAGGTGTTAATGAGATTGTGAATAAATACTATGTGATATATATGTGTGTGTGTATATATATATGTATATATATATGTATATATATAATAGATAAACTAGTGAAGACAGGATAAACTATAGGTGTAGGTGAACAGAGATGGATTATAGATAACTCTTTGACAAGGTGTGTGGGAAAAGTTATCTCATTAGTTGCAATACATTAGGTAATATCATGTACACTGTTATGCTTTTAGTTGCACGTAGTGCAATGGGAATAATGACTTATCAAGCTACGAGATTATTCGACCATGGCATTAGACAAATCCTCAATTTAGAAGTAATGTCACCTAAGTTCAAGCCTTAAGATGAGATAGAAAACAGTGAACCATGTGCTAAAGAGAACTAGGAGAATGAGGCTTGTCTGTTGTAATTGGTGATTTGTTTACAAAGAGGATCAATGACATTATGGAGTGATGTCTTGACTCATGTATAAATTGGATTTAAGTGAGGCAGAGCTATTCAAAGTCAGTAGCCTCTTTCAGAGTTAACAAAGTCCTGTAGCAAGACAAAAGTCAAAATAATTGCTGATGGTGTAGGATGTGGTGGGTGACCTTGGCATCTTCAATGTTTGAAAAAGCTCTTACCAGCTGGTCCTTGGAAATAAAAAATTGTTCATATCTGTCCATTCTACTGGCATGTCTAGGAGGTCTATAGAAAATAAGAATAAGTTGTAGGAGAAGAGAGTATGAGTGGATGATGTGAATTGCAAAAGAGAAAAAAGGTTGTTGAGTGATGATAATAAAACTTTTTTTTTATTTCTTCTAAGTGGGTCTCACTCTAATTGAGTTTCTTAGGATTTTGTTTTCTTTCATAGTTGTATAATATACTTGATTTTGTAACTTATGCCATTTTTATGAGCATCTGCCAAGCCTAGAGGCCTGTATTGGGCTACCCGAGTCTTTCTTACCTGTCCAGGTCTTCGGCTGGCCACGCCGGATGCACGTATGAGAGAAAGGACGTTCCAGAGTCAAACAGGGGTTGAGCTTTACTACAGGGTTTCGGTTACAAGTGCAGGGGGTCTTCTTTCTTAGGACGAAGAGGGGGAGATTTCCTAAGAAGGCTAAGCTTAAGGGAATGGAAGTAGACGTACAAGCGGGGAGAGAGGGGGAGGGGAGAGAGGAAAGAAAAGAAGCGGAGCCCTACTTTTCTCTTTGGCTCCACACGTGCTAAGAGAGCTTTTAGGCTTCCTCAATCCTACTTAATCTTCAGCCACACAGTTTGCATCTCAATACCGTGCTGTTAGGTAACTAGGTGTGCTCCAATCCGGGACGACCTCGAGGGCAGGGAGACTCCACCCATCAGGTATCTCCGGGGGAGAGGCGGAAATACCCGAGCTAGCCGAGCTAGCTCGGTCTGACCTTCTCGAACCCCCGCTGTTCATGGAGGGCCTCGTAAGACTCTAAGATTTAGAAGTCCCACTTTTACCTGCCCGAGACTGTCCACACGGAATTGAGCTTCCAGTCCCAACAAGCATCCTTCAAAAATCCTTCATACTGAGCAGGAAGATAGTGAACAGAATGTATTCCAGCAGAGATCTATGTGGGATACCACTCAGTAGTTCAATATCCCCGACTCTTTTCCATTCTTGATAATCTTCTACTAACAAGGAACCACTGATAACTTCTGTTTTAAAATAGCAGTTAGGCATTATTATAGTAAAGCACGGCAACACTTGCCTTATTAACTGATGTAATAATATGCTTTAGATTTTTTTTTAAAAATTTAAATTTACGCACAATATATGTGCTTTTCCTTCCTTTCTAGCTTCTGACTTTATCAGAAGGTAATTAAATTAATTTCCCTAGTTTGCATATCAACAATAGCTTTTCAATTCAGAATAAGAATAAACTTTTGTGCAGATCCTTTATCAGCATAGAGAGTTTGTACAAGGAGAAGGAAGAGCATGGGGCAAGAAATCTTTAATTCTATCTTCCTTTTTTACCTTTTCTTTCTTTTTTCTTCTACTTTCCTCTTCTCTTCCTCTTCATCTCCTTTCTCCTTCCTTCCTTTTGTTTCCTTCTCTTCTCTTTCTTTTCCTTTCATGATTTTTTTCTTTTGAATATTTTCTCAGATTTAGAACATAAAAGTTTCATTTATGAATGTGACAAGTAGGAAAAACTCTGTTTAGGTCATTGTAATACAGTATAATAAGAGAGAGTAGTGATCTTTTCAACTTGAAGCTAAATGTTTATGACCAGTATTCTCTAAAGCATGATTTTGTTATTGATGATTATAATAACTAATTTTAACAAGCTCAGTGCTTTAAAGTTTGCAAAGCACTTTACAAATATTACCATTTTGTCCTCACAAACAGCCTTGTAGAATAGATGCCACAATTATATCAAAATTGAAATGAGAAAATTGATATAAACAGAGTGATTTGCCCATGGTAACAGAACTGTTAATATCTAATTATTTAAACTCAGCTCTTCCTGACTCCAGATCTATACTATATACCTGCCTCCAGTATCACTTTAGAATAACATTTTTGCTATTTTTTTTCTCCAGAAGTGGTTTTGGTAACATATGTAGAGAATCCAGAGTGTTCTTTATTAATACTGTGATATAGATAGAGCCATGGTATAATATGACACAATATGACAATAATAAATTAATTGAAATATGGCATTTGGGACTTTAGAAAGCTTCACTGGTACTTATACTTTATTCTGCATTGTGTTTTAAGTTTGCTTTTTGGGAAGGTGAAAGCAGAACATGCAGTACAGTTCTTTGTAGCAGGGAGAGGTAATCACAGAGTTGGTATTGGATGTGACAGAGGAAAGCTCTGCTCCTGACCCTCATGCAAAGGGAATTCAATGTAACTTGAGAAGGCATCATCACTGAAGGCCCAGGGAAAGTTATTATATTTGTAGTTGTCAAGAGCTCTCTTACTTTGCACATTTTCAGCTGCCATGACTGAGCAACAGATTTTTCCCTCCAAGGTTATTTTCCCCTCCTAATTCCATAAAAGTTTTGACATACAGCATTTATTCTCAAAAGCTATTTGAGTAGGCAGGTTAAAACTACAGCCACAGAGCATCATTTCTTTAGTTTAAACAAAACAAAACAAACAATACAACAACAAAAAAAAAAAACAACTTATAGCCATTATTTCCTCTGACTAGACAAAGATTTTATCATTGCTCTAAAGACCATATTGAGATGACTCACCTAAACATAAAGTAATGAAACCATGGCTTGAAGGATGATTGAATACAGGTGTGTGACCTTGTACATGCATAAAATCAGAAGGTAGTCAGAGCAATGGTCTCTGAGGGCCGATTAGCTGCTTCCCAGGGCAAACTCATTAGATTAATGTACAAACAAGAAATGAGATCATCAGACAATATCCTTTTATGAAGGGTCAGATATGATGATAAGAACACAAACTTAAGGAAGAATAATAAGGAAACAAACAAAGATCATGGAAACAGATGCTTTTGCATGTAAGCGGTAATAGATGTTGAAGGCTGAACTAGAAATACATATTCTCTGAAAGTCAACTACAGATGAATTATGGCCATGATTTTTTATATGGCACATTACTCACAAGTCTTCCTGGAACCTAGAAACACCAACAACAAAAAATTAAAAATACTAAGGATAGAATTCTTCATTGGCATTGAAAAATCATTTGTGACTTTTTTGAGTGGCATATTTAAAATAAGATCAACTTAGAAGACGAAAAAGGAAGTTACTTTTTAATTCCTGTTAGGACTTGTTTTGCTTTCAACTTCAATCCAAATAAGGCATAGTGGAAGAAAACTCATGAGGACACAACATCTAATGAACTTAGATTATAAAATATCTCTGTAATTTTTTCTGTCATTAATTATATTTTGTGTGTGAGAGACTTTAAATTTACTCTGGTAAAAATGAAATTCAATTTGTATCTAGAAGATATTTGGAGTTTTAATAAATGCTAGCAAATAATAGTATTTTAGATTATCTAGTAGTTCTGTTGGAATCAGTCATCTTTTGAAGTATTGGGTCTCTTGTTAGATTGTTGAAATAAATTGCTTAATAAGAAAGCCTTTGTTAATTGTTTATTTTCTGCTAGCCACTGTGCTAAGTGGTAAGGATATAAAGGAAAATCAAAAGCAATTTCTTTCAACAAGGAGAGTGTATTAGAAAATTTGGAAGTTTCATTAAATTCATCATCATAAAGGCACAGAAAAGCTATATAGTCCAATCTCTCATTTTCTAAATGAGGAAACTAAGCCTAAAGAGGGCAAATGACTTGTCCAAGGATAGGAAGGTGCCAGAACCAAGAATTCAAACCCAGGTTTACTGACTTAAGTACAGTTCTCTTCCCTCAATGTTCTCAGTATGTCCACGTTTCTCTAGCTTATTAAAGTGCTCATCCCACACACCAATTAAATATTATAAGATCATTAATCTACAGGTAGAAAGGGACTCAGAGGTCATCAAGTATAAGCCTCTTCTTTTACAAATAAGGCAAAAGATACATAGAGAGGTTGAGAGATATGTATAAAGCCATTTAGGTAACACATACCAGAGGCAGAGATTGAATCCAGGTCCTTTGACTCTAGATCCACTGCCTCATCAATTGGAAGAATCCATATAGTATCAATGGCCCAACTCTGTATAATCTACACTAGAGCAAAAAGCCATATTTACTTATGTAAACTTTGATGCAGCTGAGAAGATCTCTACAAACAAGATGAGTGACATGAAAAGAGAATATGAATGTATATATAGACAGATAAACACACATACTTATATAATCACCTTTTTATTCATATCTTCTTAGACATATATTTACATAGGCAGATTTATTGTGTGTATATATATTTCTAAAATAAGATATGCTGTATCTATACATCTATATAAATATATATCATATATTTCTATAACTATAGCTATATTTACACTAATAGCCAAATATATACATATATATGTATGTATGTATGTATATATTTATGCATTTATCTGCATCAGCATCTCTATCTCCATCTCTGTATGTAATGCATTCTCTGTCTCTCCAAATTCATAGATATCTCTGTATCTACTATTGCCTATCTATCTGTCTATTGATCTATCTTTGAATATGGTGTTCGCTAACTCAGGTTGGAAGTACAGTGGACATTCACAGAATTAATCTACAAAACTGATTAACACATGTTGAATTACACAATTTCCATTCTGGGTCAGTTCATCCCTGCTTAGGTGGTGATCCTCTTGGTGGCTCTCCAATCTCAGGGGCTCACCATATTGTTGCTACACTTATTATGGATCCTCAATTGACTTTAACCCACAGCAGCTCAGAATTCCCAAGCTCAAGTGATCCATCAGCTTCAGCCTCCCAAGTAGAAGGAACTGCTGGCATATACCACCATGCTTGGCAAGAAATTAGCATATAAAAGAAATTCAATTTGAGAAAAGATCTTAAAAAGTGCAAATAGGAAATCTGAACATATTCTTCAGTGGATTTCTAATATTGTACTTTCCAAACTCTAGTTACTTGAGATAAAAGTTATTGAGGTGTACTTTTTCCCTCAGTCCTCCTATATTCTACTCAATGGAGTTTCTTCATTATTTGATTTTTGGTTTTGTATTATTTGGAGCTCAGAGTTAATTTTGAAGAATGTGATATTTGTATTGATGTTCCTCCAAGTGGAGCATTCTGTGAGATTTCCTTCTCACTGTGGATTATTCTGTGTTTGTTCTGGACAGCGATTCAACCTAGAGAATGGAGATGTAATTTGCTTTAATCAATGGATTTCTTGCCAGGCATATATGCAAAGCTTCTTTTATTTCAAGTTCAAATGTTTGTTTTTTTCTGGTGATTGGTTTTTCTTTGCCAGTATTTATTTTGTGACCCATGGCTTAGGAATATTATTTTTAGGAAGTAGCAGGCAAAAAACTTTCTGTGCTGCCAGCTGAATTTAGTGTTGATTTCAAATGTCTCCCTTTTGTTTTCCCAAGCAAATTTGCCAATATATTTCGATGTCAAAGTATTAGAGGATAATCTTTGTGAGTATAAAAGCTGTATTTTATTAAAACAAGAATTTTGGATTTTCATTGGTTACCAAAAGTTTCACAATAAGTAAGGTAAGACTATGTCCTTTTTAAAAATATTTTCAATGCTACTCATTCAACAATTGTCTGTTGAGAATATATTATATGATGGTCTCTATCAGGAGTAGAAAAAAGAGAACCTTGCCGTTACATAGAATACAATACAATGACCAGCATATGACAGGTACATAAATTACCCAAAGAGAAGACAGAACATGAAAAATAATGAGAGGAACAAATAATAAGGCACCACACTTATCTAGTCTTTTCCTATACTTTTACTGTATACTGTGAAAATCTTTCATACAAGTTTTGTCTATAAGACCTATGATTACATAAGATAATGAAGAGCAAGTGGTCTTACACAGGATCTTCTGGTGACCCTGTCATCTATGGTTTCTTGATATTGATTACCAAAGTAATTCCATAATTTCTCGTAAGATTTTTTTTGCATTTATGCCTTGAAAGTGTCATAATTATACAGGTTGATTCCTGAAATTTTCAGAAGATGTTTTAAAGTAATTCAAATCAGTTTAGTCAATTACAATTTGTTGCTTAGGTACTGCAGCCCTTTTTCTGAACACTATGTGATGGTTTATAATTTATTTCAGGATTTTTTAATGATCTCAGGGGTTCATTGATTTCTTTGTCTCTCTGGTGCAGGTTATGGACCCCTTCTCAGAAAATGCTGAGTGCATAAAATAACATGTTATCAATAGATTGAGGACAAAGACCATGCTATATTCATTTCTGCTATTTACCTCTACTCCATTTAACATACATGTAATAGATGTTAAATATTTGTTGCATGAAAGGATAAAATAGTGGTACCAGAGAGAGAGAGGGAGAGAGAGAGACAGAGAGAGAGACAGACACACACACACAGAGAAAGACAGACAAAGAGAGAGGGACAGAGGGTCCTGCTATTAGGATCCCAAGACATAGTTTTGAGTGCTTGCTCAACAGTTCTTAGCTGCATCACTGTTGTCAGGTCATTTAACATTTAAATAAAACATTTGTTTCCTCACCAATAAATTGGGATAGGAATCAATTTACTATGTACTTCTCAAGGTTGTTATGTGGAGGGCATCTTGCAAGTCATAGCATTCATTATGATGTTCAGGTGACCTAGAATAATACATAAGATTCTCTATGAAAAAGTGAATATTGGGTTCCAAGAAGTTGTATCCTGATAGTTCAACTTAGGATACCACGTTGTCTTACAAGGAAGTATCTTGCCAAATGTTGATTTTAATTGAAGTAAAAAGTTGTAACTAATGAGATTTTGAAACGTAATTAGCGAACATTTTATGTCACAGACCAAGTGTTAGGAGTTCACATTTGTATTACTTTTAGGATGTAAACAAATTGTCATCTAGGCATAAATCTTATTCATGCCTATTTTTTCAAGATTAAGTGTGACTTTTATACAATTCCCTTGAAGAAGACCAAATATTCAGTATTATTTAAAGTGCAAGAAAATGAAGAGCTTTTTTAAAAGACATTTCTGTTTTTAGTTGTTGATACAAAATGCAATTAAACACCAATTTTATAGTTATTGCATATTATTTGGTTGGCAAACTAGTTTGAGCTTTCTGACTATATCAATAACAATTAAAGCTCTCCATATTTCATTACGTTGTGTCTGTATATATATATATATATATATATATATATACATATATATATATGTATATATATATATATATATATATATAATTTTTTTTTCTATGAGTCATTAAATTAGACCATTTAATTCTCTGAGTCTAATTTCATCAGGCAAGATCAATGCTTGGGCCAGCAGTTTAAAGTTCTATGGGCTCTCATTAGAGACAAGCTCATTAGAATGGGTAAAGGGATAATAAATATTTTGTAGTGTAGCCCAATACACAATGCAAATTTAAAGTGATAAATATTATTTGAGATAGAAAACAAATTTTCTATTAAAATACAATATGTCTTACCCTCTGAGGTTAGAATTGAGATAAATGTGAATCCAAAATTCCAGTAAATGGATATATTATATTTTTGAGAACGGTGTGGCAAAGGTGGAGTAGAAAATATGTTTCAGACTTTTATTCCTTAAAGATTTATTTTCTTAACAAACCTAAATGACAAAGACAAGGATTCATTTTTAAATACTAAAACTGCAAGAGTCCTGATCAACACTTCAAAACAAGTGTGTAAAGCATGGCTGGCAGGTCAAAAGATGATGCTTCAATACATTGGTGCAGCTGAAAACTACAATGAGAATATTCACTCCACTGTTGAGATTTGCATGCCACCTGCATAGTTTTATGTTATGCAGTTCTTATACAAGTTTTGTCAAGAAATCCTCCATAAAGAATTTCTGTAGACCTCTCTATCCTTAATTATTCTCTCTTCCTCTTGCTTTTGGCTTATGACCAATCAAACTACATTTCTGGTCCTATTTGTCCCTGATTAATCCTTTTTATGGTATTTCTTGAAACTTTCAGCATAGAAACAGGTTATTTACCCCCATAACCCATCTTTCCCTTCTCATTCCATATTCAAATGGGGAAATCTGGAAAAAAGATATTTTTATATGCTTTCAAAATAGGGAAAGGCATATGTTTAGTAGATTGTCACTCAGTAATGAATTCTATGGACACTGTAAACCTCAAAACTAAGAAGATAGCCAGCCCATCAGTCAAAAAACTTTTTAAAAATACCCACTGTATACCAGGCACTGTGCTAATGAATGGGTATAATTTTGGGAAGATTTTTAGAATGAGGACAAGAACTGCACAGGATGAGAAGACACTAAAGGATAGTGATCTGCTCTTTGGGAAGGAAAACTATTTGATACGATCATGGCTCTATTGAAATAATATATGCTCCAATGGATCTTAGATCTCATTACTTTAGAGATTTCCTCCAACATAACAAAATCTAATCAATATCATATGATCCTGAGAGACTCTTGTCTATTTTCTCATAAAAGTTTGTCCCCCACTGTAAGTGCTCAAGACTTTATCTGTCACATACTTATTAGCAGAATAATCTGGATATTCAACTGTCATCCTTCATTCTTATGCAAGGAATATGTCATCACTTACTATACATAATTCCTTAATAAAACATTTTACTCTTATTCCTTGGGATTATTTCATGGCTATTTGTTGAAGCTTGTTTATCTCTGCCATATGCTTCTCCCTTATCCTTTATGGGATACTCGCTTTTAGTTATAAAAGTACTATTATATCCCATGTCTTGTGTATATAGAGAAGACCTACACAACTTGTAAAATTCTTCAGGTTGCAGGTAGGTTAGACTAGAGACAGATTGATGATGGTTGGTTGCTGTACATCACATGACAAAAAGGAGAGTATATAGTGGCAACCCTCCTTTATTCAAGGGCTGCCTAAAATCCTTTGGAAGACCACATGTAGTCCATAGGTCATATTTTGTGCTGGCCTGCTATAAAGTAATCTTGGCAAAATTTTATTATTTTTAAAATAGTCCTTTGATTTAATGGGAATTTTATAATTAGTAAAATTTACTGACTTCTCCAGAACAATTCAGTCTGCTCATTTCCTTTTATTTAACTTTAATAGTAAATATAGGACTACTTTTAAAAAGGTATCTAATTTTCTACAATCAAAATTATCCATCTTTCTTTGAAATATTTAATGATAAAATTAATCCCTTCCAACAATCTCCTGATCATAAGCATCAGGCAATGATTGTCAACAGCATTCACTGCTGTGGTGGAGGTATTTCAATGAATAGTCAAGATCAAAGAGGGATTCTGTCTTTGGAAGGTGAAGTCCTCAAAAATCTCTTTGCAGATGACTGTACTGATTGTATCAAGACCCCAAAACAGTGGACAGTCTTATGGAAGACATCTTTTAATGCTCAAAGAAATCTGAAGACCCACCACACATTGACACAGAGAAAACCAAATGGCTGAAATATCTCTGTTGGTTGTTTGCCAATAGTCATTTTTTGGAAATTCTATATAGCTTGTCCAGTAAAATACATATCAAGTATATTTGGACAGCAAATTTGTCCCAGAAGTAATATATAATATATATTATATGCAAAAACAAGTAAGAAGAACAAAAACATTAAGATTCTACTAGATTACAAATGTAATTTCTCACTTCCTATTCTCAGAAGATGTAGAAGGTGAGTGGTAAAAGTGTTACATTTACTTTGCCGAAAAGGAAACTGAAGTTTGAAGAAGTGTTGTGACTTGCTCAAGTTATATTCCTACAAAGAAACAGAGTTGGGATTTTGGTAGTAGTTCTTAGAGTACATTTCCAATACTCATTTCTGTTTAATGCACCATATCAACTGTTTATCAATGATAATAAAAAAGAGCTAATTTTCCTTTTCCTGTCAGAGAAATAGTGCCATATTCACAAAGAATAAAGTCAAGAATGTTTTAGCAAACATACTGTGAAAAGTGGAATTAAATGAATACATGGTTAAACAGGTAAAATGTAGAAATGTTCACTTATAGCAGCACAGCTACTGTGATGGGGGATGTGGAACGAGGAAGGAGAATATATTATGATGGCTAGAACTATGGTGGGTTGCTCAATTTTTTGTTCTAGTTTATGAAATATGAAAAGGTATGTAAGAGAGGAGCTCAGATGGAAGAGTAAAGTCAGAGACTCAACTGAGCCTTCCCAAATTTTCCTCCAACCAACATAAAAACAGTGGTTTATATGGATCTCTGGAGTAGCAAAACAAATAAAAGGGTAAAACAAAAAAAAAATTTCAGCCTGGAACAGATTTGGAGGTCTGTAGGAAAGATCTGTCTCAGCAAAGTGGTGGTCAAACTTAAAGCCCAACAAAGAATGCATAGAACAGAACATCTCAAACCAATAGAAGCAAGCCTTGAAGGCAGTTCATCAAAAGCAGCAACTGTCAAGGAAGTTGGACAACTGGCCAGAATGAGATGACAGGACAGACTTTGCAAGGACTAGGTGCAGGACATTGCTGAATTTCCCACACATGGATGTGACTCACAGACCCAGAGCTTAGATGAACACTAGGTCAATAGGGATATTGCCTTCAAGGGCCTGGGTGAAAGTTCTAGGGTAGAGAAAAGTGTTTCTGTTCACTCACAGATCAAAATACAGGCCAGGAGAGGAGTAAACACAGCTCTCCTTGGATAATCCCACCTTGGAAAAGCATGAAATTTCTAGAACCCCTAGAACTAGCTTTGAAAACAGCAACAAGAAAGGTATGAAGGTTAGGACAGTAACGTCTTGACACCAGATGCAGAACTCAACTTTGACGTAAAGGAATAAGTCAAGAAAGAAGCTAGACAAATGACTAAACAACAAAAGGATCTGGCCATAGAGGGGAACAACAGTGACAGGAAATATTGAACAGCAAACTCAGAAGAAGATAAGTGAAAAGAGCTACAAGCAAAGCTTCAGGGAAAAATGTGAATTGAATATAATTTCAAAAATAATTTCTGGAAGAGCTCAAAAACTATTTTAAAAAGAAAAAAGAGGGGCGGAGCCAAGATGGCGAAGTAGAAAGATGCACATACACATAGCTCCGACCCCACAAACCACAGAATGGCAGAAGGTACTAACCCAGGGCGAATTCTGCACCCAGAGACCACGGAATATTGGAGCGAGGGAGATTTCTGTTCCAGACAGACCTACAAACCTCTCACGGGGGGTCTTTCGCGCCGGGGACTGGGCACCGGGGCGGGAAGAGGAAAGCAGCCCTACCGCGGCAGCGACACCGTGGGAAAGAGATCCGAGAGGGCTGCGGAACAGAGTCTCCAGCGGCCATGTGGGTCCCCCCACCCACAGAGGGACCTGCAAACCTCTCGCAAAAGGTCTGTTGCGCTGCAGACACGGTGCCCAACCCAGACCTGCGGCGGCGACAGCGACCGCGGCTCTGAGAGACAAAGTTCTGAGAGGGATCCTGAGGCGGGATCTTCAGCAGCTGCACGGGCCACCCACCAACAGGTGACTGACGGGGATAGGTGAGAGAGTCTCTTTGGCGGGTTGAGAGGGGAGCGTGGTGCCCCCATAGCTCGGGCCCCCCCGGGATGTGGGGGCTGAAAGGCGGCTGCGGACGGGGGCTCCCCAAACAAGCGGGAGCCTGGATCCATTGTGGAAGGTCTGTGTATAAACCCCCTGAGGGAATTGAGCCAGAGAGGCGGCCCTGCCCCTGACCTCAGCACCTGAGCCTAATTTAACACTGAATAACAGCCCTGCCCCTGCCAAAAATCCTAAGGTGGGAAGCAGCATTTGAATCTCAGTCCCCAAACGCTGGCTGGGAGGACCAGGAGGCGAGGTGGATGTGAGGAGAACATTCAGAGATCAGGCCACTAGGGGGAGACAATGCCAAGAAAAGGGAAAAGAAATAAAACTATTGAAGGGTACTTTATGGGAGAAAAATCACTTCCTCCCTTCCTTTCTGATGGGGAGGAACAAGGCTTGCCATCAGGCAAAGACACAGAAATCGAGGACTCTGTGCCCCAGCCCACCCAATGGGCTCGGCCCATGGAAGAGTTCAAGAGGAATTTTGAAAATCAAGTTAGAGAGGTGGAGGAAAGACTGGGAAGGGAAATGAGAGGGATAAGGGAGAAGCATGAAAAACAGATCATCTCCCTGCTAAAGGAGAACCAAAAAAATCTTGAAGAAATTGGCACCTTGAGAACTAGCCTAACTCAGCTGGCAAGGGAGGTGCAAGGGGCCAATGAGGAGAAGAATGCTTTCAAAAGCAGAAGTAACCAAATGGAAAAGGAGATTCAAAAGCTTACTGAAGAAAATAGATCTCTCAAAACTGGAATGGTACAGATGGAAGCTTTGGACTTTTCGAGAAAGACAGATATCTCAGAACATACCGCGCAGATTCGAAAAATGGAAGATAATGTGAAATATCTTATTGGAAAAGCAACTGACCTGGAAAATAGAATCAGGAGAGATAATGTAAAAATTCTGGGTCTACCTGAAAACCATGATCAAAAGAAGAGCCTGGACATCATCCTCCACGAAATTATCAAGGAAAACTGCCCTGAGATTCTAGAACCAGAAGGCAAAATAAATATTCAAGGAATCCGCAGAACACCGCATGAAAGAGATCCAAAAAGAGCAACTCCTAGGAGCATTGTGGCCAAAATGCAGAGTTCCCAGGTGAAGGAGAAGATATTGCAAGCAACTAGAAAGAAACAATTCAAGTTCTGTGGAAATAAAATCAGGATAGTACAGGATCTGGCACCTTCTACATTGAGGGATAGAAGGGAATGGAATAGGATATTCCAGAGGTCAAAAGAACTAGGACTGAAGCCAAGAATCACCTACCCACCAAAACTGAGTATAATACTTCAAGAGAAAAAATGGTCTTTCAATGAAATAGAAGACTTTCAAATTTTCCTGATGAAAAGACCAGAGCTGGAAAGAAAATTTGACTTTCTAACACAAGAATGAAGAGAACCATAGGAAGGCGAACAGTGGAGAGAAATCATAAGGGACTTACTAAAGTTGAACTGTTTACATTCCTACATGGAAAGACAATATTTATAATTCTTGAAACATTTCAGTATCTGAGCACTGGGTGGGAGTACACACACACACACACATGCACACACGTACACATACACAGAGACAGAGTGCACAGAGTGAATTGAAGAGGATGGGATCATATACTAAAAAAAAAATGAAATCAAGCAGTGAGAGAGAAATATTGGGAGGAGAAAGGGAGAAGTTATATGGGGCAATTTATCTCTCATAAAAGAGGCAAGCAAAAGACTTATTAGTGGTGGGATAAAGAGGGGAGGCAAGAGAAAAACATGAGATCTACTCTCATCACATTCCACTAAAGGAAAGAATATAATGCACACTCATTCTTATAGGAAAACCTATCTCATAATACAGGAGAGTGGGGGACAGGGGCACAAGCAGGATGGGGGGGAGGATAGAGGGGAGGGCATGGGGAGGAGAATGCAATACGAGGTCGACACTCACGGGGAGGGAAAGGACCATAAGAAAATAGAAGTAATGGGGGAGAGGACAGGATGGAGGGAAATATAGTTAGTCTTATACAACACAACTAGTATGAAAATCATTTGCAAAACTAAACAGATATGGCCTATATTGAACTGCCTGTCTTCCAAGGGGACGGGGTACAGAGGGAGGGAGCTAAAGAAGTTGGAACTCAAAGTGTTAGGACCAAATGTAATGTTCTTACCACTGGGTAACAAGAAACACAGGTTAAGGGGTCAAGAAAGCTATCCGGCCCTACAGGACAAAAGAGAAGACGGAGACAAGGGCAGGGAGGGAGGATAGAGGAGAGAGCAGATAGATCACAGGGGCAATTAGAAAACTTGGGTCTGGGGGGGGAGGGGGAAAAAGGGGGAGAAAATTTGTAACCCAAAATTAAAAGTTTAAAAATAAAGGAAGACTGGGGAAAAAGAAATGAGAATGATGCAAGAATATTGTGAAAACAGAGTCAGCATTTTGTTAGATGATATTATAAAAATACTGAAGAAAGAAAACTTAAAAAAACTGAATTAACCAAATGGTAAAAGAGGCAGAAAAATCCACTAAACAGGAAAATTCCTTAAAAAGTAGATTTGACAGAAAAGAAAAAGAGGTACAAAAATTCACTGAAGAAAATAATTTCTTAAAAATTCGATTTGTGAAGTGGAAGGTAATTGATCTATGAGACATCAAGAAAAATAAAACAAAATCAAAAGAATAAAAATAATTCAAAATATCTCACTGGAAAATAGTTTCAGGAGAAATGATTTAAGCATTAATGGAATAGTTGAAATTCATGATCAAAAACCAAAAAGAGCTGAGATATTATAATTCAAGAAATCATTAAGGAAAACTGCTCTGATATCCTAGAAAAAGAGAGTTAAAGATAAATTTATTTTTTTTAAATTATTTCATTTTCATTGTTCTATAATCACTTTCATATATCTTAGACTTTTCTCCTCCCTCCCCCTCCTTCTCTCCCTCCCTATTCCCTCCCTGAGAAGGCATACAATTGCATATAGGTTGTGCACATATATTCCTATTAAGTACATTTTCACCTTAGTCATGTTGCATAGAAGAATTAATATGAATGGGAGAAATCATAAAACAAAACAAAACATAATACAAAAGAGAATGGTCTGCTTCATTCTGTGATCAAATTTCATACTCCTGTATGTGGATGTGGATTTGTCTCAAGAGCCCACTGGGAATTTTTTAAGTCCTTGCATTGCAATGAAGGACATTGTCTACTGGAAAAATTCCTCACACACTGTGGTTGGTGCTGTGTGCAAAGTTCTCCTGGTTCTGCTCCTTTCACTAAACATCAGTTCATATATGTCTTTCCAGGTCTCTCTGAAGTCTTCCAATTCATTATTTCTTATAGCACAATAGTATTCCTTTGCATTCATATATTACAATATATTCAGTCATTTCCCAAGATATGGACTTCCCCTTGATTTCCAGTTTGTGACCACCACAAAGAGAACTTCTATAAATAATTTTTGTATATCTGGAACCTTTTCCCATTTTTATGATGTCTTGGGGATACAGTCCGGTATTGCTGGGCCAACGGGTATGCACATTTTTGTAGCACTTTAGGCATAGTTCCAAATTGCTCTCCAGAAAGTTGGGATCAGGTCAAAGCTCTACCAACAATGAATTACTGTACCAATTCTCCCACAACTTCTGCAATATTTATCATTTTCTTGTTTTATCATTTTAGTCATTCTGATAGGTGTGATGTGGTAGCTCAGAGTTGTTTTGATTTGTATTTCTCTATCAATAGTGATTTAGAATATGTTTTCATATGACTATAGAAAGATTTAATTTCTTCCTCTGGAAGCTGCCTGTTCATATCCTTTGACCATTTATCAATTGGGGAATGCATTGTATTCTTGAACATTTGACTCAGTTCTCTATGTATTTTAGAAATGAGACCTTTATCATAGACGCTAGTTGCAAAAATTCTTTCCAAGTTTTCTGCTTCCCTCCTAATCCTGGTTGAATTGTGTTTGTTTGTGCAAAAACTTTTCAGTTCAATGTAATCAAAATTACCCATTTTTCATTTCATTATGTTTTCTATGTCTTGTTTTGTCAAAAAATTCTCCATTCTCCATAAATCTGACAACTACACTATTCCTTGCTCCACTAATTTGTTTATAGTAGTAATCCTTATGCCTAGATCATGTACCTGTTTGGACTTTATTCTTGTGTACAGTGTCAGGCATTGGTCTATACCAAGTTTCTGCCACACTGTTATCCAGTTTTCCCAGCATTTTTTGTCAAACATTAAGTTTTTATCCAAGAAGATGGGGTCCTTGGGTTTATGAAACAGTAGATTGCTATTTTCATTGACTACTATGTCTTGAGTACCTAGCATATTCCACTGGTCTACCCCTGTGTTTCTTAGCCAGTACCAAGTGGTTTTGATAATTACTGCTTAATAATGCAATTTGAGATCTGGTAGGGCTATGCCACCTTCCCTAGCATTTCTTTTCATTAGTTCCCTTGATATTCTGGACTTTTTGTTCTTCCAGATGAATTTTGATAATATTTTTCCAACTCTAGAAAATAATTATCTGATAGTCTGATTGGTTTGGCACTGAATAAGTAAACTAATTTAGTGGAATTGTCAATTTTATTACATTGGCTTGGCCTACCAACAAGCAACTGATGTTTTGGTTTTTTTTTCCATTTACTTAGATCTTAGTTTATATCTGCAAAAAGTGTAAAAGATAAACTTAAAGAGAAAAAGATATCCATTGACTGCTTCCTAAGAGATCTCAAATGAAAACTCACAGCAATAAAGACCAAAATTATAGAGCTGTTGGGAGCCAAGATGGCAGACTAGGTATTAATTCACTCTTACCCTCCCTTCTTGACCTTGTAATACCCAGACAATACCCCCCCAAGAAAAATCATTGAAGCTAGCAGAAAGATGGGTTGAAGCAGTCTGAGAATCTGCTCTTCCTGTGACTGAAGGAGGACAATAAAGGAGCCATCCCGGTAAGCCCCACTTCAGTTGACCAGTAGGAAATACTCAGCCCCAGGCTGGCAGAGTAGGGAAGTGGGAACATCAGGACCTCCCCTTCTCCCCTACACATGCCTTAGTATGGGTGTCTACCAGTGACTGAGTCTACCTATACTCTCCTATAACCTCAAGTGAGGAGGCATCCTCCAGTAATCAGATCAACCCAATCCCACACCCTGCTGTTTGAGCAGCAGTCTAATCCCAGGGCAATGTAGAACAACCTTATCTGACCTCTGCCCTCACCAGTCACCACCACAAGCTCCACATCAGCAACAGGAAAGCAACAGCCTCTAATGTTTCCAGCTGCCAGCACTTAAGGCCCCAGCACACAGTCAATAACCAGTCCCCAATCCCCCAGCACAAGAAGCATATGACAGTGTCCCCTGTGCCCAGAGAAGCACAGATCAACTTTAAAAGCCAGGAGAAAGGCAAATATCATAAGAAAAAAACAACATAGAAAAACAAAGACCATAGATTCTTACTGTGGGGAGAGGGAAGATCAAAATAAAAATTCAGAGTAGAACAGCATTGTCATTATACTCACATCTGAAAACTCAAAGGGGAATATGACCTGGTCTCAAGTCTAAGAATCCCTCTTTGAAGAGTTCAAGAAATATATCAAAAGTGAAATTAGAGAGATACAAGAAAAGAATTTAACAATTCCTTTAAAAATACAATTGACAAAATGAAAAAAAATGTACACTGAAGGAAGGAAAAAGACTCATGAAAAGTACAGTTGACAAAATGGAAAAGAAGGTGCAAAAGCTAACTGAAGAAAATAATTCATGAAAAATTAGAGTTGGATAAGTGGAAGCTAAGCTAATGACTCTATTAGACATAAAAAATCAGTCAAACAAATTGACAAAACAGAAAAAATGCATAAGAGAAAGTAAAATACCACATTGGAAAAACAACTGACCTAGAAAATAGATGCAGTAGAAAAAAATAAGAATTATTAGTTTAACTGAAAGCCATGATAAAAAAAAAATGAGCCTGGACAGCATCTGTCAAGAAATCATCAAGGGAAACTTCCTTGAAGTCCCAGAATCATAGGGTAAATTAGGCACCTAAAGAATTCACCATTAATTTCTTCAAAGAGATCCCAAATTGAATATGCCAAGAAATATTGTAGTCAAATTCCAGAATTATCAGGTCAAGGACAAAATATGGCAAGCATCCAGAATAAAACAATTCAAATATTATGTAACCACATTCAGCATTATGTAGAAATTTGCACCTACTAAATTAAAAGATCAGAGAACTTGGAATATGATATTCTGTAAGACAAAGGAGCTATGATTACAACCAAGGATCAGCTATTGAGCAACAACCTGTCAGGTGAGGAGATGGACATTCAATGAAAAAAGAAACTTCCAGTTCTTTCTTATGAAAAGATTAGAATTCAACAGAAAATTTGATCTTCAAATCCAAGTTTCAAGAAAGGCAAAAAAGGTAAACAAGGAAGAAAAAGAAACATACTATTCAAAAAAGACAAACTGTTTACATCCTTACATGGGAAGATGATACTTATAAATCTTGAAAATTATATCCTTATTATGACATTTAGAAGTGAAATACATAGACAGAGCGTCTGGGTATAAATGGACTTTGATGTGATAGTAAAAAAGAGAATTAAATGGTAAAAAGTGATTGTAATGGGAGAAGTGGAAAGGCAGATGGAGAACAGGGTAAATTACAATGCATGAAGAAGCAGAAGAAACATATTATAATAGAGGGAAAGAAGGGAAGGAGATGAGCATTCTTTGAACCTATCGCTCATTGCATTTGGCTCAAGGAAGGAATAACATACTCAGGTATCAAAATCTAACCTGGTCTATAGGCATTATGGGGGATAGGGGAAAGAAAAGGGAGGGGTGTTTAGAAGAGAGAAAAAGAGTGGTAATGGAAAGGGAAAAAAGGTAGGGGGCTTATAGAAGAGAAGGAACACTGAGGAAGGCAATGGTCAAAAGCAAAACTCTAGTGAGGAGGAAAAAGAAGGGAGAAATGAAAGCATAAAAAGGGGGATAGGATGGAGAGAAAAACACAGATAATAATCAGAACTATGAATGTGAATGAGATGAACTCTCCCATGAAAAGAAGGCAGATAGCAGAATGGATTAAAAACATAATCCTACAACATGTTGTTAACAAGAAACATTTGAAATGGAAGGATAGAATAAGGTAAAGGTAGAAGGATGGAGTAAATTGCACAATGCGTAATCTAGTACAAAATAAAAAAGCAGGGTGAGCACTCCTGATGTCAGACAAAGCAAAAGCAAAGATGAATCTAATTAAAAGACATAATGGGGTGGAGCCAAGGTGGCAGAGTAGAAGAAGATATCTGTAAAAGCTCCCTGCCATAGCCCATAAAGTAGCTGTAACAAATGACTAAAGTAATTCTAGAGCAGCAGAAGCCACAAAACGACAGGGTGAAAGAGATTTCCAGCCCAAGACAGCTTGGAAGGCCAACAGGAAAGGTTTATCACACCAGACTCAGAGCAGGGCACAGCTCAGCCTTGGCCTCATGGGGAAGTGGGACCAGAGCAGGCCTCAGGATTGAAATGCCTAGAAGCAGTTGTGGTTTCCAAATTATTCAACCCAAAAATGTGAAAGATATTTTCAAAGGTCAGTAAGAAAGCTCTTTCACCTGGTTGAGAAGGGAATGCAGTCTGGCCCCTTTAGCAGTAGCCACTGCAGCAGCAGTGTCCAGTTTTTGAGCCTGTGGCCTAAAGAGCTGTGGGGAATTGAGAGGCTGATTGGGATCTCAGCCCTGAGTGGGGGTCCTGAGGTGAGAAGGAGTGTTGGTTAGCGTGGCAGAGATATAGGCAGTTGTGGAAAGGGAATTCTACTCACAGATCCTGGGCAGAAAAGTTTTTAGTTGTTCCCAGACCAGTGTGCTGGCCCAGAGAAGAGTAAACACCTCTCTCTTGATGGTGCCACCTTGGAGGAACTAAGAACTTATAGGTCTCTAGAGTACGACCTCCTCTTGACAAAGGACTCATAAGCCTAGGAAAATGTCCAAAAAGGGGGAAAAATAAGACTATATAAGGTTATTTTCCTGGTTAAGAGGTATTTTATTCCATCCTCTCAGGATGAGAAAGACAATGCATACCATTAGAGGAAGATATAAAAGTAAAGGCTTCTGCATCCAAAACATGCAAA
This sequence comes from Notamacropus eugenii, assembly GCF_028372415.1. Lineage (NCBI taxonomy): Eukaryota > Metazoa > Chordata > Mammalia > Diprotodontia > Macropodidae > Notamacropus > Notamacropus eugenii. The sequence continues at coordinate 96,040,172 of NC_092878.1, read as the reverse complement.
AAATAAAGGCCAAGAAAGAACTCAAAAAGGATTTTGAAAATCAAGCAAGAGAGGTGGAGGAAAAATTGGGAAAAGAAATAAGAGCTACGCAAGAAAATCATGAAAAGTGAGTTAACAGCTTGCTAAAGGAGACCCAAAAAATGCTGAAGAAAATAACACCTTGAAAAATAGGCTAACTCAATTGGCAAAAGAGGTTCAAAAAGCCAATGAGGAGAAGAAGGCTTTAAAAAGCAGAATTGGCCAAATGGAAAAGGAGGTTCAAAAGCTCATTGAAGAAAATACTTCCTTAAAAATTAGAATGGAGCAGATGGAAGCTAATGACTTGATGAGAAACCAAGAAATTACAAAATAAAAACAAAAGCATGAAAAAACAGAAGGGCATGTGAAATATCTCATTAGAAAAACAACTGACCTGGAAAAAAGATCCAGGAGAGACAATTTAAAAATTATCGGACTACCTGAAAGCCATGATCAAAAAAGGAGCCTAGACATCATCTTTCGTGTAATTATCAAGGGAATTTGCCCTGATATTCTAGAACCAAAGGGTAAAATAAATATTGAAAGAATCCATTTATCACTTCCTGAAAGAGATCCAAAAAGAAAAACTCCTAGGAATATTGTAGCCAAATTCCGGAGTTCCCAGGTCAAGAAGAAAATATTTCAGGCAGCTAGAAAGAAACAATTCGAGTACTGTAGAAATACAATCATGATGATACAAGATCTAGCAGCTTCTACCTTAAGGGATCAAAGGGCTTTTAATATCCTATTGCAGAAATGAAAAGATCTGGGATTAAAACCAAGAATCATCTACCCAGCAAAACTGACTACAATACTTCAGGGGAAAAAATAGTCATTCAATGAAATTGAGGAATTTCAAGGATTTTTGATGAAAAAACCAGAGCTGAATAGAAAATTTCACTTTCAAACACAAGAAGCAAGAGAAGCATGAAAAAGTAAACAGGAAAGAGAAATCATAAGGGACTTACTAAAGTTGAACTGTTTGCATTCCTGTATGGAAAGAACATATTTGTAACTCTTGAAACTTTTCTCAGCATTTGGTTAGTAGGAGGGATTTTATACATGTACACACACACACACATACATATATATACACACACACAGATACAGACACACACATATTGACAGAGGGCACAGGTGATTTGAATAGGAGGGGATGGTATGTAAAAAGCAAAATTAAGGGATGTGAGAGGATTACATTGGGAGAAGAAAGGGAGAGATGGAATGGGACAAACTATCCCTCATAAAAGAGGCAAGACAAAGCTTTGTCAATGTTGTGGGAAAGGAGGGAGATGAGAAGGAAAAAGTGAAGCTTATTTTCATCACATTTGGCTTAAGGAGGGAATAGTATGCACACTCAATTTGGTATGAAAATCTGTCTTACATTGCAGGAAAGTAGGGGAGAATGGGATAAATGGGATGAGGGGGATGATAGAGGGGAGGGCAAATAGGAGGAGAGAGCCATTAGAAGTAAACACATTTGAGAATGACAAGGTCAAAAGAGAGAGTAGAAGAAATGGGGTGTGGCAGGTTTGGATGGAGTGAAATATAGTTAGTTTTACATAATGTGACTATTTTGGAAGTGTTTTGCAAAGCTACGCATGTACGGTTTATATTGAATTGCTTGTCTTCTCAGTGGGGATAGGTGGGGAGTGAAGAAGGGAAAGAAGTTGGAACTCAAAATTTTAAGATCAAATGTTGAGAATTGCTTTTGCAAGCAGCTGGGAAGTAAGAAACACAGGTAATGGAGTATACAAATCTATCTTCCCCTATCAGAAAGGAGAGACGATGGGGATAAGGGAAGGGAGGGGTGTGATAGAAGGGAGGGCAGATTGGGGGAAGGGGCAATCAGAATGCAGAATGTTTTGAGGTGAGGGGAGGGGAGAGATGGGAGTAAATTTGGAACTCAAAATTTTGTGGAAATGAATGCTGAAAACTAAAAATAAACTTTAAAAACATTTTAAAATGAGCCAAGGAAGGAAATTAAATCCTACTAAAAGACTACACAGACAATGAAGTATTGTCATTACTAAGCACAAATACTCCAAGATGCATAGTATCAGAATTCTTAGAGGAGAATTTAGAGTAGCTACAGGAAGAAATGGATAGCAAAAGTAAACTAGTAGTGAATCAACCTTCCTTTCTCTAAACTAGAAAAAACTAAGCACAAAATAAACAAGAAAGAACTTAAGGAGGTGAATAGAATTTGAGAAAAGTTAGATATGATAGGCCTCTGAATTAAACTGAGTGGGGATAGAAGGGAATATGCCTTTTACTCAGTGGTACATGATATCTTCACAAAAGTAGAATATTTATTAGCACATAAAAGCTTTCTAGTCCTGTGCAGAAAGGCAGAAATATTAAGTCCATCTTTTTTACAGCAGGATGCAACAAAATTGCATGTAATAAAGAGCCATGGAAAGATAGACTAAAAATTATATGAAAACCAAATAATTTAATCTCAAGGAGTGAGTGGGTCAAGCAACAATTCATAGAAACAATCAGCAACTTCAACTAAGGGAATGACAATAATGAGGCAACATACCAAAACTTACTGAGTGCAGTGAAAGCAGTTTTTAAGGAAACTTGTATATCTCTAACTGCTTACATAAATAATGTAGAGAGAAAAGAAATGAATCAATTGAGAATGAAACTGACAAAGCCAGGAAAAACAAATTAAAGATCCCTGATTAAATGACAAACAAGAAATACTGAAAATCAAAGATAGATCAGTAAAACTGAAATCAAATAACTACTGAACTAACAAATAAAACTAAACTTCTTTTATGAAAAAAAAAGTTGGCTAATTTGATTAAAAAAGCAAGAAGAAAACCAAATTTCTAGCATCAAAAATCAAAAGGGTGAATTCACCACCAATGAAGAGGAAATTACACATAATTAGGAGCAATTTTGCCCAAGTGTAAGCCAAGAAATTTTCCAATCTTAGTAAAATGGATACATTTTTATAAAAATAAAAATTGACCAGATTAATAGAAGAGGAAATCAAATACTTAGCCCCATTTCAGTAAAGAAAAAATTGAACAAGTCGTCAATCAACTCCAGGGCCAGACGGATTTACAAGTGAATTTTATCATACTTTTAAATAACATCCAGTTCCAAATACTAAATAAGCTATTTGGAAAAATAGGTAAAGAAGCAGTCCTAGCAAATTCTTTCTACAGTACAAATATGGTACTGATACCCTAACCCAGAAGAGCCAAAACAGAGAAAGAAACATACACATCAATTTGTCTAATGAATATAGATGCAGACATTTTAAATAAAATATTAGCAAAAAATCACAATAAAGTATCGTGAGAATAATACGCTATAACCTGGTAGGATTTATACCAGAAATCCAGGCCTTGTTCAATATTAGGCAAGCTATCAGCATCATTGAACATATCAAGAAGAAAACTAACAGAAGTGATATGATTATCTCAATAGATGCAGAGAAAACTTTTGACAAATATAACAACCATTCCTTTTAAAAACTGTAGAGAGCATAGGAATAAATGGAGGCTTCCTTGTAAAAATAAATAAAATCTACCTAAATCCACCAGGAAGCAAGGTATGAAATGGAGATAATCTAGAAGCATTTCCAAAAAGATTAAGTGTGAAACAAGAGTGCCCATTATCACCATCATTATTCAACATTATGCTAGAAACGTTGGCTTCAACAATAAGAGAAGAAAAGTAATAGAAGGAATTAGAATAGGCTGAAAAGAAATAAGGCTATCACTCTTTGCAGATTATATGATAATATACTTAAAGAATTCTGGAGAATCAAGTAAAAAATACTTGAAATACTAAACAACTTTAGCGAAGGATATAAACCCACACAAATCATTGGTATTTCCATGTATGACTAACAAAGCCCAACAGCAAGAGATTGAAGGAATATCTCTAATCGTACTCATACATATATACATTTATATGCGTCTTTGCAGGACCATGCTACCATTACATATCCTCTGTTTCTCTGAGGGTAGATAACTTCTTCCTTCATAATTCCAAGTCTTCCCATATTTTTCAAAGTTCACCAACTTATTATTCCCAACAGCACAGCAATATTCCATCCTTATACTAATTATTTTAAATGGCCTAAAATAATATTGATTAAAATGGCTGATGTACAGTGTAGTTTTCTTATTTTGCTCTTACGATTAAATCTATTTTAGATTAAACTTTGTCTGAGACCATAGTTACCATCCTTGATTTTTTATCCTAATACATTTGACTCCTCATTTCTATTTTATGTTTATGTGTATCTCTTACCTGCTTTAAGTTCTGAATCCACTACTTCACTTCTACTGGCTACCTTGACCTCCTCTTGCTGAACCTACCCTCCCAGCGAAAGATCCCTCCTTTATCCTCACATTTCTGTTAATCTAAAGACTCTTCTTTTACCTCCCCTTTATCTCAGTCTCTCAGTATCCCCTCTAGAAATCACTCTCTTATCCTCTCTCTCCATATTCTCTTAGCCTTTTATTGGTATCTGAATTTATAAGACTTTTATACTCTTCTACTCTCTTAAACTCATTCCTGATGGCACTTGGGTTCTAGAACCATTAGCTCTTCTCCCCATCTAATTCCTCTGTGTCATTTCTTCCTCTTAGAACTCATTACTATGAAATGATTACTGTATTTACATGTTTCCAAATAGGTTTACGTTTCAAATTCATATACTCAGGTCTACCCAATCTTTTTTTTTTTTCCATGAATACTCACTAATGAGAATTCTAGACATACATTTTATATTTCCTCATGCAAAATGTAAGGAGTCTGTCCTTACTGAGTCTCTTATAAGTAGTCTTTGATAAGTACATTACATTTCTCTTGGATCTTGTATACCAAATCTTCTATTAAGCTGCTTTTTTAACAAAATTAATGACAATTCATTAAATGTCCATTTTGTTTCATTCAGAATTATACTTAACTTTTGGCCACAATCCCACTTCTTTTGTTCTTCAATATATACTGTTCCAAGATGAGGAGTCTTTCAGTGTCACCACTGCTAGGTCTTGTGTGGTTCTAATTGTGGCACCATCATATTTAAATTGTCTTTTTTTCTTGCTGTCCACAATATTTTATATTTGAGTTGGTGTTTTTAAAATTTGACTATTGTTTTCCTGTAGGTTTTCTTCATAGAATCTCTTTAAGGTAGTGATCAGTGAGTTTTTTTCAATTACTACTTTCTCCTCTTGTTCTAATGTGTCAGCAAAATTTTCTTTAATTATTTCATGTATTATTGTATCAAGACTTAAAATAAAATTATCATAGTTTTCAGGTAGCCAATTGTTCTTATGTTTTCTCTTTACCTGTTCTTCAGATCAGTTGCATTTGCTATGTTTCACATTCTCTTCTATTTTTTCATTATTTCTATTTTGTTTTATTATTTCTTGGCCTCTTATAACTTCTTTGGTTTCCCCTTGCCCAATTCTAATTTTCAAGTAGTTTTATATCTTAGGATTCTGGATCTATTTTTCTAGTTGGTTGACTTTCTTTTCATAATCCCCTTGTTTTGTTGGATTATTCCTTTTTTAAAAATTTCTTAATTTCTCTCTTTTGTTTTTTAAATTCTTTTTTAAAATTCTATGAATTATTTTTGGGTTTTTGAGCATTTCACATTATTCTTTGGGGCAAGACAGGCCTGTTTACCTCAATATACTCCTATACTCTAGTGTTCTCTATTCCCCCTGAAACTTTCTATGGTTGGATTCTTTCTCCTTTCCCTGTTCATTGTTTTTTTATTTGTAGTACCTTATCTGTTTTGTAATCACCTCCATCACTGGGGTATGAGTGATGGTTCCTCTGGCCTCAGATCCTCCTTCAGTTTTCCCCTCTAGCTTGGAACCAAAACCATGAATTCTGCCCTCCTATAAGTGCCCACAGCCAAGAGCATCTTGCTTCTCTAATTCTGCACTCACTGGGCTTGTGTTGGTTCATTCACACCTAGGGTTGCCTCTCAATAGTGCAGCACAGCTGGAGCTGGTCTTCCTTATCAGCAGATGCTTCCTCAGTTTTCCCTGGTTCAGACACCTGTCCAGTTCATCTCACTGTCTGGAAAGTAAGTGTTCCTGTGGCTGAGGCTGATAGCGCCTCCCAAGCCAGGTGACTGCAGGGCTCGCAACTTTTTGTTTTAGTGAAACTAGCCTGGAGGTGTTTACTTTTCACAGGGACCAAACCTAGGTCCTGAGATTTTTCTTTAGATCTTCTGCTCTTGTCAAAAGGAGATCACTATCCTCCCCAACTCTGATTCATTTTTAGCTCTCTATGTTCACCCTGAGACACTATTTTGCCTTGTTTATAGGGGGAATTGGGAGAACTTGGAATTTCCAACCTATTCCATCTTCTCAGAATCCTCTAATCCAAATTCAGAAAAATAAATTGAATAAGCCATTAATGAACTCTATAAGAAAAATACCTCCCATACACAAGTGAATTATGTCAAACATTTAAAAATCAACGAATTTTAAAAGTACATAAATTTTTGAAAAAATAGGCAAAAAAGTATTACTAAATTTCTTTTGATACAAATGTTGTGCTGATAACTAAACCAGAAAAAGTAAAAGGAAAGAAAGAAAACTATAAATCAACATCACTAATGAATATTGATGGAAAAAAATTAACATTAGCAAAAAGTTTATAGTAGTATATCAAAAATATTGTACCCTGTGACTATGTGGGATTTATACTAGAAATACAGGGTTAGTTCAATATTAGGAAATTTATCAGGACAAGTAGGCATATCAATTACAGTAGCAACAGAAATCATGATTATCTCAACAGATACAGAAAAAAAGCCCTTATGTTAAAAAAAATGCAACACTCATTCCTGTTAAAAACACTGGAAAGCATAGGAATAAATGGAGTTACCCCCCCCCCCCAAACACTGAATAATATCTACAGAAAATCATCAAGAAGCATCATCTTTAATAAGGATAAGTTTTCCCAACAATATCAAGAATAAATACATGCCTATTATCACCACTATTATTAAAAATTATATGAGCAATGCTAATTCTAGCAAGATGAGAAGATATGATGGTGTACTTGGACAATTCCAGAGAGTCAACTAAAAAATTGTTTTACCTAGTTGACAGCTTTAATGAAGTTGCTGGATACAAAACAAACCCACTTTTATTATCAGCATTTACGTATGTCAACAGCAAAATACAGCAGAAACAAATAGAAATCCCATTTAAAGAAACTGTATATCTTATAAAATCCTTGAATGTCCACCTGCTAAGATGAACCTAGGAATTATATTAACACCATTACAAAACAAAATCTTTATTTGTGGAAATAAAGATAAATTTGGAGAAATATTTATTTTTGTAATGGTTTATTTTATTTGTTTTCAGTTTTCTACAATCACTTCCATATGTCTAAGATTTTTCTCTTTCCTCCCCCTCCTTCCCCACTCCCTCCCTATTCCTTCCCCAAGACCGCATGAGATCTTATATAGGTTCTATACATGCATTCTTATTAAATACATTATCACCTCGGTCGAGTTGCATAGAAGAATTAAAATGAAAGGGAGAAAACATAAAACAAAACAAAACATAGCACAAGAGAAAATGGTCTCCTTCATTCTGTAATCCAGTTCCATACTTCTTTCTCTGGATGTGAAAAGTGTTTTACCTCAAGATTCCATTAGGAATTTTTTAGATCCTTGCATTACTCTGAAGGGCTAAATCTTTCAGAAATAGTCCTCCGACTTCGTGGGTGTTACTGTGTATAATGTTCTCCTGGTTTTGCTCGTTTGACTCAGCATCAGTTCATGTAAGTCTTTCCAGGTTTTTCTGAAGTCTGACTGTTGTCATTTCATATAGTACAATAGTATTCCATCACATTCATATACCACAGCTTGTTCATCCATTCAACAATTGATGGGCATCCCCTTGATTTCCAGTTTTTGACCACCACAAAAAGAGCTGCTACAAATATTTTTGTGCTTGTGTGACCTTTTCCCAGAAGAAATATTGTTGAATAAGAGTATGCACATTTTTCTAACCCTTTAGGCATAGTTCTGAATTGCACTCCAGAATAGTTGGATCAGCTCACAGCACCACCAACAATGAATTACATCTTCTCCAACATTTATCACTTTCCTGTTTTGTCAAGTTAGCCAATCTGACAGGTGTGATGTGGTGCCTCAGAGCAGTTTTGATTTGCATCTCTCTAATCAATGATTAGGAGCATTTTCCATATGATTGTAGATAGCTTTAGTTTCATCCTCTGAAAACTGCCTGTTTATATCCTTTGACCATTTATCAACTGGGGAATGATTTGTATTCTTGTACATTTGACTCAGTTCTCTATACATTTTAGAAATGAAACCTTTCTCACAAACACGGGTTGTAAAAATTCTTTCCCTGTTTTTTCCTTATCTCCTAATCTTGGTTGCATTGGTTTGGTTTGTGAAAATTTTTCAATTAAATGTACTCAAAATGAACCATGTTGCACTTCATAATATTCTTCATTTCTTCTTTGGTCATAAATTTCTCCATTCTCCCTAAATCTGTCAAATACACTATCTCTTACTCCCCTAATTTGTGTATAGTATCAGCCTTAATACCTAGATCACATACCCATTTGAACTTTATTCTGGGGTGTGGTGTCTTTGAAATTGGTCTGTGTCAAGTTTCTGTCACACTGTTATCCAGTTTTCCCAGCAGTTTTTGTCAAACAGCGAATTCTTATCCCTGAAGCTAGGGTCCTTGAGTTTATCAAATAGTAGACTGCTATATTTATTAACTACTGTGTCTTGAGTATCTAACCTTTTCCACTGATCTACCCATCTATTTCTTAGTCAGTACCAAGTGGTTTTGATGATTGCTGCTATATAGTACAATATGAGATCTTGAATAGGTAGACCACCTTCCCTGGCATTCATTGCTTTTCACTAATTCCTTTTATATTCTAGACCTTTTGTTCTTTCAGATGAATTTTGACATTTTTTCTATCTCTAGAAAATAATTATCTGGTAGTTTGACTAGTTTGGCATTGAATAAGTAAACTAATTTAGGTAGAATTGTTATTTTTATTATATTAGCTCAGCCTCCCCATGAACATCTAATGTTTTCCCAATTACTTAGGTCTGACTTTCATTTGGGAAAAGTGTTGTAATTGTTTTCATAGAGTCCCTAGGTTTGTTTTGACAGGTAGGCTCCCAGATATTTTATAGTGTCGACTGGAGCTTTAAATGGGATGTCTCTTTCTATCTCTTGCTTTTGGGTTTTATTAGTATATATAGAAATGCAGATGACTTATGTGGGTTCTTTTTGTAACCTACAACTTTGCCAAAGTTATTTATTATTATTTTTAAAATTCAATTTATTTATTTGCTTTCTCTTTTCAAAAATCACTTCCGTAAGTTTTAATTTTTTCTCTTTTTCCCTCCCCAAGATGCCATGCAATCTTATATGGGTTCTACATATGCATTTTTATTAAACATATTTTCATATTAGTCATATTGTATGGAACAATTAAAACGAATGGGATAAACCATGAGAAAAAAAACAAGCCAAAACATAACATAACACAAGAGAAAATAGTGTTCTTCATTCTGCATTCTGATTCCATTGTTCTTTCACTGGATGTGAATGGTATTTTGCATCAAGAGGCCTTTGGGGATGTTTTAGGTCCTTGTATTGCTGTGAAAGACTTAGAAGAAATCGTCCTCACACAACGTAATGACCAGTCTTTTTAACTGTTCACCCTGCAAAAGACTTTTTTGGGTCACGTAAATTTGTGTCATCCCTCTCCTCCCTGACAAGTGGCAGGAAGGGCAGGAATCTATTCTTGACTTGCTCTTGTTCAGCTTCAAATCTGACTTTCAATCTTTTTTGACATAGTTTATTTATTTTTCAGTTCTTAATATTCACTTCCACAAGAGCTTGAATTCAAAATTTTCTCACCATCTCTCCCAACCCCTCACTCCAGGATGGCATGCACCTCATTCACCACTTACTCCAGTCTGTCTTCCTTTCTATTGCCCACCCTTCTTACATCCCCCTTCCCTTCTATTTTCCTGTAGAGCAAAATAGATTTTTATACTCAATTGCTTGTATAGCTTCATTTCCAGTTGCATTCTAAAACATTTTTTAACATTCATTCATAAAGCTTTGAGCTCCATATTCTCTCCCTCTCTTCCCGCCCAGCTTCATTGAGAAAAGAAGCCATTCAATATAGGTCATCCATGTGTAACAATGCAAAGTACTTCCATAATATTTATGTTGTAAGAAACTAACCACAATTCTTTCTGTCCTATCTTGCCCTTCATTTATTCTATTCTCTCCCTTGACCTGTCTCTCCCACAATAGTGTTTGCTTCTGATTATCCCTTTCCCCAATTTGCTGTCCTCTCTATTATTTTCTCTCTCCTATCCCTCTCCCCCTTGCCTTCCTGCTGGGTAAGATAGATTTCCATATCCAATTGAGTGTGTTATTCCCTCCTTAAGTCAAATCTCATGAGAGTAAGGCTCAATCATTTCCTTTCATTTCCCCTGTCTTAGCCTCCACAGTAGAAGCTCTTTCTTTCCTCCTACTGCATTCCGTTCAACAGTTAATTTTATTTTTGAGGTATTCTCCCTTCATATTCAGCTGACCCTGTGCTCTCTCTCTCTCTCTCCCTCTCCCCTCTCTCTCTCTCTCTCTCTCTCTCTCTCTCTCTCTCTCTCTCTCTCTCTCTATATATATATATATATATATATATATATATAGATAGATAGATAGATAGATAGATAGATAGATAGATAGATAGATAGATATAGATATAGATAGATAGATAGATATAGATATAGATAGATAGATAAATGGGTATACACATACAGAGATACAAACATACACACATACACACATGTACATATACATACCTACACATACACACTTACATATGCATATCTATCTGTATCTCTATATCTATCTCTCTATCTATCTATACATATATATGTACATGTATATATATGTATATATACACAACGTATTCCCTCTAACTTCCCTAAAACTGAAAAAGGTCTCAAGAATTATAAATTCCTTGTAGGAATGTAAACAGTTCAACTTTATGGAGTTCCTTAAGGTTTTTATTTCCTGTTTACCTTTTCATGTTTCTCTTTATTCTTTCATTTGAAAGTCAAATTTTCTATTCAGCTCTGGACTTTTCAACAAGAAAGTTTGGAAGTACTCTATTTCACTGATATTCCATTTTTCCCTTGAAATATTATACTTAGTTTTGCTGAGTAGGTGATTTTTGGTTTCAAATCTATCTCCTTTGACCTCTCTAATATCATATTCCATACCCTTTGATCCCTTAGTGAATCAAAGAAGCTGCTAAGTCGTGTGTTAATGTGAATGTATTTAAATAATATTTGCATTGTTTCTTTCTTACTGTTTGTAATATTTTCTCTTTGACCTGAGAACTATGGAATTTGGTTACAATATTCCTATTAGTTTTCCTTTTGGGATCCTTTTCAAGAGGTGATCAGTGAATTTTTTCCATTTCTATCTTACCCTCTGGTTCTAGACCATTAGGGCAGTTTTCCTTGATAATATCTTGGAAGATGAAATCTAGCCTCTTTTTTTAAATCATGTTTTTCAGGCAGACCAATAATCTTTTTTTTAATTTTCTTTGCTGAATTTCTTTTCCACATCAGTTGTTTTTCCAATAGTATATTTCACATTGCCTGTTATTTTTCCACATCTTTGATTTGTTTTAAATTTCTTGTTTTTTCATGAAGTCATTACTTTCTATCTACCCCATTGTCATCTTTGATGAATTATTTTCTTGAGTGACCTTTTGGACTTCCTTTTCCATCTGGTCAATTCTGTTATTAAGACCTTTTTCTCCTTATGGACTTTTTGGACCTCTTTTGTCATTTGGGTTGGTCTATTTTTAAAGGTGTTATTTACTTCAGCATTTGTTTTTGGGGACGTTCTCCTTTAGCAAGCTGTTCACTTCCTTTTCATGATTTTCTTGCATTGCTCTCATTTCTCTTCCCAATTTTTCCTCCACCTCCCTTACTTGATTTTCAAAATCCTTTTTGGGGCTCTTCCATGGTCTGAGATCCTTGCATATTTTTTTGGAAGTTTTGGATGTAGAAGCCTTGACTTTGATGTCTTCGTCTGATGGTGTGCTTTGTTCTTCCTCATCTGAATGGATGGAGGAAAATAACTTTTCACCAAGAAAGTAACCTTCTGTAGTCATAATTTTCCTCTTTTTTTGTTCATTTTTCCAGCAAGTTTCTGGACTTTTGAGTCCTTTTTCATTGGAGGGTATGCTCTAGGGACCTGTAAGTTTTCAGTTCCTCCAAAGTGGCATGATCAAAAAAGAAGAGTTTACTTCTCCCCTGGCTTGTGCTCTGGTCTGTGAGCAATCATAAGTACACTTCTACCCAGTATCTTCTAGTAGGATTCCCCTTCTAGAGCCACCACAAGCTCTATCACACCTGTGCTTCTCCTCACCACAGGACCGCCACTCAGAACTGAGACCTAAGTCAGCTACTTGATTTCCCCAGGGTCTTTAGGCCTAGGACTCCAAATATGAATGCTACTGCTGCATAGGCTGCTGCCACCCTGAGATCGATGCTGTGGCCTGACTGAGCTCCTTTCTCATCCAGGTGAAAGAGCTTTCTTACTGACATTTGAATTAGTTTTAAATGTTTGTGGGCTGAGAAATCCAGGAATCATAGCTTTCTGTCTGTGATTCCATGCCCTGTAGTCCACTCCACTCATGTCCACACAGGGTAGCCCAAATTGGGCTGTGTTCCGTTCTTAGGGACAGGTGAAATACACCTTTCCTGTCAGCTTTCCAAGTTCTCTTGGGTTGGAAATCTTTCACTATGACATTTTGTGGCTTCTGCCAAACTAGAATTTGTTGAGAGTCATTTTTTACCAGTATTTTGTGGGCTATGGGAGGGAAGAGCTAGAGTAGGTCCCTCTTTCTATTCCACCATTTGTCTCTACCTCCAAAGGTGGTTATTATTTCAAGTAGTTTTTTACTTGATTCTCTAGGATTCTCTAAGTATATCATCATATCATCAAAAAAGAGTGAGAACAGATTCTTCTCTGCCTATTCTAATTCTTTCGATTTGTTTTTTCTTCTCTCAATGCTATACCTTATATTTCTAATACCATACTGAATAAAAGTGGTGATAATGGACATACTCATTTCATCCCTGATCTTATTGGAAATGCAACCAGCTTATATTCATTGAATACAATGCTTGCTGATGGTTTTAGGTAGATACTGCTCATTATTTTAAGAAAAGCTCCAATTGTTCCTATACTCTCCAGTGTTTTCAATATGAATGGGTGCTGTATTTTGTCAAAAGCATTTTATGCATCTATTGAGATACTTATACAGTTTCTGTTAGTTTTGTTGTTGTTACGATCAATAATGCTGATAGTTTTCCCAATTTTTAACCAATCCTGCTTTCCTGGTATAAATCCTACCTGATTGTAATGTATTATTTTTGGCATAAGTTGCTGTATTCTTTTTGCTAATATCTTACTTAAAATTTTTGCATCCACATTCATTAGAGAAATTGGTGTATAATTTTTCTTGTTCTCATCTTAATTTATATATCAGAAACATATCTGTATCATAAAAAGAATTTGCTGCACCTATGTAGATGCAAACTGAGTCCATTGTCCAGGCAGCTCAGTTTAAAGCCTCTGGCAGAAGTGAGCAGCTGATCTAAACCACAGCCTTCATTGGTGGCCCTGCCTCCACCCAAACCCCTGGAAGTGGAGCAGCTGATCTGAATCTCAGCCTTGAGCACAGTATTGGGGAGAGGAGAAACACTAGGACCCTCCTCTTGACAAAGAATTCAGAAGGCAAGTAACTGGCTGGGAGAATGCCCAAAAAGAGGGAAAAATAAGACCATAGAAGGTGGTGAAATTTCTTGGTAAACAAGTGTCTCCTTCCATCCTTTCAGATGAGGAAGAACAAGGTATACTGTCAGAGGAAGTCAAGGCCTCTGCCTCCAGTGCTTTCAAAATGAATATGAAATGAGCTCAGGCCAGAGAAGAGCTTGAAAAGTATGTCAGCAGCCTGCTAAAGGAGAAACAAAAAATGCTGAGGAAAATAACACCTTTAAAAAGAGGTTAACTCAATTGGAAAAAGAGGTCCAAAAAACCAATGAGGAGAAGAAGGCTCTAAAAAGCAGAATTACCCAAATGGATAAGAAGATTCAAAAGCTAACTGAACAAAATCATTTTTAAGAGACAGAATAGAGTTCAGGAAAGGTAATGACTATGAGATAAACCAAGAAGTTAGAAAACAAAACTGAGAGTTTAAAAAAAAATAGAAGATAATGTGAAACATCTCATTGGAAAAACAACTGATCTACAAAATAGATCCAGGAGAGACAATTTAAAAATTACAGAACTACCTGAAAGCCATGATCAAAAAATGGCCTAACCATTATCTTCCATAAAATTATCAAGGAAAACTACCCTGATATTCTAGAACCAGAGGACAAAATAAATATTGAAAGAATCCACTAATCACCTCCTGAAAGAGACCAGAAAACAGAAACTCCTAGGAATATTGTGGTCAAATTTCAGAGTTCCCAGGTCAAGGAGAAAATATTGCAAGCAGCTAGAAAGAAACAATTCAAGTACTGTGGAAATACAATCAGGATAACACAAGATCTAGCAGCTTCTACCTTAAGGGATCGAAGGGTGTGGAATACGATATTCCAGAAGTCAAAGGAACTAGGACTAAAACCAAGAATCACCTACCCAGCAAAACTGAGTGCAATACTTCAAGGAAACAAATGGTTATTCAGGGATATAGAGGACTTTCAAGCATTCATGATGAAAAGACCAGAACTGAAGAGAAAATTTGGCTTTCAAACACAAGAATCAAGAGACACATGAAAAGATTAACAGGAGAAAGAAATCATAAAAGACTTTCTACATCTGAACTGTTTACATTCTTACATGGAAAGATAACATTTGTTAACTCTTGAGACTTTTCTCAGTATTTGAGTAAGTGGAGGATTACACACACACACACACACACACACACACACACACACAAACTATATTATATATATATATATATATATATATATATATATATATATATATATATATATATATATATATATATATATATATATATATATGTGGGAGGAGAAAGGGAGAAAAGGAATGGGGTAGGCTATAAATCATAAAATAAATAAGAAAAATCTTGTTCAATGGAGGAAAAAATGGAGGTGAGAGGGGAAAAGTGAAGCTTACTCTCTTCACATATGGCTTAAGAGGTTATAAAATGTTCACTAAATTTGATATAGAAATCTATCTTACACTACAGGAAAGTAGGACAAGAGAGGATAAGAGGGGTTAGGGAAATGATGGAAGGGAGGGCAAATGAGGAAGGGAGTAACTAGAAGTAAACATTTTTTGAAAGGGACAAGGTCAAAGGAGAGAATAAAAAAGTAGGTATAGAGGGCAATATAGTTCATGTTACATAACATGATTTTTATGGAAGTCTTTTGCAAAATGATGCACATATACTCTGTAGTGAATTGCTTACCTTCTCTGTGGGGATAAGTAGGGAGGGAATGAGGGGTAGAAGTTCAAATTCAAAGTATTACAAACAAATGTTGAGCATTATTATTGTATATGACTGGAAAATAAGAAACATAGGTAATGGAGTATAGAAATTTATCTTGCCCTACAATAAAAGAAAGAAGATGGGGATAAGGGAAGGTTGGGGTGTGATAGAAGGGAGGAAACCTTTAGGTAAGGGGTAATCACAATGCAAGGTATTATGGAATGGGGGAGGGGAGAGAAGGGGAGAAAAATTGGAACTCAAAATATTGTGGAAATGAATGCCTAAATCTAAAAATACATAAATAACTACAGTAAAAAATAAAATGAAAGACAAACACACACACACACATTCATACAAAAGAATTTTCTAGGACTCCTTTTTCAGTTTTCCCAGATAGTCTATATAATAATGGAATTAATAGTTCTTTAAATGTTTGAATGAATTCACATCTCAATCCATCTAGTCCTGGTGATTTTTTTCCTATGGAATTCATTGATGGCTTGTTCAATTTATTTATTTTTTTGAAATGCCATTATTTAACTACTTTTGTGTTTACCTGGGATATATATACAAAATGCATACATACACACATATGTATTATATTCATACATTTCCCTTACACTGTCAAATTTATGTACATCCAGTTGGGCAAAGTAATTTCTAATTATCGTTTTAATTTCTTCCTCTTTGGAGGTTAGTTCACCCTTTTCATTTTTGATATTGTTAATTTGGTTTTCTTCCTTTTTTCTTTTTTTTTTATAAATTTATTTAACTTTTAACATTCATTTTCACAAAATTTTGGGTTCCAAATTTTCTCCCCATTTCTCCCCTCCCCCCACCCCAAAACACCGAGCATTCTAATTGCCCCTATCACCAATCTGACCAATCTTCTAACATCCTTCCCTTCCCTTGTCCCCATCTTCTTTTCTGTCCTGTAGGGCAACATAACTTTCTATACCCCATTACATGTATTTATTATTTCCTAGTAGCAAGAACAACACTTGACAGTTGTTCCTAAAACTTTGAGTTTCAACTTCTCTTCATCCCTCCCTCCCCATCCATTTCCTTTGGAAAGGCAAACAATTCAATATAGGCCGTATCTGTGTAGTTTTGCAAATGACTTCCATAATAGTCATGTTGTGTAAGACTAACTATATTTCCCTCCATTCTCTCCTGCCCCCCCCATTGCTTCTATTCTCTCTTTTGATCCTGTCCCTCTCCAAGAGTGCTGACTTCAAATTGCTGCCTCCTCCCACTGCCCTCCCTTCCATCATCCCCCCACCCTGCTTATCCCCTTCTCCCCCACTTTCCTGTATTTTAAGATAGGTTTTCATCCCAAAATGAGTGAGCATTTTATTCCTTCCTTTACTCAAATGTGATGAGAGTAAGCTTCATGTTTTTTCTCTCACTTCCCCTCTTTATCCCTCCACTGAAAAATCTTTTGCTTGCCTCTTTTATGAGAGATAATTTGCCCCATTCCATTTCTCCCTTTCTCCTCCCAATATATTTCTCTCTCACTGCTTAATTTTGTTTTTTTTAAGATATGATTCCATCCTATTCAATTCACTCTGTGCTCTCTGTCTCTGTGTGTGTGTATGTGTGTGTGTGTGTGTGTGTGTGTGTGTGTGTGTGTGTGCGTAATCCCACCAACTACCCAGACACTGAAAAGTTTCGAGAGTTACAAATATTGTCTTTCCATGTAGGAATGTAAACAGTCCACCTTTACTAAATCCCTTATGACTTCTCCTTGCTGTTTACCTTTTCATGCTTCTCTTCATTCTTGTGCTTGAAAGTCAAATTATCTTTTCAGCTCTGGTATTTTCATCAAGAAAGCTTGAAAGTCCTCTATTTCATTGAAAGACCATTTTTTCCCCTGAAGTATTATACTCAGTTTTGCTGGGTAGATGATTCTTGGTTTTAGTTCTAGTTCCTGTGACTGCTGGAATATCATATTCCACACCCTTCAATCCCTTAATGTAGAAGCTGCTAGATCTTGTGTTATCCTAATTATATTTCCACAATACTTGAATTGTTTCTTTCTAGCTGCTTGCAATATTTTCTTCTTGAATTGGGAACTCTGGAATTTGGCCACAATGTTCCTAGGAGTTGCTCTTTTTGGATCTCTTTCAGGCAGTGAAAGGTGGATTCCTTGAATACTTAGTTTGCCCTCTGCTTCTAGAATATCAGGGCAGTTTTCCTTGATAATTTCATAAAAGATGATGTCTACGCTCTTTTTTTGATCATGGCTTTCAGGTAGGCCCATAATTTTTAAATTGTGTCTCCTGGATCTATTTTCCAGGTCAGTTGTTTTTCCAATGAGATATTTCACATTCTCTTCCATTTTTTCATTCTTTTGGTTTTGTTTTGTGATTTCTTGGTTACTCATAAAGTCATTAGCCTCCATCTGCTCCATTCGAATTTTGAAAGAACTATTTTCTTCAGTGAGCTTTTGAACCTCCTTTTCTATTTGCCTAATTCTGCTTTTGAAATCATTCTTCTCCTAATTGGCTTCTTGAATCTCTTTTGCCAATTGAGTTAGCCTATTTTTCAAGGTGTTATTTTCTTCAGCATTTTTTTGTGTCTCCTTTAGCAAGGTATTGACCTACTTTTCATGTTTTTCTTGCTTCTCTCCCATTTCTCTTCTAAGTTTTTCCTCCACCTCTCTTGCTTGATTTTCAAAATCCTTTTTGAGCTCTTCCATGGCCTCAGACCACTGAATATTTATTTTGGATGTTTGGGATACAGAAGCCTTGACTTTTATGTCTTTCCCTGATGGTAAACGTTGTTCTTCCTCATCTGAAAGGATGGCAGGAGATCTGTTCACCAAGAAAGTAACCTTCTGTGGTTTTATTTTTTTTCTCTTTTTTAGGCGTTTTCCCAACCAATTACTTGACTTTTGGGTCCTTTGTCAAGAGTAGAGTATACTCTGGGAATCTGTGAGATCTGAGTTCCTCCGAGGTGGCATGATCAAGCGTGTACTGTTCTGGACACAGAAAGGGATTTTTGTGCCCAGAATTTTAGCAGTTACCTCTCCACAGCCACCTTGCCTCCAGTTCCACAAAGTCAGCACTGGGGGCTGATTTTCAGATAAGCTGGATCGGCAGGGCCGCCATTCAGTGTGAGACAAAGACCAGGTCACCCAAGGCCTCCTCACAAAGCTGAGGTAAAACTCAGCTCTTCAGTGCCCCCAGGGGTTTTTATGCTGCAACAATGGAGCAGTCTGTACAGGCTGCTGTGCAGCCTCTGTGGCTCCTGCCTGCTGCTGAAGCTATGAAAAGGCCCTTCTCCCTTCCTGGCCAGCTGAGAAAATCCTGTCACTGACCTTTGGCACTTGTGGGTTAAGGGATCTGAGGACCCGCTTCTATGACTGGAGATTCCACCCCCAAGGTATCCTGCTCCCAGAGTCTCATCATGCTGCATGGCCAAGGCTGGGCTGGGCTCTGCTCTGCGTCTAGTGCAACCACCATTTCCCGTGGGCCTTTCAGGTCACCCTGGGCTGGAAATCTCCTCCACTCTGTTGTTCTCCAGTTCTGCTGCTCCAGAATTTGTTGAGAGTCCCCCTCTACAGGTATTTTGTGGGCTGTGTGGGGAGACTCTGAGTAAGTGTATCTTTCTAGCCCACTATTTTGGCCTTCTTCCTTCTTTTTTAAAATTAAAATTACCAATGATTTATCCATCTTATTAGTTTTCACAAAGACGACTCTTAGTTTCATTTGTTAGTTGAATCTCTTTTTATTTCAATTTTGTCATTGGTTTTCAGTATTTTTAATTTGGCATTTACTTGAGGGTTTTCTATTTGTTCTTTTTCTAGCTTTTTCAGTTGCACACCCAATTCATCGATCTCCTCTTTCTCTATTTTATTCTGATAGATATTCAATGATATAAAACCTCCCCTAAGAACTGCTTTACTAGCTTCCTATTATTTTGATAGGTTCTCTCATTGTTATCATTCCATACTGCAAAGTTATTGATTGTTTCTATGATTTGTTGTTTAGCACACTCATTCTTTAGGAGATTGTTTAGTTTCCAATTAATATTTGATCTTTCCATGACCTTTATTACATATAATTTTTATTGCAGAATGATCTAAAAAGGATGCATTGACTCTCTATGCCTTTCTGCAGTGGATTTTGAGACTTTTATGCCCTAGTACATGTTTAATTTTTGTGTATCTGCCATATACTGCTGAGAAAAAGGTATATTCCTTTCTATCTCTGGAGATCTATTATATCTTCCTTTTCCACAATTCTATTCACTTCCTTAATATCTTTCTTGTTTATTTTGAGATTAGATTTATTAAGTTCACAGAGGCATAGTTTGAGGTCTCCAACTAGTATAATTTTGCTTTCTGTTTCTTCCTGTAACTTCCTTATCTTCTCTCAGAATTTGAACGTTATACCACTAGGTGCATATATATATTGAGTAATGATAGTACTTCATTGCATATGGTGCCTTTTAGCATGATGTAGTTTCCTTCTTTATTTCTTTTGATTGGATCTATTTCTGCTTTTTCTTTGTCTTAGATTAGCAGTGATACCCCTACTTTTTTTTACATCAGTTGAAGCATAATATATTCTGATCCAACCTTTTACTCTTACCCTATGTGTATCCCCCGGTTTCAAATGTGGCTCGTGTATGGAACATATTGTAGGATTATGGTTTTTAATGCATTCTACTACCCCCCACTATTTTATACGAGAGTTTATCCCAGTCACATTCACAGTTATGTTTACTTTCTGTGCATTTCTCTCCATCCTATTCCCCCCCATATACATTTTTATTTTCCCCTTGTTCCTTCCCCTTCACAATAGAGTTTTATTTTTGACCACCACCTCCCTCAGTCTTCCCTCCCTCCTATCAGCCCCTTTTTTATTCCCATTTTCTCTCACTACTTCTCCCTTCCCTATTTGCCTCCCCTCTTTTGTCTTTCCCCTTTCCCCTTCTATTGCCTATAGGGCAAATTAGATTTCTATATTTAACTGAATATGTTATTCCTTCCTTGAACCAAATCAGATGAGAGTAAATATCAAACAATGCTCATCTACTTCCCCTCTTTCCCTCTACTATAATATGTTTTTGTGCCTCTTCCTGTGATGAAATTTACCTTTTTCTGTCTCTTCCTTTGCTCTTCTCACATTACAGTCCCTTCACAACCTTTAATCATGTTTTCATCATCACATCACCTAATTTATTCCCACTCCTTCTAATCTATGCTTATCCCTTTTAAATATCATAATAAATATTCCATTCTCAGGATTAACAAGTATCCTCTTTCCCTATAGTGATGTCCATAATGAATATGAAGCTATTTATCTCCCATTTTCCTTGTTATGCTTCTCTGAAGTCTTATGTTTGAAGATCAAATTTTCTGTTGAGCTCTGGCCTTTTCATCAGAAAGGTCTGCTAATCCCTTATTTCAAAGAATGTCCATCTCCTTGCCTTTAATATTATGCACCGTCTTGCTGGATAATTGATCTTTGCTTGTAGCCCAAGTCCCTTTGCCTTACAGAACATTATATTGCAATCTCTCAGATCTTTAATGTAGTAGCCACAAGGTTCTGTGTAATCCTGACTGTGGTTCCTTGATAGTTAAATTGTTTCTTTCTGGATTCTTGCAGTATTTTCTCCTTAACTTGACAGTTGAGAAATTTTGCAACAATATTCCTTGACATTTTCAATTTGGAATCTCTTTCTGGATGTTATCATTAGATTCTTTCACTGACTATTTTGCCCTATGTATCAGGGACCGCACTGCAGATTTCCTTCACTTCTCGGAATGTATAGTCTAGGTTCTTTCTTTCACCTTGGCTTTCTGGTAAATCAAAAATTCTTATGTTTTCTCTCCTGCATTTATTTTCCAGGTCAGTTGTTTTTCTTCTATTTTACATTTTACATTTTCTTCTATTTTTCATTCTTTAGATTTTGTCTGAATGATTCTTGATGTCTCATATAATCATTAATTTCTACTTGCCCAATTCTAATTTTTAATAAATTGTTTTTCTCAGTTAACTTTTCAGCACTTTTTTCATTTGTCTATTGTTCCTTTTAAGGAGTTATTTTCTCCAATTAGGATTTGTATTTCTTTATCCATTTGCCCAATTTTTATTTTTAATTCTTCAGTAAATTCTTTTTTATATATTTTTAAAATCAGTGACCAAGTTTTCTTCTACCTCTCTAATTTGGTTTTTAAAATCCTTCTTGAGCTGTTCCAAGAATGTTCTTTGACCTCAAGACCAGTACATATTACTTTTATGGGTGTCAAATGTGAGTATAGTCTCAAGTTGTCTTCTTCTGAGTTTATATTTTGATCATTGTTCCCGTAGTAAGATTCTATTGTTTTTACTTTTCTGGTTTCCTTCTTACTCATGATGATTGCCTTTTTCTTTGCTTTTGAAGTATCTCTCCTTCTGTGGTACAGGGAGCTCTGTCCAATGTTTCTTGTGCTGAGAACTTGAGGCTTTGTGTGTTGTGGCCTCTGGTTCTTTCAGCTAGAAGCTAGAATGCTGCAGTTTATGGTGCTGAGCTGGCTGGAGTGTGTCAAGGCAAAGGCTAGGTGAAGTCTTTCTGAATTTCCCAGGGGTTACCCTGAAGCTCACTGCCTGAGGCGTGGGGGAGCAATGGTCTGGCCACAGGAGGTCTCCTCCCCTGAGCTAGAGCATAGACAGGCTCGGTAACTGGTGAACCTCCTTCTGAGCCAGTGTCTATCCAATTCCACTGGCTGTGCTAAGGCATGAATGAAGTCCTGATGTTGGTGCTTATGGCCTCCTCTGCACTGGGGCTCAGGATCTCCTCTGGATTCTCCAGGGTAGGTTTGTCTGAGATTGCTCTGGTCCTGCACTGGCCCTTTCTGTCACAGAAAGAGTGACTCTCCTTGATGATCCCCCTAGCCTCTTAAGCTGAGAGTCTGTTTACCCCTTCAGTTGAACCAACTATTCCAGAATTTTTCCTGGGGTCATATTATCTGGATTTTTCAATTTCAACAAGGGGAAAGTGAGAGCATTTACAGTATGCTACACCATTTTGGCTCCAGGAATTTCAAGTAGATGACTTTCAGACATTTAATCAGTGGGCTTACAGTCTCAGGAGTGGCTGCTGCTGTTATGGGGTGTTCTGAGCTTCTATTTCACTCAGTTCCATTGGACTCCTATCCTGGGCTGATATGTTTGAGAATCCACAATACTGTTTCTGCTTCAGACTGCTCTAGTCATTCCTGTTTCACTATGCTATGATGAAGTCTGTCATATAATCTATTTTAAATTTTTTGTATTAAAAAGGAAAAGAAAGGTTAGAATTTAGAACTCAAAGTTTTAAAGAAATAAAGTCAAAATTCTTCATACATATAATTACATATGTGCACACACACAAAGAAAGACAACTGAACATAGTACCTAGTTAGAAAAAATAATTTGATGAAATAGACAATAATGGATAGTTTATATTATTAAAAATATATATTTCATTACAGTAAATAATTCTGCTTAATTAAATTGTGTTGAAAATATTTCTAAGGTTATTTTTATATCATAAATTACAAAAATGATTTAATGGTGACTTTCAGTTATTACTTTTGAATCATTTCTTGCCAAAGGTTCCCAGAAGAGCCAATCATGGAGTTTTCACTGAAAGTATGAGGGGTTAAAATAGAAATGTCAATCATATAAATGTGAGGCTATGTTGTATAGTTTTACACATTTGAGATATCATGAAGAGGAAGGTGACATGGGAAGGGGAAGTTATCTAGTTTGTGGACATGGGAGAAAGTTCAGAATGCAGCCTAGAAAGAAAAGATTTGAAAATCCCATATATCCATTTCTATCTATATGTCTCTATTGGGCTCACATATGTGTATACATATATGAATCTCTGGGTATATATACATACATATATACATACATACATACATACATACATACATACACACAAACTACTTAAAGCATCTATTTGAGGTTGAAAAGAATTGAATTTTAAGAAGGTGCCTACCAATTGTGGAATAACTGAACAAATTATGGCATATGGTTATAATGGAATACATTGTGATATGAGAAATGAAGAAAGATTTGGTTCCAGAGAAACCATGGGAAGACTTACTTGGATGGACTTAGAGCAAATGAAACAGGAGAAAGAAATCAATTCATACAATAAAAATATTGGAAAGAAGTCAAATGTTGAATGACAAATTAAATCAATGAGAAGATGCAACATATTTCCAGGAAACTTGTGAAAAATGCTACATAGAGTTCACGGCTGAATACACTTTATAAATACAAATTAGCAAGGACTTCTGCCATTTTCTACTTAGAGTCATTTTGTTTCACCATCAAGTATAGTAACAGATTTTTATCCAGTACCCATATAATAGACAGAAGCTGTAGTAGCATTTGGTCACATGACAACAATTCTCTAAAAAGTACAATTGAGGTTTGAGGACAGAGAGAGGGCATATAACTAGCACCTGCTTCAGCTTATAAAAAAAAATTCAGCCCTTTATGTCTAATATTTTCTGTGCCTTGAAACTAGACATGTGATTTTACCGTTTTTGATATTTCCTCATATCAACATTTTTTCAACATAATGCACTATATGGGCTATGCAATGGAAAAAAGATTGTAATTCTTTTTTTTAAATTGTATTCAACACTTCATCTAATAAGGAAATTACCTTTTGGAGACATCAAAATGTCGGTAATTGCTCTACTATAACAAGTCACTTGTTTAGCAAGTATCTGAGTGCTTACTCAGTCTGAAATATTAGGTAGAGCTCTGCTGTGTCTTTAAACCAGAAACTCATGATCTCTGCAATTGCTAGACTTTTCTATCAATCCATCAATTTCTCTCCTATAACTTTTATAGCCTTTTTAAATGAATTTTTACTGAAGGTTCATTTAGGTTTGGCATTGAGAGCATGAGTTATGGAAGCCTAAAGAAAAAAAAAAACAATATACAGGATGACCTGGACCTCGAATCAAACATCACAGGGATCTAATGCAAGGAATACGCTGATATGTGGCAGAAAGTGAGCAGTGGCTGAAGGGCTTTTGGAACACTGGACAGCCATAGGAAAGGACCAACTGAGCACAGTAAGCTAATAAGAAATTACAAAAAATAAGTAAGGGGTCACAAAAACATACCATGACACCCAACACTCAGAGGGAAGAAGGACCACCATAGTTTGTGGAAGTGTGGTTATACACAAAGAGAAAATGAAAAATAATTCTCTATTTCTATTACTAACACATGATTATTCATTCTTATTATCACCTACCTTTATAATAACAAAAATCTCCCAATAAGTTTTACCTCAATTTTCTACTTGTAATGCCTTTACAAACCTACTGCCAGACTAACATTTCTTATAAATTATTTCCAATTTATCCTATTTATAGCTTGTCTACACATGCTTGTTTTCAAGTTGACTCCATTAATTAGAAGCTCTTTGAAGTTGTAGACTGTCTTTTTCTTTGTATGCCCAGACCACAGTAGGCAATTACTAAATGTTATTGATTAATTGATTTTGCACACATCATCTGTTTATGCAATTCTTTCTTTTTGAACTCTTCAGTGGTTTATTGACCTTTGGGAAAATGAAATAAAAAACAACAACAAAAATCTTACCTATTATATCTCCAAAATCTGACAGCACCCTCCCTTTCCACATTTATCTCTTGTAATTTCCCTCCCAATATGAACAACTCTACACAGGAAACCCTCATTCTCTTTTCAGACTCTGTGAGTCTTTTCAAGATGTTACCTGTGCCTGAAATAATTTCCTTCTATTTTTCTGTTGAACTTCTATTCATCTTTAATTCCTACCTTTAAGCCTATCTTCTCCAAGCATCTTCCGAGATTCTCCAAGTTGATGATGACGTTGCCACCTTTGAAGTATGAATTTCAGGCAGTTCTGTGTTGTCATTTACCACACATTGCTGTGTCTCTTTCTTGGTGTCTTGTTCCACTAGAAAGTAAAAACTTTTCTGAAAATGGGAGATGATATTTTAGTTAAACTTTTTATCTCCTTTGGAACCAGGAAAATACTCTGAACATAGTAAGTGATTAATGAGTGTTTATTGTCATTTTTAGAAGCAAAATTTGATCTTATGATTTTGTGACATACCAATTTTATAACACTACAGATGAATTATTTGTAAGATTGAATTAATATAACTAAAGTGCATTTTCTTTAATTCTTTAATTTGAAATACAATTAATACATGTGGACAATTTTCTTGAAATTATTAGGACAACTGATTAATATGTGTATCAAACTAGGATTTTTTTTTGCATTAAGTATACCATAGACAAGGAATACAATTACCAAACACTTCTGCTCAGAACGTAAATATATGTAAGTAAATAAAAGTACTCATATATTTTATTTCTTGCCTTCTCAATGGGGGTAAGGGATGGGAAAGAAATGAATTGGAATTAAAATTTTTAAAAAGAACTATTTCAATAAATTGATTTTATTTTTTAAAAATTATTGTTGTGCTTTACTGAATTTTAATAATATGCTTTATTTTAATTAATAATTTCCATTATTTAATTTTATCCTCTTAATGTCCTAGTGGGGTTCATATTTTAGATCAATAAGATAATGATAATAATAGCAATAGTTAGCATTTATACAGCACTTTAGGATTTGTAAAGCTCTTTACAAACATTATCTCATGTAATCCTCACAAAATCTTATTAAGGAATTGCAATTATTATGAACATTTCATTGATAAAGAAACAAAGGTTAGCAGAATTACCCTGGGCCACACAGCTATTAAGTATATGAAACGTAATTTAAACTCATCTTTCATATTCAAAGTCCAACACTCAAAGTGCAGTAATTATTTGCTATAGGTAGCACAATTATCTGGATAAGGAAAATGAAGTTCATACCTTATATAGTCTCACATAGTTTTTCATTGAATTCGTTTTGGAAGTGATCTTAGATAGGTTTATGTTACCTGATCCAACTCTTTCCTCCCCATATGCAATTTTATACATGCAGAAAAATTGGAAGTTTAGCAGCTAAAGCAGCAAGAAGCAGTAAATCTAGAGTTCAAGTTGATTCCATATTCATTGCTTTCACTAATGCACTATTGGTGGACCTATGAGCTTGTCCAGTTATTCTATAAAAGAATTTGGAAAGTATTTGCCCATAGTTACTCAGTTGTTCATACCCTTTGGCAACCCTTTAATTTATTATGCCAAAATAGAGCAATAAAAAAAGAAAAAAGGAAATTCTCATGATAAATATGCATGTTTTATCAAAACATATCCCTACCTTGGCCATAAGAAAAAGAGTGGAATATCTCATTCTGTATTTTAAGTCCCTTATGTCTGGAGCAGGACAATGAGTAGTAACCTGCTTCATATTCAGTTTTCTGAAATCTTACCTATGTCTCTGCAAGAGAGTGTATGATTTCCATTTTTGTGAGGAATCATGGCTAGGTGTTTGCTCCTTCCTTCCTCTATTTCTCTAGGAAGGATATTGAAATAGAATTGCATATGTCTCTCTTTCTAGCAAGTCCAGAGCCAGACCGCGAGAAATGGATCGAGCGATGCCTGGTCAGAGGAAGGATGCGGGCTCCGTCTTCCGTGCTCATGTGAAGCACAGGAAAGGGGCAGCCAAGCTCTGGGCTGCCGACTTCACCGAGAGGCATGGCTACATTAAGGGCATCCTAAAGGACATAATCCATGATCCAGGCCTAGGGTCTCCTCTTGCAAAAGTAGCTTTCCAGGATCCTGATCGATTTAAAAAGAGGACAGAGGTGCTCATTGCTGCTGAAGGCATTCATACTGGCCAGTTTGTATACTGTGGTAAGAAAGCTCAGCTCAACATTGGCAGTGTCCTCCCAGTTGGCACTATGCCTGAAGAGACCATAGTGTGCTGTCTTGAAGAAAAGCCTGGGGATCAGGGTCAGCTTGCCTGTGCATCTGGAAACTATGCCACAGTGATTTCCCATAACCCTGAAAACAAGGAAACATGGGTGAAGTTACCTTCAGGCTCTAAGAAAGTGATCTCCTCTGCAAATAGAGCTGTGGTTGGTGTTGCTGGAGGAGGTCATATTGATAAACCCATCCTTAAGGCAGGTCATGCCTACCACAAATACAAGGCCAAGAGGAACTTCTGGCCTCTTGTCCAGGGTGTGGCCATGAGTCATGTGGAACATCCCTTCAGAGGAGGTAATCACCAGCATATTGGAAAACCATCCACCATTCGTAGAGATGCCCCAGCTGGACAAAAGATGGGTCTCATTGCTGCCTGGGGTACTGGTCTACTCCGGGGTACCAAGACTGTACAGAAGAAGGAGAACTAAAGTACAGAGACTGACAATAAAAATTATTTTGGAAATTGTATAAATAGAATTGTATTTATAAAAAAGAATTGCATATATGTAACATAGATATTAATAATCTATGGTCACAATATTTTGGGTGGCCTAAGATAAAATATCCTTTCCCTGATTGCCCTCATGGGAAGGGTAGTACTGCCCATAAACTTAGATCCTTCTTAAACAAATGTTGGTTACACAACTATCAAGAATAGTAAAACTCTTTATCAGTGTTAACAGTAAACATAAATCAGAGTTGTTACACACATTAGAATGGACCACAGAATACACAAGAGCAAATGGACTTTTCGACTGAGAGGAAAATAAGATCTTACTCTCAACAATCCCTAGGGTTGCCAGACCTGGAAATTGAGGGATATATTATGGATCTAGCTTTCCTTATATGTCTGAATCTCTGAGAGCTTTCATAAGCGATTCAAAAGTTCAAATTTTCTTCTTGTGACTATCTCCCTTAAAATCCTTCTTAATAGTATTTATCCCTTAGATAGATATGAAAACTCATCTTGGTTCAAGCAACCAATTACATCTTCCATCTCATAGTTTCAAAAATTATCCAGAATGAGTTTTAAATCTGTAATTATGAAATAAAAATACAAAGATCAGTGTTTTAAAATAACAAAGGTAATTTTCCTGCAATCGTAGTAACCATCCTACTGTATTGTTGAAAAAAATAAGAAAATAAATGTAAATTAATAGTGTATGCAATTGAAATGGTACCATTGGAAAGGTTACTGCTGTGACAATACGTCCAAGTACATGTAAGGCATAGTACATAGAGCTCCAGAGTACCTATCCAGCAACATACACACACACACACACACACACACACACACACACACACACACACACACACACACACACGAACCTGATCATAAAAATCAAAGCAAAGTATACCCTCAACTAATAGACTGTGACAGTTTCACTTCCTTAACCCTTTGGTTAAAATCAAGAAGTTGCAGAAACAGTAGTGCTAGATTCATAGGACTTAATAACATAAGCCAAGATCAGGAAGCTTTCTATGCAATTGGCAATTTTAGGTACCTAGGTAGTATGCTACCTTTAGAAGTCTAGCTTTCTAACTTTACCAGCTCAAAAGTACAAACATTATCCTTGGTATTTTCTAACTCCTTAAGTCTCTGATACTATTTGCTTAGAAGGGTCTGTTCTGCCTCTCAATCTACATCACTATAAACTAACCTGGGAGTAATGAATGTTTAACTATCCTATAGATAACATATATCAGAGACAGAATTTGAACTCAGGTCTTTCTCACTTTAAAATCATCCCTTTATATTATATGACACTGTCTCACTGTTTTACATATTGTATGTGCTTAGTATTTTTTGGTGTATTGATTATATTATGGAGGAATAATATAACAATATATAAAAAACACAAAAATGCAAACATTTTGAAGCACTTTATATTTTTTGCTGATTTCACTTTGAATTTTTTACTTTCAGATATTAATGTGTAGGCCTTGTTAGTTAATTCAATTGAATTACATCATTTCTCAAGACCCAAATTTATCAGAAGAATCGATGATCCTAAAAGCTCTATGAGTGAAAAACAACTTTCCTTTTTTTCTTACAATCTTTTACTTTATTCCTTGTGTTGAAAGGATGCTTTCATTTGTGTGAAATATTTTGTAAATTGTAAGTTTGATGTTATAATTATGAATCACCATATTCTTTTAAAAACTCAGTATTCAATAAGAGAAAAATCACCCATACAAAAACCTTAAGTAAAAAACATAGCAGTATCATTCTTTAGGCAGTGAGGAAAAGGGAGGGGGGAAGCTAAAACTGTTTTTGGTAATGAAGAAAGCTTCACTGCAGCTGAGTGAAACTTTACCTAAAAGTCTAGTGAAGGCTGTAGAAAAGATGATCGTTCCTAAGGCAAAATTTAAGAAATTGCTTTCTGGGGAGGCATTCTTGTATATATTTTAATAAATAGCATAAATAGGCAAAACCTTGAGGTACAGATATATCTACTAATCATTTGTGCAGTAGTCTATAAATAAGGCTCTTCTAAAAGCAATGAAAAACGGTATTTAAACTGGATGAGATGGCTTTATCCATTATCAACTAAAGATGGGAAGTCTGATTGACACATTTATTGATTCATTTATTCTTAAAAAAATGTTAGAAAATACCGAGAACCAGTCAAATAAAGGAAGAAAAAGCAATTGGACAATTTATTGTGTAGGAAGGAAAGAAGAAAAACTTTCAGGAAAGTCTCGTTTCTTATTGGTGCTAGAATCCACTGTCTTTAAAAACTGGTCTGTTCTGAAACTTCTAGGAAACAATATGGAAGAGTAAGCAGTAAACTGCAGTAACTACCATATGCACCTCCAAGCAACTGTACAATAGCTTCTCAAAGCCAATCCTACAACAGCAGAACCAGCAAAAAGACAGGATGATTTTAGTTCAAGGAATTTGGAAGATTGACAAGAAAAGGTCTGTTTCATTCAGATAAAAGGGGAGTGCAGTCTCAGAGAAGAAGTGTGCCAGCAGCATGCCCGACCTCAGTGAACCAGCAGTTGATCCTGACCTCCACTGCAGTGGAATAGGCAAATGACAACAGCAGAACCCCCATGTACCTCCGAACAGGTGAGGGGAATGGGCCAACTCCAGTTCCAAGAACCAGCAAATGCTTTAGCAGAATTCTGGGCAAATGGACTGCCTCTAGAAACAGATGTCCACATGCTTCAGTGTAGCCCCAGGCAAACAAGCAACCTCCAGGAGTCAGACCTACTTGTGCTTTAGCATAGCCCAGGGCAAACAGATACAGGTGCCTAAGCACCTGTAAGTTGCTAGATCCCTGTGGCCTCCACAAGCTCGTCACCCTTAACTTCACCTCCTCAGCTCAGCACCAGACACCAGGGCACCAGGACATCAGTGCAACATCAGGCAAACAGCCAGAGCCTGCAGCACCTGCCACAAGTAGACAGTGCTCCTTCTACCCCAAAGAAAACTTAAATATAAAAGAAATTAAAATAGGCAAAAAAAAAAAAAAAAAGATGAGGAAAAACAAGAAAAAAATAATCTGGACATAGAAAGTTATTAGGGTGACAAGGAAGATCAAAACCCAATTGAGAAGAGGGCAACAAGGTCAAAGCAACTATAGACAAAACCCCAAAGAAAAATGGGAAATGTTCTCAAACCCAGAAAGAACTTGGAAGAGCTCAACAAGGACCCAAAAAATTCATATGAGAAGTAGAAGAAAATTTGGGGAAAGATATGAGAGAGATGAAAGAGGATTTCTGTATATGTCTTTGTTTTATTGATTTTGGATGGTTAGGTCACATTGGACAAAATTTATTTTTGATGTGTTTACCGAAGTATATTGTATGCTCTTAATAGATACATGGAAGATCGATTTATGAAAGAAATTTGTAATTTCATTGTGCTCTTTGGACAATCAACAAACATTAAATATGATGGAATTTTATATTCTGCAAAATGCTCAATTGCATGACTATGAAAATATCAGTTGGTATTATAAATGAAATTCTTCCAATGGTGAATTCTTCCCTAAGTCTGAATTTCGAAAAAGGGTGAAAAAGATTGATGTTTCCCTATCTGTATTCTGCCAACATGCCCCCTTCTAGGTACTTGTACCCTGACCTCATCCTTTTCATCTTCCTTGAGGTAAAATATTGTTTTTTTTCTTTTTTCTTATATTTGTATTGCTATTATTTAGCACAATGGTGGATTTATAAATAGCCATATAATGAACTGGTTGTTTTTACTATCTTGTCAGAGATTTATTTTGTAGCTATTTTTATTTTATCTTATGTAATTGATTCATTTTGTTTTTCTATCACATATGTATGTATATATATATATATACATATATATATATATGCAACTCTACCTATATGGATGCACGTATAAATATTTTCATATTGCTATTTTAGTGAGTCATCCCCTGTGACAAATATTTAAAAAATTAATTGATAAATTAATCTTGTCAATCAATGTGCTCAAAATTACACACCTATGTTTCCCTGCAAACTTCTCAGTAAAAATACAAAGGTACCATTTCTCAACTCTTCCCCAGAGTTAAACTTAATCATAGTAATTATGCATCATCATCCTTACTTTTCGCTCACACACACATTGTTTTTATTCTGTCTTCCATTTTTCTTATTCTACTTAATTTGTATTTTGTTAATATTATTTACATTTATTTCTATCTTTATTATTATAGTCATATAAATTTATTTTACAACATAGTACATTATATTATATTAGTTTATATGTATTTTAAAAGCATCCTTTACTTTTTTGTTCTTATTATTTTTTTTCCAGTTGCAGGTAAAAGTAATTTTTAACATTTAACAATTTTATGAAATTTTGAGTACCACCCAAGCCTTTCCTCATATCTTTAAATAATACCCTAAAACAAATTCTGGAGCAACAGAACTGACAAAAGAATAGAATGAAACAATTTTCTACCATGAGATAACTTAGAACTTCAGAAGGAAAGATGTGTCACACCAGGGTGAAAGCAGAATAAAGTCCAGCACAGGCTGTGACAGTTCAGGCCCCAGCAAACCAGGAACAGGACTTAGGAACAACTGAATCAGCAATGCCAATTTCTACTTTTGGACCTCTCAGACCACTGATGGTAAAGGGGTGAATAAATAGTAGGAAGGAGATTGCAGGGGTTTACCTGCTGACACCGGAGGGCAGGACGCTGTTGCATTGCCCATACTTGGATCTGAGTCACAGCCCTAGATCTCAGTCCCAGGGTAAGAAAGAGCACTAGCTCACCAGAACCTGCAGCCACAGTGGAGAAGGAACCCTCATCACAGTTCCATATTTAGTCATGAAAATATTTCTGTAATAGTCATGTGAAAACAAACAGACAAGAAGTTAAGGAAAATAAAAGTTAAAAAACGCATATTTCAATCTGTATTCAGATGCTATCAGTACTTTGTCTGGGGATGGATAGGATTTTTCATCATATGTCCTTCAGAGTTGTATTGGATTATTATTTTATTGACAATAGGGAAGTACTTCATAGCTGATCAGCTTATAACATTAGCTACTTAGTACATGGTACATAACACTTTGTTTCATCTCATGTAAGTCCTTCCAGATTTTTCTGAGAGTATTCTGCTCAGAATTTCCTATTGAAAAATATATGATTTGTTCATTTTTCAATTGTAAACATTCACTTCGACAGGAATTTGAATTCAAAATTTTCTCCTCATCTCTCTCCACCCTCAACCTAGGACAGCATGTACCCCATGTACCTCTTCCTCCAATGTGTTTTCCCTTCTATTACCCAGCCTTTTTACATCCCCATTTACATCTATTTTCCTGTAGAGCAAAACAGATTTCTACACTCCTTTGCCTGCATAGTTTAATTTCCAGTTGCATGCTAAAACACTTTTTAACATTCATTCTTAAAGCTTTGAGTTCCATATTCTCTCCCTCACTCCCCACCCACCCTCACGGAGAAAATAAGCAATTCAATATAGATCATATATGTGTAACAATGCAAATGCTACTTCTTTAGTAGTTAAGTTGTAAAAGACTAAACACATTTCCCTCTGTCGTATTGTACCCTTCATTTATTCCATCCTTTCCCTTGATCTGTCCTCCCACAATAGTGTTTTCTTCTGATTATCTCTTTCCCTAATTTGCTGTCCCTGCTATAATCTTCCCTCTCCTATTCCCTTCCTCATTGCCTTCCTGCAGGATAAAATAGATTTCCACATCCAGTTCAGTGTGAGTTATTCCCTCCTTAAGCCAAATCTCATGAAAGTAAGGATCAATTATTTCCTTTCATCTCCTCCCTCTTCCCCTCCATTGTAGAAACTCTTTCTTTCCTCTTGTAAGTAAAATGATTTCCTACATTCTACCTCTCCATTTCTCTTACTCCTAGTACATTCCATTCCACAGTAAATTTTATTTTTTAGGTATTCTTCCCTCATTTTCAGCTCATCCTGTGCCCTCTATCTGTATATATACACACATATACATAAGCACACGCATATATATGCATATATATATACATACACATATGTACATATACATACCTACACATATATAGTATACACATACATACCCAAACACATCTACACACACATGCGTATATATATATATATATATATATATATATATATATATATATATATAGGAAAAGGTCTCATGAATTACAAATAACTTTCCGTGAAGGTATGTAAACAGTTCAGCTTTAATGAGTTCCTTAAGGCTTCTCTTTCCTGTTTGTCTTTTCATGTTTCTCTTAATTTTTGTATTTGAAAGTCAAATTTTCTGTTCAGCTATGGTCTTTTCAACAAGAATGCTTATCCTCTGTTTCATTGAAATTCAACTTTTCTCTTGAAGTGTTCTGCACTACCCAGTGAACTACCCAGCTTTGCTGGGTAGGTGGTTCCTGGTTTTAATCCTATACCCTTTACCTTCTGTAATATCTTATCCCAAGCCCTTCAATCCCTTAGTGAGAAGCTACTAAATTCTGTGTTTTCCTGATTGTATTTCCACAACATTTGAATTGTTTATTTCTGCCTGCCTGTAATATTTTCTCATTGATATGGGAACTCTGGAATTTGGCTACAATGTTCCTAGGAGTTTTCCTTTTGGGATCTCTTTCAGGAGATGATCAGCGAATTCTTTCCATTTCTATTTTACCCTCTGATTCTAGAGTAACAGGGCAGTTTTCCTTCATAATTTCTTGGAAGATGATGTCTAAGATCTGTTTTTGATCATGGTTTCAAGTAGACCAATAATTTTTAAATTATCTCTCCTGGATCTATTTTCCAGGTCATTTGTTTTTCCAGTGAGATGTTTCACATTGTCTTCTATTTTTTTCATTCGTTTGGTTTTGTTGTATAATTTCTTGGTTTCTTATAAAGTAAGTACTTTCTATCTACTCCATTCTAATTTTTAAAGAGCTGTTTTCTTTAGTGAGCTTTTGAAGCTCCTTTTCCATTTGGCTAATTCTGCTCTTTGAGTCACTCTTCTCCTCATTGATTTTTTGGACCTCTTTTGTCAATTGGGTTAGTCTGTCTTAAAAGGTGTTATTTTCTTTAGCATTTTTTGCGTCTCCTTTAGCAAGCTGCTGACATATTTTTCATGATTTTCATACATTGCTCTCATTTCTCTTCCCAATTTTTCTTTCACCTCTCTTACTTGATTTCCAAAATCTTTTTGAGTTCTTCCATTTCCTGAGACAATAACATACCTCTTTTGGAGATTTTTGATATGGAAGCCTTGATTTTGATGTCTTCCACTGATGGTATGCTTTGTTCTTTCTCATCTGAAAGGATGGAAAAAATATCTTTTTACCAAGAAAGCAATCTTCCACAGTCTCACTTTTTTTTCCCTTTTGGGGGCATTTTCCCATCCAGTGACATGACTTTTGAGTCCTTTGTCAAGTAGAGGGTGTACTTTAGGGACCTGTAATTTCCAGGGTAGCACAATCAAAAGAGAGGAGTTACTCTTCTCCTGGTCTGCACTCAGGTGTGGGAGCAACCACAAGCACTCTTTTCTGCCTAGGATCTGAGAGTATGATTCCCTCTCCACAGCCACCACCGGTTCTACCATTCCAGTGCTCCTCCTCACCCCAGCACCGCCACTCAGGACTGAGACCCACATATGCTGCTCCATTTCCCCAGGGTGTGTAGGCTGAGGGCTCCAAAAGTGAATTTCGTTCTGCAGTGGTTGTTGCAACTCTAGGACTGGGGCCAGACTACACACCCCTCTCCCCCAAGTGACAAAACTTTCTTTGGTGTTTAATGGGTTGAGAAATCTGGGAACCACAGCTGCTACTGGTGATTCCAGGCCTTGAAGCCTGCTCCAGTCCTAGTCCAGGACAATAGACCTTTCTGTTGGCCTTCCAGCCTATGTTGGACTGGAAACTTCTTTCACTCTATCGTTTTGTGGAATCTGCTGCTCTATAATTTGTTCAGAGTCATTTTTTGCAGGTATTTTGTGGACTATTGGGGAGAGCTAGAGCAGACGTGTCTTTTTACCCCAACATCTTGGTTCTGTCCCCAGTACAGGAATTTTGACTTTGTTGATGAGTGTATCACTTCATATGGTCATAATTTTCTTTTCTGTTGTTTGCTCATTTCCCAGCCTATTTCTTGATTTGTAACTCTGTGCTTAAGTGGATCTCTCCTTCCCAAGTGGAGAGGGACCCTCATGTTTCAGGGTCTATTTTTTGTTTGTTTGTTTGTATGTGTGTATGTGTGTGTATGTGTGTGTGTGTGTGTGTGTGTGTGTGTGTGTGTATAGCTGTTTTAAGAAGTAATTCTGGGGCCATGCAAATTTTGGGTTCTTCAAAAGTGATATAATCTAGAGAGAGGTATGGTTACTACTTTTCTGTGCTGTGCACAGGTTTATGAGTGACCACAAGCTCTCTTTTCAATGGTAACTAGGGTCCCTGATCCCCCCAGTGTCACAAGATCTAATGTTCTAGTGCTCCTCCTCACAATGGTACTGAAATCCAGAACTGGACCCAAGTCCAATTATGCTCAATGCAATAGAGTGGCTATTTATAACAGGCTTTGAATGCTAAACAGGGATTTGCATTTCATCCTGGAGTTATTAGGAAGTCACATGAGTTTATTTAGTAGGCTACTAACATGATAAGACCTGCAATTCAGGAAAACAATTTTGTCAGCTGAATGGAGAATGATTTGGAATGAGGAAAGCCTTAAGATGGGGAGACCCTTGTAGCCTGTTGGCTCTTACAATCATCTAGATGTGAGGTGATGAGATCCTACATTAGTGTGATGACAGTGTTAGAGACATTACAAAAGTGAAATCAATAGGTCTTGGCAACAGATTGGATATAGGAAAGGGGGCAGGTGAGAGATAGTGAGGTGACTATGGTGACACCTAGATTTTTGAGCTGGGGAACAGGAACAGTAATGATAATTTAAAAATAATAGGGAAGTAAGAAGAAAAGGGAGGATGATAAGAAGGAGGACAAATGGGAGGAGGGGGTAATTAGAAGTAAGCACTTTTGGGGAAGAACAAGGTCAAAAGAGAAAACAGATAAACAGGGTTGGGGGGAGCTGGATAGGATGGAGGGAAATATAGTTAGTCTTATGCAAAATGAGTTTTGTGAAGTTGTTTGAATAACTACACATGTATAAACTATATTGAATTGCTTGCCTTCTCTGTGGAGAGGGAGGAAGGGAGAGAAGTTGGAACTCAAAGTTTTAAAAACACATGCTAAAAATTGTTTTTACATGCAATTGGGAAGTTAGAAACACAGGTAATAGAGTATAGAAAACTATCTTGCCCTACAATAAAATAGAGGAGAAGAGAATAAGGGAAAGAAGGGGTATTATAGGAGGTAGGGCAGACTGGGGGAAGGGGTAATTAGAATGCATGGTCTCTCGGGGTGGGGGGAGGAGAGAGAGGAGGTAGAAAATTTGGAACTCAAAATCTTGTGGAAATTAATGGTGAAAACTAAAATTAAATAAATAAATTTAAATTGAAAAATTGAAAAAAATAAAATAAAGAATTGGACAAAAAAAGAAATGACAAGTAGGATCATTTCAGAAAAAAAAAAGGAAAACTTATGTGAACTGATCCAAAGTGAACAGAACAAAGTCAGGAGATCATTATATACAGCATCATCAACATCACACAACAATCAACTGTGATGGCTTAACTATTTTCAATAATATACTTATATAAAATAATTCCTGAAAGAATTGATGAAAATTGCTATCTGCCTCCATAGAATGGATTGATATTGTCTGAATTCAGATTGAAGCACCCTTTTCAAATTTTCTTTCTTTTTCTTTCTTTCTTTTTTTTTTTTTGGTTCTTTTTCTTTTACAATGTGGCTTACCTGGAAATATGTTTTGCATGAATAAGCATATGTAATCTATATAAAAGAACTTGCTTTCTCAAAGAGGTGTGAGAAAATAGAGGGAAGGAGGGAAACTGTAATTCAAAAGTTATAAAAATTGTAATTTTTTTATGTAATTGAGAAAAAATAAAATAAAACCATTTTAAAAAAATAATAGGTTAGTTTGGAAGGGGAGGACTTACATAATGATAAATGATTTAACTTCAGACATGTTGAGTTTAAAATATCTAAGAAATATGCAGTTCTAGATGTCTGAAAGGAAGTTAAAGATGTGAAACTGGAGATAGAGAGGTTAAGTTAGGAGAGAAAGATATGAGAACCACCAGCATAGAACTATTATGAATAAGATCAATTAAAATATTAATTATATATTATATGCCAGGCACTGTAACCACATGGATAGACATGATAAGTAACTCCATGAAAACTTATTTGATCACCAAGTGAAGTATTATAGAGGGAGAAGAAAGGAGGACTAAAGACTGAGGTTTCTGGCTAAGTGCCCTCACCTAGATGAGGATCCAGTTGAAATTATGTAACACAATCTTTTGTAGACCTGGTTAAAACAGTTGTGATTTTCTCCACCTTCAGTCGGAAGTATCTGTCAAGGAGTAAAGACAATGAATGATGGGAGTGATCCAAGGCTCAGGTTTGGTTGGGCATAATATGTGTGTGTTTATCCTTTGTTGCCAAAGAAGAACATGCAATCAGAGAAATAATGACATGACTTGCACTTGACTTTGTTTTGAGTGAGGGAGGGCTGTGCAGGTCACCAGCCTCACTTCTCCTCAAGAGCCATCTGAATCCAGTGACCAGATATTCGTCAGGATAACTTCAGATGACCCAGGATGAGGCATTTGGGGTTAAGTGACTTGCCAAGGTCACACAACTAGTGAGTGTCAAGTGTCTTAGGGGATATTTGAACTCAGGTCCTCCTGACTCCTGCACTGGTGCTCTATTTACTGTACTACATAGCTGCTTTAGGGTATAATACGTAAAATTATAAAGGAGTCAGGGATTCAAGTAAAAATGAAAGTGTAGAGTTGAACCAGTTTACCAAGGGGTCAAGATACAGAAAAGAAGAGTGATTAGAATGGGAGTTATGGCTTGAGAGGGAACTGAGAAGAGAGATTACAGATCATATTATTGAAAAAGTGTAAGATTTGCTAAGGTAAGATCAATAGATTATTTTGAAAGCCCATAGATTATTGTCATATAAAGGGACTTTGAAATTCTAGAATATGGAGGTAGATTTTTTGGGTAATGGCAAGATCAACAATAAGAGCATCATGGACTGAGGTGAGGTGGAGGAGAAAGTCATGGGAAGTGAGTAGATTGAGGAACTGAATAGTTACCATGTTTGAGGGAAAGTTGATATTTGTGTTGAAGTCCCCTATTATGAGATCCTGAGTTGAGGAGGAGGAAAATTTTTTGAGCTGATTACTAAACATGTTGAGGAAGGGAGAGGTGTGACCAGGAGATCTGTAGATAATAGTTACCAGGATTTTAATTGGGTAGAAGTTATGTATTGTATAGACTTCAAAAGAGGAGAGGCTACTAAGAGAAGGAGGTGGGGGAAAATGTGGGAGAGGCTAGAGAGACAAGGGACATACAATCTACCTTTCCTCAGATAGTGAGTTGAGGAAAATGAGTAAAAATGCAGCCAGTACTAGAAAGAATGCCAGAGAGACTAGGTTAGCAATGGGGAGCAAGTCTCAATGATTACTAGAAGAAGGAATGAGAGGAAAATATAGAAGATGAATGTAAGTTTTTTGACTGTTGAATAGTAATTCCAGAGAGCACAGTGGATGCGGTAAGTGATGTTTAGCTAGGGTTTGGGGTTTCAGGTTTCAGGGAGATGAAAATAAAGAATTCGGAAGTGCGGTATGAGAAATAAGGTTTGGATGATGACCTACAGGAGTTCAGAATCACTGGGTTCCATAGAGTATGATCAGTTATGAGTATTTTAATCATTGAGTGACAGGCTCCTCTTTTCTTCCAAGAGAAGGCAGAAAATCAGGCAAGAGACAAATGCTACATGAGATATAAGTTGCATAACCCATTGGAAGATTCCCTTTCACTTCTTTCTTCTGGAGGTTGTAGATTAAATAAGAGATGGTACAGCAGGAGATGGAAGTTGTGCTACAGAAAATCGAACTCCTCCTTCTACCAGAAAAAAGGCACAGCATAAGATGAAAGACCTATATTCCAAGGAAACCTGTTCTTCACACCTGGAGGGTCCTACAGGACTGAGGATCAGGATTAGGATGTCAAGCACAGCAGGAATTGGAAACTTCCTTGTGCTTAGTAGATAAAAGTTGAACCTGGCTCATTGTCATTTTCCTTCAAAGGATGTAAGAAACTGGAGACTGAAGGGAAATGGTCACATGGAAAGTTGGTGCTGTATTACCTGAGGCTACTCAGCTGGGCACAGCAGGAATTGGGAATTTGACTAGCAGAGAGAGATGGAAATCACATTGGTACAAATAAAAAATTTTCCTGGCCTCTTGCCACCTTCCTTCAGGGAATATGAATAGCAGGAGACAGACAGTTCAGATGGAAGGTTACTACTCACTTGTCTTTGTTTATGTAGTCAATGAATTTGCTTGTTTGGATATTATGTATGTGCCTGTGTGCTTGCATGTGTGCATGCATGCATGTGTGCGTGCATGCGTGTGTGTGTATTTTCTTTTTCGAAGCAAGGAAAGAAGTATTTATTAAGTGTCAAACATTATGCTAAATACTTTGCAAATATTATGTCATGTGACCCTCAAAACAAGTCAGGGAGAGAGATGAATATTATGCCCATTTTACATTAAGGAAAATTGAGACAGATAGCCATTGTGATTTGCTCCTAGTCATATAGTTGTTAAGAATCTGAGGATGACTTTGAACTCAGATGTTGCTGACACAAGGCTTACTGTGCCACCATGCCACCTAACTGTTTAGCATTTTTACTATACTGTCCATTATTCAGAATATCTGCATTCCAAATCTGTTTTTTTTTCCTCCTCTCACTTCTTTTGGAGAGGCTCACAACAATGGATTCAAGATTTTTTGCTATTCTACTAAAATTTGTATGCAGACTATAAGACTTGTTATCTTCAAATTTGCTTTTTTTTCTGTCTTAAATTACACAGTTTTACCAGTTTAGTTCATCTAGCTAGGAACAGCTAAGTGGCACAGTAGACAGAGTGCCGGGCCTGGAGTCAAGAAGACCTTTGCATGAATTAAAATCTGGCATCAGACAATGACCACCTGTGTGATCTTAGGCAAGTCACTTCTCCCTGTTCCTCATCTATAAAATGAGATGGGGAAGGAAACGACAAACCACTCCATCATGTTTGCAAAGAAAACCCCAAAATAGTTTATAATGATTCAGACATGACTGAAATGATTGAACAACAACCATATCTAGTTATTGTTTTATGTTCCCTTGAGATTCCATAGGTTTCTGTGTTTCAAAGGAATTGATACAATTTCCACTGCCTTATAACATTAATTTAGATTTATTTTAAAAATTTTGAAATATTTTTGAGTTTTCAGTGTTCATTCTTCCTTCTAATTTTATTACAATC
This sequence comes from Notamacropus eugenii, assembly GCF_028372415.1. NCBI lineage: Eukaryota > Metazoa > Chordata > Mammalia > Diprotodontia > Macropodidae > Notamacropus > Notamacropus eugenii. The sequence goes on along the minus strand of NC_092878.1, from coordinate 95,998,793 downwards.
TCTATAATTAATTTGTGTGCTTATAATTTTATAATTGAGTTTTCATCCTCTTGAAATCTTTGATGGTTTAAAAAGTACCCCAGAAAATAAGTCTTCTTCAGCCTCCTTCAAATTTCAAGAATTTACTTTTTTTAGAAGACTTTACCCCTGCTATAGGGGTAGCAGTAGGTAGAACACTGGGCTTAGAATCTGGAAGATATACTCATGAGTTCAAATCTGACCACGGACCTAATTGTGTGATCCTGAGTAAGTCACTTGATTCTGTTTATCCCAGTTCTCATCAGTAAAAATGAGTTGGATAAAGAAATGACAATCCACTCCACCAACTTTCCAAAAAATGATGTCACAAATAATTGGGCATGACTGAAAAAAATTCAGTAACATTTCTCTCATAAGTAGCTTATAACTTAAAGGGGAGAGGGATTGGTTCTAGAACGATTTTAGATCTAACTTTCTGAGTAGCTGTCTCCTGAATTTCTGCTCCAGGATGAATCAGCTTCTGATAATTTTTGTAAGACAGTAGGACAAAGTGAATGTTCTAGATAGAGCCTCCAGTGCCTTGTGCTTTTTTAGCTTATGGACTGCCTAAGGCAAAAGGGAATCCAATACCCTTCATCTCCACATCTTCCTCAGTTGGTCTCTGGGATGTCTGTTATCTGTTGCTTTTTGCAGCAGGTTGGGCATACGCATTGGTATTGGTTGTAGACTCCTGCCTCTTGGATTTTATATGTGCCCTGCTGGAGTATGTAAGGTGAGTGAGGGCAATTTATTGAATAAGCACATTAATTCTTAGTGTTATCAAGTGTTAATTCAAAATATTGTGACCTTGTAAAGTTTCTTATTTTATATTTCTATGAATTCAGCTGTGATTGTATTTTGTATTTCTCCTTAATTTTTGAAGAGCACCATGACATTAGGGAAATGATAACATGACTTGCAGTTGACTTTGACTTGAGTGAGAGAAAACTGTACAAGGTTACCAGGCTCATATTCTCCTCCAGAGCTATCTGGGTTCAGGGGCCAGATGTTTTTTGGACAGCTGGAGATGACCCAGGATACAATGGGAGACCCTGGCCCTTTAGACTAAGGATTTTTCAGATTGTCACTTAGAATGAGGCCATTTGGTGATTAGGCCTCTTAGGGAAGTGAGTCAAGGGATGGACATTTTTAATTAAAACAATAAAACCAGGAGGTGAAGACCCTCAGGGTTGCTGGCCAAAAGAGAAACAGTTGCTACTGACATTCACTCTGATCCTTGAAGGCCCAAAATACAGCCATTTAGCAGAGTGTATATTTCTTAATGATTTCTCCCTTTGCAGATAGGATTACTGGTGAACTGAGTAGTCTACCACCCTATTTGTCATATGTGATCTTGGGGATACGATCTTTTAGTTACATATGCTAAATTGATCACCCTCATATTGTTTTATATTTGTTTGTTTCCTTGTTTTCTGCCATGAAACTGGCATGAGGATCTAGATAAGGCAATCTATTTTCTTAGAGAAAACATCAGTGATCTATGGCTTAGTTTGCTAACCTAGGAAAGTTTTAGCATTTTAACAGCAAGCTATTAGAGATGACAATGTTCCACCAGTTGGAATCAAGCACTAGTGATGAATTTTAGGCACCAGATTCAGTAAGAAGAATTGGACATAAGGAATCTCTTTTTTTACATCTCTCAGGTCATAGTATATGCAAGATTGGCTATTCTGTCCATGTATGAAACTTATTAGTCCTAAGACCTTCCTCCTGGATCATTCCCAGGACTATACATGTCATTTATAGAGCCTAACATTTGAAAACTGCTTTAGAGGGCTCTAGACACTAAAGCTAGTTAATGCAGGCTAAAAATAAATGATCATGTTTATAAATTTTGAAATTGAAATGAGAGACAACTGATTTATCTCACTCATTCATTTGATATTTGAAGAAAAAAATCCTGTCCGTTTGCTTTTTTTTTTTTTTTAACAAATAAAGTTATGGGGGGTAGAAAATGTCTTCCTTTGAAAAAGTAATTTCTTTTGGCTATTGTCTATGAAGCACACAGAAAGTCGGAAAAAATCAGGGGCATGTTAAATACCTCAGGAATACTTTATTTTTATAGAGAATACAGTGTCCCTAAATAATTACACTGGAATAGAGAGAGCACTTATTTCCCAATTTGAAAATTTTAGTCTTGTCATCATTTGTTGATTTTCTTTGCAAAAATAAATCAGAAAATGGACTTCATAAAACCCCCAAACAATAGTTTCCATCCAATTTCTGTGATTATTTTGTTGCTTTCTTCTTTGGAGAGTAAACAAGCAGCATCATTATAGTATTGCAAGGGCCCATCATGGAGGGAATACCTTGACAGCCCTGAGACAGCAGGTGCCTACAGACAACAGTGAGCCAGGACTTCAGCTTGTCCTGCCTGAAGCAACTCCTCTGGCATATTTTGAAGAGGTCCTGATGGTTTCCAACGGGACCCATATCCACCTGTCCTTAGGAAGAAATAGCATCATGGATACAAGGGTATAAAAAGAGTCCTTTTGAGTGTTTAAAGAAGAGTTCTAAATGAACTTTTTAAAACATGACCTTAAAGATATCCAACTACCTTCCCCAAACAGTGCCTAAATGAAAATAGAAAATTTCTAGGTTTTGTTTTGTTCTGTTTCATTTATTTATTTATTTGGTGGGGTAGTGGGGAGAGTAAAAATCGGTATTCCATGTGCTAACATAGTTTCTATCTTGGCATTATTAATTCTCCAGATATACTTGTTAGAGCAATGTTAATCATGCCAAAAGAATATAAATTACAACCTAGTATTGTCACCCTCCGCATGCTTATATTTAATTAATCCTAAAGTGGTCAGATCCCAATTAAGTTAATGGAAACTCAAAGTAATTAAGTGTAATGTAGTTTAAATCAGTTAAATGTATTTGTAGTCAGTAGATCTGGGTTTGAAAACTAGTTTTGATGTGTATTAGCTTTGGATTCATGGGTTATTAGTTTCACCTTTTGAATCTAACATTTCCTCTATAAAGTGGGACTGAGAATAACTGCAGTACCTTATCTCCCATGGCCATTATGAGAAAACTGCAAAAGTTAACTTATTTTTATTTTTACTTTAACCACCACAAAGACATACACACACACACACACACACACACACACAGACTCACACTAACAGACACAGATATATATATATATATATATATATATATATATATATATATATATATATATATATATATATATATATATATATATATATATATATATATATACAGAGCTAGGGCCACTCCCTGATGCTCACAGTTTATTTCATCCTCATACAGATAGAGAAATCCAGAATAGTCTATTCATTCTAGCCAATGTCCAAAGAAGTATACATTCTAATAGTGTACAAGATAGGAGCAAAGAAGAAATCCAGACAAATAGATGAATGAAAATTTGAAAGACATATAGTTAGCATGCATAGTTATATGCCCCTTTTAGAGATAAGGAAACTGAAGCGTAGTAAAGTAAAGTTTACAGTAATAGAGAAAGAGGAGAAAAAATAATATAAAAATTCATCGGGAAGAGCAAAATGTCTAGAATATCAAGGGAACCAATGAAAAGAAGCACTAACGGGTGGAGCCAAGGTGGCAGAGTAGAAAGACACACATACACATAGCTCCGAACCCACAACCCATAGAACATCTGTATAAAGTAACTCACGGCGAATTCTGGAGCAGTGAGGCCACAGAACAGAGGAGTGAAGGAGATTTCTGTTCCAGAGGGACCTGCAAACCTCTCGCAAAAGGTCCATTGTGCTGTGGATGCAGAGCCCAGCCCAGCACTGCTGCGACCACGGCACCAAGAGGAAAAGATCCAAGCAGGCTTCAGGGATGGGATCTACAGTAGCCTCACGGGTCCCTTCACCCACACGTGATGGGGGTCGGTGAGAGGATCTCTTTGGCAGGTTGAGAGGGGAGTGGGGTGCCCCCATAACTCAGGCCCCCTCGGGAGGCAGAAGCTGAGGTAGCGGCAGACCAGGGCTCCCCAAGCAGGCTGGATCCATTGTTGAAGGTCTGTGCATAAACCCCCTGAGGGAACTGAGCCTGAGAGGAGGCCCTGCCCTGACCTGAGCACCTGAACTTAATCTCACACTGAATAGTAGCCCTGCCCCTGCCGAAGCCCTGAGGCTGGGGAGCAGCATTTGAATCTCAGACCCCAAGGGCTGGCTGGGAGGATCAGGAGGCGAGGTGGGTGTGAGGAGAATATTCAGAGGTCAAGTCACTGGTTGGGAAAATGCCCAGAAAAGGGAAAAGAAATAAGACTATGGAAGGTTACTTTCTTGGTGAACAGGCATTTCCTCCCTTCCTTTCTGATGAGGAAGAACAATGTTTACCATCAGGCAAAGACACAGAAGTCAAGGCTCCTGTGTCCCAGCCCACACAATGGGCTCAGGCCATGGAAGAGCTCAAAAAGAATTTTGAAAATCAAGTTAGAGAGGTGGAACAAAAGCTGGGAAGAGAAATGAGAGACGTGAAGTCAAAGCATGAACAGCAGGTCAGCACCCTGCTAAAGGAGACCCAAAAAAATGCTGAAGAAAATAACACCTTGAAAAGTAGGCTAACGCAATTGGCAAAAGAGGTTCAAAAAGGCAATGAGGAGAAGAATGCTTTCAAAAGCAGAATTAGAGAAATGGAAAAGGAGATTCAAAAGCTCACTGAAGAAAATAGTTCTTTCAAAATTGGAATGGAACAGATGGAGGCTAATGACTTTATGAGAAACCAAGAAATCACAAAACAAAACCAAAAGAATGAAAAAATGGAAGATAATGTGAAATATCTCATTGGAAAAACAACTGACCTGGAAAATAGATCCAGGAGAGACAACTTAAAAATTATGGGACTATCTGAAAGCCAGGATCAAAAAAAAAGCGTAGACATCATGTTTCATGAAATTATCAAGGAAAACTGCACTGAGATTATAGAACCAGAGGGCAAAATAAATATTCAAGGAATCCACAGAACACCGCCTGAAAGAGATCCAAAAAGAGAAACTCCTAGGAACATTGTGGCCAAATTCCAGAGTTCCCAGGTCAAGGAGAAAATATTGCAAGCAGCTAGAAAGAAACAATTCAAATATTGTGGAAATACAATCAAGATAATACAAGATCTAGCAGCTTCTACATTAAGGGATCAAAGGGCATGGAATAGGATATTCCAGAAGTGAAAGGAACTAGGACTAAAACCAAGAATCACCTACCCAGCAAAACTGAGTATAATACTTCAGGGGAAAAATTGGTCTTTCAATGAAATAGAGGATTTTCAAGCATTCTTGATGAAAAGACCAGAGCTGAAAACAAAATTTGACTTTCAAACACAAGAATGAAGAGAAGCATGAAAAGGTGGATAGCAAAGAGAAGTCATAAGGTACTTAGAAAAGTTGAACTGTTTACATTCCTACATGGAAAGACAATATTTGTAACTCTTGAAACTTTTCAGTATCTGGGTACTGGGTGGGATTACACACACACACATGCACACACGCACACACACGTAGAGACAGAGTGCACAGAGTGAATTGAAGAGGATGGGATCATATCTTTAAGAAAATGAAATCAAGCAGTGAGAGAGAAATATATTGGGAGGAGAAAGGGAGAAATGGAATGAGGCAAATTATCTCTCATAAAAGAGGCAAGCAAAAGACTTATTAGTGGAGGGATAAAGAGGGGAGGTGAGAGAAAAACATGAAGTTCACTCTCATCACATTCCACTAAAGGAAATAATAAAATGCACACTCATTTTGGCATGAAAACCTGTCTTACAATACAGGAAACTGGGGGATAAGGGGATAAGCAGGGTGGGGGGGGATGATGGAAGGGAGGGCATGGAGAGGAGGGAGCAATTTGAGGTCGACACTCATGGGGAGGGATAGGATCAAAAGAAAATAGAAGTAACAGGGGACAGGATAGGATGGAGGGAAATATAGTTAGTCTTATACAACATAACTACTATGGAAATCATTGGCAAAACTACACAGATTTGGCCTATATTGAATTGCTTGCCTTCCAAAGGGAAGGGGTGGGGTGGGAGGGAGGTAAAGAAGTTGGAACTCAAAGTGTTAGGATCAACTGTCGAGTAATGTTCTTGCCACTAGGAAATAAGAAATACAGGTAAAGGGGTATAGAATGTTATCTGGCCCTACAGGACAAAAGAGAAGACGGAGACAAGGGCAGAGAGGGATGATAGAAGAGAGAGCAGATTGGTCATAGTGGCAATTAGAATGCTTGGTGTTTGGGGGGGAGGGGATAAAAGGGGAGAAAATTTGTAACCCAAAATTTTGTTAAAATGAATGTTAAAAGTTAAATAAATAAATTTAAAAAAAAAAGAAGTGCTAAGTAAGGTGGCCTAGCCCTACCAGATCTCAAATTGTATTGTAAAGCAGCAATTATCAAGTCCACTTGGTACTGGCTACGGAATAGTAGGGTAGACCAGTGGAATAGACTAGGTACTCAAGACACAGTAGTCAATGATTATAGTAATCTACTTACTGTTTGATAAACACAAGAACCCGAGCTTCTGGGATTAGAATTCACTGTTTGACAAAAATGCTAGGATAATTGGATAACAGTGTGGTAGAAACTGAGCATAGCCCAATGCCTGATACCATACACAAGAATGAAGTACAAATGGGTACAAGGTCTGGCTATAAAGACTAATATTATAAACAAACTAGGGAGGAAGGAATAGTGTGCTTGTCAGATTTATGGAGATTGGAGAAATTTTTGATTAAACAAGAGAAAGAAAATTAGTTCAATATGGATACTGTTGATTACACTAAAATGGAAAGTTTTTGCACAAGAAAATCCAGTGCAACTAAGTATGACAAAGGCTTCATTTCTAAAATATATGGAGAACTGAGTCAAATGTGCAAGAATACAAGTCATTCCCCATTTGATAAGCAGTCAGAGGATACAAACAGGAAGTTTTTAGAGGAAGAAATTAAAGCTCTCTATAGTCATATGAAAGAGTGCTCTAAATCACTATTGATTAGAGAGATCCAAATCAAAATAACTGAGGTACCACATCACACCTATGAGATTGGTTGACATGACAAAACAGGAAGATGATAAATGTTAGAGAAGATGTGTGAGAGTTGGAAAATTAATTCATTTTTGGTGGAGCTGGGAGCTCATCCAACCATTTTGAAGAGCAATTTGGAGCTATGCCCAAAGGGCTGCAAAAATGTGCATACTTTTTGACCCAGTAATATAATTTCTGGGTATCTAGATAAGGAGATCATAGAAACAGGAAAGGGTCCCACATGTACAAAAATATTTATAGTAGCTTTCTTTGTGGTGGCCAAAAACTGTTAATCAAGAAGATATTCATCAATTGGGGAATGGCTGGACAAGTTGTGGTGCATAAATGTAATGCAATACTACTGTGCTATAAGAAATGATGAACAGGAAGAGCTCATAGAAGCTTGGAAAGACTTTTATGAATTGATGCTGAGTGAAAGGAGCAGAACCAGTACAACTTTGTGCACAGCAGCAACCACAGTGTGTGAGGAATTTTTCTGGTAGACTTAGTACTTCATAGCAATTCAAAGACCTAAACAATTATCAATGTACTTTTGAGGCAAATCCCCTTCCAAATCCAGGGAAAGAACTGTGGAATCAGATCACACAATGAAGCAGACCTTTTTATGTGTTAAATTTTGTTTTGTTTTATGGTTTCTCCCATTTATTTTAATTCTTATATTCAACATGACTATGGTGAAATTGTATTTAATAGGAATATACATGTAGAACCTATATAAGTTTGCAAGTCATCTTGGGGAGGGATGGGGGAGGGAGTGGCGAAGAGGGGGAAGGGAAGAGAAAAAATCCTAAAATATATGGAAGTGATTTTATAACACTGAAAACAAATAAAATATTAAATAAATAAAAAAGAATAATTTGTCATCCAGTGATTTAACTAAACCTTTCCTGAAACTACCCAAGTTTTCCACCTGCAGAATTTCTTTTAAATTGTTTTATTCGTGGTTTATTTATACTACTACCATTTCCCATTGACCCAATCACTAAGGGAATGATTTTTAAAAACAAGAAGTCACAAGATAATAACTTTATACTAAAGAGACATCTTCTAATGAAACCTTACATAGACAAAGAGGAGCAAAAGAGATCAGTATGTTGACCATATTTCACAACGTGTGCCTGATTAAAAACATATCATCTACTACCTTTCTTCTAACACATGGGAAGGATGTTTCTTCAACAATTCATTAAAGTTATGATGAGTCTCTTCCCTGATCACAGTTCTCCCATCTTTTACTACTTCTTTATATTGCCATTATATTCCTGCTCATTTTGGCCTGTGCTTTAGAATCAGAGGAACATAGATTTAGTACTCAACAAAGCAACTTAAAGCAACCTTCTCATTTTTTTTTCAGATGAAGAACTGAAATTCAAGGGTCCTAAGTATCTTACCCAATATCAAATGTATATAAATTACAGAGTCATGACTTGATTCAACGTCCTTTGATTTAATCATATGAGTCCTTCCAAGTTTCCCTATTTCATAAATTTTTCATTGTTTATATCATGATAATATTCCATTACATTCATGGGTCATGAATTGTTCAGTTAATTTGTTCTGAATTTGAATTTATTCCTTGATTTATTGAGAAGTGCTGGATTGGTTTTTATTTGTTTGTTTATTTGTTTGCATCTAAAAATGTACTGATACAAGCACTTTCCTAGGTATAACATATTTTATTGTCATCTAGTTTTGAAATGTTTCAGGCATACTCTCAATATTAAGTATGAGGGAATCAAAATAATTATAGTGTAATGGCTTTTAAAATTGAATGCAAAGTTGTTTTCCACAATGACTTGACTAATTCAGAGCTCTATCAATATTATATAAATCTACCTTTTGTGTTACTTCTAGCTTTACCACTTTCTCTGGTTGTCACCTTCCTCAGTATGATGGGTATAAGGTAAAATCTCATCATCATTTTGATTTTCATTTATCTTGTAATTAGTAACATTGATTTTGGGGGATGGTTTTATTAACACGTTTGGAAACTTCCTACCAATGTAGTTATTTGCTTTTATTAGTTTTCTACCCAACTTAGTGATGTTTTTTCACCTAATAGTTTCTCTATATTAATAAACCGCCATTGATGTCATTCATAGAAAATTTTATAAAATGTTATGTAATCAGTGAATACAGCTAAGATGATAGAATTAAAGCAGCATCTTGTTAAAGCTCTCTGGCCAAATTCAGCCAAATACCTGTAAAAAAAAAACTGTAAACAAATTCTGGAGCTGCAGAACTCACACAATGACAGAGTGAAGCAAATGTGTAGCCCAAGACAGCATGGAAGGTCAAGCGTAAGCATCTGTCACACTGCATTAGGAGCAGAGTGCAGTCCAGCATGGACCAAGCTACAAAGATAGGACAAGAACTGGTCTCTGGAAATTGAATCTCTGGCGCTTGTGGTGGTTTCCAGACTTGATTACCTGAAAACGCTGAGGACAAATTGAAAAATCAGTTGAAAAAACCTGTCAGACCTGTAGAAGAGAGTGCAGAGGTCCAGCCCCAGCCCAGGATGTCAGAGCAGGTGGAGGAACTTGCAGCAGCCACATAAAGCAGCAGGGGAAGCAGCAGTGCCTGTTTCTGGAGCTCCAGCTCCATAGATTATGGGAGTTATTGAGTGTTGATATTTCACCCCCGCCTCCACTGGAAGTAAAGAACTACCTTGACAAAGAACTCACAAATGAAATAATTGTCTGGGAAAATGAGCAAAAATTGGAAAAAAGAATCTTACTTTGGTGATAAGTAAGACCAAAATATACAAACTAAATAAAACGGCAAAGTCAAAACTCCTACATCCAAAGCCTCCAAGAAAGATACGAATTGGTCTCAGGTCATGGAAGAGATCAAAAAGAATTTTTAAAGTCAAGTAAAAGAAGTAGAGGAAGAATTGTGAAGAGAAATGAGAGTGATGCAAGAAAATCATGAAAACCAAGTCAAAAGTTTACCAAAGTGAACCCTGAAGAAAATAACAGCTTAAAAAATAAACTTACCCAAATGGCAAAAGACATTCAAAAAGCCTATGAGGAGAAGAATGCCTTAAAAATCATTATTGGTCCGAAGGAAAAGGAGGTCTGAAAGGTCACTGAAGAAAGTAATTCCTCCAATATTATAATGGAGTATATAGAAAGTAAGGACTTTATGAAAAGTCAACAAATTTTAAAACAAAACCAAAGGAATGAAAAAGAAAAGTATACGATGTGAAATATCTCATTGGAAAAACAACTGACCTGGAAAATAGGTCTAGGAGAGACAATTTCAAAATTATTGTACTACCTGAAAACCATGACCAAAAACAGAGCCTAGACATTATTCAATAAATTATCAAGGAAAACTGTCCTAATGTTTTAGAACCAAAGGGTAAAAGAGAAATGGAAAGAATTCACTGATCATCTCCTGAGAGTGATCCCCAAAAGGAAACTTCTATGAATATTGTAGCCAAATACCAGAGTTCGCAGGTCAAGGAGGAAATATTGCAAGCACCCAGAAAGAAGCAATTCAAATATTGTAGAAACACAATCAGGATAACACAAGATCTAGCAGCTTCTACATAAAGGAATTGCAGGGCTTAGGATATGATATTTCAGAGATCAAAAGAGCTAATATTAAAAATAATAATCACCTATGCAGCAAAATTGAGTTTACTACTTCAGTGGAAAAAATGGTCATTCAATGAAATAGAAGACTTTCAAGAGTTCTTGATACCAACACCAAGGCTGAGTAGAAAATTTGAATTTCAAATATTAGAATCAACAGAAGCACAAAAAGATAAATGGGAAAGAGAAATCATAAGGGACTTACTAAAGTTGAACTGTTTGCATGGAAAGACAATATTTGTAACTCTTGAGACTTTTCTTAGTATTAGGTTAGTTAGAGGGATTATATACATACAGACAGATAGCACAGTGTGAGTTGAATATGAAAGCATAATGTCTAAAAATATAAAATTAAGGAGCAAGAAAAGAATATATTGGGAGAAATAGAATGAGGTAAGTAATCCCTCCCATAAAAGAAGCAAGAAAAAGGTGTCACAAAAGGGAAGGGAGGATGAGAAGGAAAGAGTGAACCATACTCTCATTGGATTTGGCTCAAAGAGGGAATAACATACACACTCAATTTGTTATGAAAAATCTATCTTTCACTAAAGTAAAATAGGGGAGAAGGGCATAAATCGAAGGTGGGGGATGATGGAAGGATGTGCAAATGGGAGGAAGGAGTAATTAGAAGTAAACATGGTTGAAGATGATCAGAGTCAAAAGAGAGAGTAGAATAAATGGAGAGCAGGGTAGAATTGAGGGAAAATAGTCTTTCAAAATATGACTTAGAAAAGTGTTTTGCATGACTACACATGTATAACCTATATGAAATTGCTTTCCTTCTCAATGGGGATAGATGGTGAAGGAGGAAGGGAGAGATGTTGTAGCACAAAGTTTTAAAAACAAATGTTAAAATTTGTTTTTATGTGCAACTGGAGTATAACATACAGGTAATGGGAAGAGAGGTAAAAGAAGAAACAAATGTGATAGAAGGGAAGGCAGACTGTGTGTGTATAATCAAAATGCACACTCTTTTGGTCTGAGCAGGGGAGAAAATTTGGAACCCAAAATCTTGTGGAAGTAAATGTTAAAAACTAAAAATTAATTAATTAAAAAAATTAAATATGTAATCAAAATTATACCCTTTATCTTTTATGATCACCTCTATCCTTTTATGGTTAAGAATTCTCTCTGTACTCATAGTTATCCAAGGTACTGCTTTCCATCCTTTGATTTTTTTTTTTTTAATATGACTATTTACATTTGGGCTAAACATCCATTTGTAACTAACTGTAGTAAAAATTTCAAGATTATCTCTAAAAACCAATTTCTTTTAACTTTGTTTTTCACTTCTCCCAAGAGTCCTTTTAAAGTAGTAACTCTTCCTCTGATAGTTTATGATTTTGGGTTGATAAAAGGTGGGGTCTTATTCTAACACTATCTCTTCAAGTTTTAAGAAATGCCTCATTTTACCAGATATCATCAAGCAGTTACATTAAAACTATTAAAATTAAATGTACCGATGTATGCACATATATGTGCACAAAAACATATCTATGTATCTATATATCTATATATATATGCCTACATCTACATATCACCAATTAATGTATCAAAAAATAGTATACCAGTAGAATAGACTTGATAAGTAAGGCAGTCTGTTATTAAACATAATAATCTAATATTTAACAAATTAATGCATTAATAAACTAATATAGTTAATTAATATATTATAATATATAGTTAATATAATTAATATAATAATTAATTAATACATTAATAAGTGTAAGGATGAAAACTATTAAAGAGAGCATTCACTTTCTTACAAGAACTGCTGGAAAAATTCAGAAGTATTTTTGACTGAATATAGGTTTGTATGACCATTTCAAATTATATATCTCAACAAAAATTTAATTTAAAATTTGACTTAAATATAACTGTTTATAACATTATATATATATAATATTACATATGTGACATTTTTAACATATAAATATGAAATGTTTATAATATTAAAAATGTGAGAGAGATGAGAAGAACTTACTTTTCACAATCATATACAAGGAAAGGGTTCTTAAAAAAAGAAAAATGTTTGGATATATTTAATAGAACATAAAATAATTTTGACTTCATAAAACTATAAGAACTGATATATTTTCATAGTTATTTATGGAACAAATGCCTCTGAGTCAGAATGACCTAAGTTCATGCCTTATATTAATCTGACTATCTAACTCTAGAAAATGATTCTTCTCAGAACAGGTGGAAATCTTCATCAGAAGAGGTTCTCATACCTATGTAGTCACAGACCCAGGCCGTCTATATTGTCATTAATTGTTTCTGAACAAACAAAATGCAATTAGAATAAGTGAAAACCTGGGAAGTAGAGGGGGAAATAATCAAATATTTCTGATAAAAGATTGATGTAGGGAATTGAGGTGAATATCTGAGTAAAACTAATCCCTTTATACTGAAAAATCCAAGGAATATGAACACTTAATAAGAGAAACACAAATGGAATGAGCATGGTAAAAATAACAGCACACTTATGGAGTAGAATGCTCCAAGTGACTAATAATAAGGGAACAGCAAATTAAACAACTCCAAGTTTTCAACTCACTTCCAAAAAGTGGACAAGGAAAATAATAGAGAATAGCAACCCACTTTGGAAGAGTTTAAGAACTCAGATTCACTAAAGTACACTATTTTGAATTGGTACAACGTTTCTGGAAAATAATTTGAAGTTACGTGAAAAGAGTAACTAAATTGTTCATAACTTGGACAAAATGTTCATAACTCTGGAATTATACTCAAAGTCTGCAAATACAGAAAGAAAGATTCCATAAATGGCAAAATATCTGTAGTATTTATTTCCAAATGGGGAAAATGATGTTCCCACTGTATAGGGAATACCTTAACAGATGGTGGTTTATTCACATAAGTAAAATAAGATTACAGAATAAGAAGTGGGGATTATGAGGAATTGAGAGAAGCATCAGAACATCTATATGGCAAAGTGGAGCACTGGGCATGGAGTTAGAGAGATTTAAGTTTGAATCCATCCTTAGGCAACTTCAACCCATGTGATCATGGGCAAGTCACATGTCTTCTGTTTACCTCAGTTTCCTTATTTATAAAGTGGGGATAATTGTAGCACCTACTTTGCAGGATTGTTGTGATGATCAAATGATATAATAATTGTAAAGTGCATGGCATAATCCCTGCCAGATAATAAGCCCAATATACATGTTAGCTTTCATTATTAATATTATTGATATTATCTATGTGAAGTGATGCATAATGAGGTAATAACAAGGAGAATAACATACAAAATGAGTACAATAATATGGACAAAGGTAGCCACAAAAGGCAGCTGACTCCACATACAGCAGAACCTCAATTTACAAATTTAATTCATTCTGAGATTCTGTTTATTCTGTGATTTCTTAGTATTGGAAAACAAATTTTCCTATAGGAAGTAATTTAAAGTTACTTGATCAGTACCATATCCTAAAATATTCATATAAAATAATTATTTATAATTTTAAGTAAATTTTTGTCCCTGATGTTGGGATTGGAAGCTCAATTCCGTGTGGACGGTCTCGGGCGGGTAAAAGTGGGACTTCTAAATCTTAGAGTCTTACGAGGCCCTCCATGAACAGCGGGGATTCGAGAAGGTCAGACTGAGCTAGCTCGGCTAGCTCGGGTATTTCCGCCTCTCCCCGGGAGATACGTGATGGGTGGAGTCTCCCTGCCCTCGAGGTCGTCCCGGATCTGGGCACACTATTGTTATCTAACAGCACGGTATTGAGATGCAAACTGTGTGGCTGAAGGTTAAGTAGGATTGATGAAGCCTGAAAGTTCTCTCTTAGGACGTGAGGAGCCAAGAGGACAGTAGGCTCCGCTCCTCTTCTTTCCTCTCTCCCCTCCCCCGCTCTCCCCGCTTGTACTTCTATTTCCAAGCCCTTAAGATCCTAGCCTCCTTAGGAAATCTCCCCCTCTTCCTCTTAAGGAAGACCCCCCTGCACTTGTAACTAGACCCTGTAATAAAGCTCAACCCCTGTTCAACTCTGGAACGTCCTTTCTCTCATATGTGCATCCGGTTTTGGTCAACCGAAGACCTCGGAGGTGAGGTAAGAAAGACTCGGGTAGCCCAATACAGGCCTCTAGGCCTGGCACTCGAATATGCCTGAAATACAATAGCAATGATTAGTACCGAATATGAATCAAAAGCAAAATTAATTAACTTGCACTTTACCTTTAGAAGAGTTATGACTGGTGTGAAGGAGATGAAAGTGAGCAGGAGGAAAAAGGGCTATTGATAGGAAGGGTAATCTCCTTCTATGATAACATCAGGAATTTCAACATTGGGAGAACTCTCTCATGCGACTTTCACTAAAAAGTAAGACCAACACTACTGCCTTTACTAAGTTTTTTGTCTGTTTGTTTGTTTTTTTAGAATCACTTTCACGTTTTGATTCACTGAATTTTTTTCTTCACGTTCACTTCTGACTATGAATCTGATGACACTTGTTTTTGACATTTTTTTTCCCCAGAATATCATGAAAACGCAATATTGCATTATCATTAAAAATATTTGTGACTCTCATTGCTACAACCTTATGCGGGTGTTGTTTTCCACAAAATTTTGATGTTTGTACTGCAAATTTTTGTTTTTTCAGCAAGACAAATTTTGCAAAAAATTTTTCCTCATCCAGAAAAGTATTCACAAACCAGGTTACCCCATAAACCAAGCTTCTGTTGTATATACTATTAAACCAGGTTGGTCCCAAAAATAATTGATTAAAAAAATCTCTTTTCTCACCATTAAAATAGGGAACTATGGAATACAACATATTATCAAGCTATATAGCATTGTAAATTGGTTTTACTTAGCTGTTTTTCCATAGTAAAATGTGGATATAGAACTAAGTCTACATTTACCTTACTCTTGCCGTGCTTGATAATAATGAATTCAATCATCTCAGTGCTCAATATTGCTTTGTCAGCCTGAAGAATCAACAGCTGACTTCATACTATGGAGACTCCACTTCTTTACTTTAGCTTGCCTTCTCAAATATTGTTGAATCTGGCTTTCATTTCAATATTTAGAATGATTTCCGATCCACTCTGGCTATATTTTCAAGGTAACTCCATTCACACTTATAGGCATTCTATTGTTTCTGGTGATTGATTTGTTTTTATCTAGAGTCAGAGTAGAAATCTAGTTTGTTATTAAAAAAAAAGCAGTTGATACCATTTTAAAATTAGAAAAAACCAAACTTCACTGTCTGCAGTGAACCAATACAATTTATTCAATATTTTTTGGGGAAAGGGAATTAAAAAAAAAGATAAAATAAATGTTTAAAAAGTAAAGATCTATTGATTGGGGGATGACTAACTGAATTGTAATACATTACACAATAGTATATTATTTTACAGTGAATGTGAATGTAATGAATACAGAGAAACATGGAAACAACAATATGAAGTAATGCTAATTTACATAAGGAGAACCAGGAAAACAATGTTCACAAAAAAAAAGTACACGAAAAGAAGAAAAATACCCACAACTAACCAGTTCAAAATGAATACTACAAAATTATAATGACCTATTTACCCTCAAAGAAAAGTTATGAGATGACATCTCCTGTGATATTTTTTGGAAGTTGGGACCATGGTTGTGAAAAATATCATAGAACAGCATGCTGTTTTTGTGTTTGGCTTTGATAAATTATTTTTCTTCCACTTTTTGTTTTTTCATAAAGGGGGATATAGGGGGAAATGTCAGTGATATAGAAATGAAATATATCCAAAAATGCTCTTTAAAAACTTAGTGTTTGAAGTTTTCCTTTCCAGCCACAATTTAAAAAGTCATTTTTTGGATTCCGTAACTCTCATGTCAAATCACCCTAGCCATATTTATAGGAAAGTGGAATAAAAGTATTAAATAGTAAGAATGTTTTATTGATGGGTTCTGTGTTTAAAAAATGGACAGTAAAAAACTGCTAAAAGATTATATGCACACCTTTAAAATATTTTCCAGTTTCCATTGATCAAGAAAAATCAGAAGAGAATGTAAAAGCAGGGGACATTTTAATCAAAGGATTTGTCTTCCCATTCTCACTTTCCTACTTGGTACCTATGTTGTCTTGGGTAAGTCATATTTCCTCTCTAGACCTTAGCTAATCCTTTATAACATGAAATATTTAGATGTCTTCTAAGTTACATTTTTGGGTATCAATCCTATGATTCTAAATAATTAAAATGAAAGAGAAATATATGTCAAGTCTTTGCTGCAGTGACATATTTGCCAGTAAATGCCACTTGCTTAATATCTTTACTGGTTAAATTATTAAAATCACACAGTCCTACCTAGACAGTTTTCTTTGCCTGGAATATTATCAATTGATCAACACAGATTTATTGACTGTACATTAAATATAAAACTCCTTTCCATGGGTTGTAGTGAAATCAAAGAAATAATGAGTTAGTGTCTCTATCCTCAAAGGATGCATTTCCTATATGAAATGAAAAGGCTAACTCCAAAAAAAAAAACCATAACTAAAAATGCAAGAGAGTATATTCTAAGTGTCAGTGACAGGTAACAGAAATGCTAGTGGAGCTAAAATTATTTTCTTTGTCCTGCCCAGACCTTATTTTGATTCCTGCTTTGATATTTCATACCTCCAAAAGGAGCTCCCTGATGATCCTCAACCATGCTTGTTTCCTCTCAGTTACTATATATTATTCGTATTATGTTTTCTTTCATAACACCTCTAACTATTTAATTCAATCTAAGATCAAACAATGCCTTTAATACTTAAAAGCTGTGTGACCATGGACAAGTCACACATCCCTGCAGTCTTCATCTCTAAAGTACAAGTGATTATAGTGATATTACTTACATCACAAGGTTGTTGCAGGATTCATAGTAACTAATGTATATAAAATATTTTTCATACCTTTTATCATCATATAAATCTCTGGTAGTCTGCTTTAATGTTTTTATTATTATTATTATGGTTACACCAGTTCTTAGAACTGTTCTCCACACATAGTCTGTACTAACCAAGTGATTATTCAAACTGGAGCCCTCCACTCTCATCTGACCTGTCTTCAGACACACAAATACACTAAATTTAGAATTGTTTCTTGTTATTTCCACTATATGTAATGTTCTGTTGTATATTCTTCATCTCTCTGAAGTCCTTTGTCCTATTGCCCCATAAACCGCTTTCTTTGAAAGGAGTCATTCTTTGAAAAGATAGCATTTGTTTTCTCAGTCACTGCTTTAGTAAATTAAGCATAAAATAACTAATAAAGTTTTCTATCTATTTCATGTTTGAAAGTCTTACCTCTTCAAAGAGATTTCAGGGTTTTTTAAAGGTAGAGAGAGTGTCTTAGAATTATGCTTTATTTTTTTTTTTTTTTAGAATGTATCCAATGTCATAGTACTAAGAATTATGCTAATAAAATAAATAATTGTTAAATAGAATGAATTGAATTAAAAAAGGTACACTATGACCAAAAATGCTATTCAATGCCAGTAAATCAAAATATCACCAATCTATTATCAGTTTGAGAGTGGGAAATGCTTAAATTATTTTTGAAACTCTTCAGGCTTTGGTGTGACATCTATTCACATGGAACTAGTCGAATGGAGTAGAGTACATATGTAGAAAGTTGGTTTAAAAACCAAACAAAAATCCTGACTTTTCAGGCTACTTCCTACCACAAACCTTGAGACTGAACAAATACAAATTTATTTCTTTTGATGTACTTCCAAAATTCTTTTTCATTTGACATTGAGAAAACACTTTTCCCATTCTTTCAGCACAGGAAGGAAAACATAACTTTCTAAATCCCAGTTCTTTTTTGTACCAATCTTCCAATCCTAGACAGTATTTCTTCTTACTTCATTTTATTGTAAAAATTCCATTTGGAGATTAGAAATAAGAGAGATCTGAGTTTGAAGAGAAATAACTCTTACAATAGGAATGTCTTAACATCAAGGGGTGCCCATTAATTTTGTAGATAGCCAACTGTTTGTATAGATTGTCACTAAATTATCCTTCCCATTTTAACACTAGGAAAAGAATACTAATAGATATTAGTGTTAGAACTTCCAGCAATTGTTTCTACAAAAAGTATGCTCCTGAGCTGTGAAGGAACTTTAGGCACATTCCTGAATGTCCAACTGTCTCCATAATGACAAATAATACATAGCATGTCATTAAGCCCAATGGAGGTAGAAGCCCTAATGATTAGAAACAAATGTGGTTTTCATTATCTTGTAGTTTACTGAGAGGTGCCAGCAGTGCATATTTGGAAGTATGTTAACTTAACTCTATTCTGTGAACTACAGAACTACACACATACAAACACGCACGCAAACACGTACTCATGCACATGCACATATATATGTATATGTAATATACATATATATACATATATATATATGATAGACAAAGACATATAGATGTAGATATGTTGATCTTTCCTTTATGTGCTTTTTTAAATCTAGAATGGAGATATATTTGGATATTAACAACAACGGTAATGCTATATTTTTTAATCTAATTCTTTGTAACAAACATTTGTTAAAGTACCTATTACATACACAATACAAATACAAAAAAATTCAAAATTAAACATTTTTTTTAAAAAACCTGTCCTCAAGCACATTACAATCTTTCAGGAGAAAATTACATGTAAAAATAAATATATGATATGTCAATAAGTGAAAAAGCAGTATTATCTAGGGAGATCAAGAAATAGTCCATATGGGAGGTAGCAGATGAACCAAACCTTAATGAGACATTGGAGCCATGAGAGACAGCTTTTATAATGGCCTAGAGGCTGAAATTGAAATGCAGAAACAGCAAGTAGGTTGGTTCCACTGGATCACAGAAAATGAGAAATTGGGTTATGTGAAATAAGAAGGAACAGTTAGGCAAGAGGAAGATTTGTGAAGAATTCTGAATGACAAGCCTCGTTATCTATATTTTATCATATGGGAATTGGGAGTCACTGAAGGTTCCCAAGAGGAGTAGCATGGAAAGGTTTGCACATTCAAAATATTACTTTGATAATTGTGTATATGAATGTATTGGAAATAGAAGAGGCATGAAACATGAAGTTCAAATAATCCAAATAAGAGGCAACCAATACTTCCCCAAGGGTTATGAGTACATGAATGGAAAAGAGATAGATTCAAAATATGTTATTTAGAAAGAATAGATAAGACTTTATAATTCATTAAATATAGGAGTAGAGAAACAAAGAGGAGACAAAGATGACTCTGAGTTTGTGAATTTGAGCTATTAGAAGAAGACTGAAACCATCAACAAAAGTAATAGAATTTGGAGGCTCTTTAGCTTTTTTTTTTTTTTTGTGGACTATAGTGTAGACCTTAAGATGTCTAATTGAATATGTTCAACTGGTAAAATGATGATAATATGATATCAATTCATTTTTATATTTACATTAACAATTAGGTGCTAAATAAGAAAGACAATTCAATATTATTCTGGTCTACATGGTCTCCTAGTAGATTGAATACATTTTTTTTTATGTCAGTAGAACTAAACAAGGGCAGGGGAAATAATGGTTCAATTCCCCACTACAAGCAATGTTGTAGGACATTTGCAAGCACATCTCTTCTCATAGAAACAAGCTGAGTTCAATTGTCTGAATAAAGACCAAAGAAGTAGATAAAAATGATTAATGCACATTTATATGCATGTATTGTTCTAAAAGAATCAAAGTGTGATATTTGAGTGTGAACAATTTAGTCCATTTTTCTTAATGGTTTTGAGGATACATTAGATAAATGCAGGTCAGTGACTTTCAATGCCAGAATCTGTCATGGGTAAATAATATATTGAAATTCTATGAACTCAAGGTCCATTTGAGGCGTATTGTCCTACAGAAGCTGGCTATCCAGAAACTGTTAATGAAGACACAGAAGAGTGTAAGAATAAATAATAGCTAAGAACAAAACAATCTAAAAATATTTTAGCGGTAAATTGCCAATCATAAAAAAAAAGATGTCATTATTTTAATTATAAAGGAATACACCAATACATCCATTGAAGTATAAAGGGTGAATTTTTATGATATATTTCATAGATTTTTGGAGCTAGAAGGGAACATACAATCCAGCTTCTTTCTTTTAAAGGAAAATTAGACCCAGAGAGGTAGATGGATCTGTACAGGGTCACATAAGTCAAACTCAACTCTTAAAACTCTCATTTTGGTGATCTTTTACCCCCATTATCTCCTCTTGTCAGAAAATCTGTTACAGGATGTAAAAAGAATATGGAGGTCATTCAATTATGCGCATTTTCTCTATATCACTAAGAAGAAGGGTAGGATATTCATATCACTCTCAAAATCTCTCCCTTTTACATTACCTCAAAGTATATTCCAGATGTCTTCATTTTCTTATTTTTAGCTCTGCCTACTGGATTAAATATTGGGGAAGCAAAGCCAAAAAAAATGACATTGCCTGCCATCAAGGAACTTGCAACATATACTATGGGGAGTAACAACATATGCAAACACGTGCAAGAATGTATAAAAAAAAAAACTTACAAACTGGTAACAAGGTAATTTGGGGTGAAGAGAAGATGAGGAAATAAAACGATGCTCTACCTCAGCTTTCAAGGGAACTAGGCATACTCTGTGATGCAAATGGGAAGGGAGTAATTCCAGTCAGGAGGAAAAATGTGTGCAAAGATAGTAGCAGTGTCTCAAGAGAGAAATATCAAAGACACTAGTTTATAAGTACTATGGGAATGGAAATATTCTACAGTAAATTCGAAGGGTTAACTTGGGAATGGATTGTGATGGCAAATAGAACCTAAAGAGAATAGCTTATATCTGATCTTTGAATCAACAGGTTGCCAGTAGATTGTGTTGGATAAGGGAATGACCCAGTCAGAATTGCACTTCTGGAGAATTTTACTTAGATTTTTGTAAGACTTATGGAAGATGAAAGAAAAAAAAGGCATTAGTTAATTATTGCTAGAGTTAAGAGAGATGTGATGACGGCTTGATGGAGTGGGGCTGGAGTGGATGGAGTAGGATGAAGGTTATATGAGGGTACAGAAGTGAAAAGCAGTGAGACATGCTTCAGAGTCCGAATTAATAAGATTTACAAAACTTATTTTTTTTATCAGTGTGCAACAATCGTTACCATTTAACCTAGATTTTTTCTTTCCTGCACAGCCTCTCCTTCCTCTCCACCTGCCCCCTCCCTCCCTGAAAGGTCATACAATTTTACATACTTTCTACACTTACATTCCTACTAAATCCATTTTCATCATAGTCATGTTGTATAGAAGAATTAAAATGAATGGTAGAAAGCATACAACAAACAAAAACACAATACAAAAGAAAATGATCTGCTACAATCTGTGATTGAATTCCATCGTTCTTTCTCTGAACATGGAAGGCATTTTACTTTAAAAGACCATTGGGAATTTTTTAAGTCCTTGCATTGCAATACAGTTCTAAGTCTACCAGAAAAATTCCTCACACAGTGCGGTTGTAGCTGTGTGCAAAGTTCTCCTGGTTCTGCTCCTTTCACTCAGCATCAGATCATAGAAGTCTTTCCAGGCCTCTCTGAAGTCTTTCTGTTCATCATTTCTTATAGGGCAATAGTATTCCCTTACATTCATATACCATAATTTATTTAGCCATTCCCCAATTGATGGGCACCCCTTGATTTCCAGGTTTTGGGCCACCATAAAGAGTGCTTCCATAAATATTTTCATGCATGTGGGACCCTTTCCCATTTTTATGATCTATTGGGGATACGGTCCTAGAAATGATATTGCTGGCTCAAAGGGTATGTATTCTTTTGTAGCCCATTGGGCATACTTCCAAAATGCTTTACAGAATGGTTGGATCAGCTCACAGCTCCACCAACAGTGAATTAGTGTTCCAACTCTCCCACATCTTCTCCAACATTTATCATCTTCCTGTTTTGCTATTTCAGTCAATTTGATAGGTATGGTGTGCTATCTCAGAGTTCTTTTGATTTGCGTCGCTCCAATCAGTAGTGATTTAGAGCATTTTTTCATAAGACTATAGATAGCTTTAATTTCCTCCTCTGAAAACTGCCTGTTCGTATCCTTTGGCCATTTATCAATTGGGGAATGACTTGTATTCTTGTACATTTGACTCAGCTCTCTATATATTTTAGAAATGAGGCCTTTATCACAGATGCTAGCTGCAAAAATTCTTTCCCAGTTTTCTGCTTCCCTCCTAATCTCAGCTGCATTGGATTTGGTTGTGCAAAAGCTTTTCAGTTTAATGTAATAAAAATCATCCATTTTGCATTTCCTAATGATTTCTATCTCTTCTGTACTCAAAAATTCTTCCGCTCTCCACAAATCTGATAAATACACTATTTCTTGCTACACTAATTTGTTTATAGCATCAATCTTTATATCTAGATCAAGTACGAATTTGGACTTTATCCTTTTGTACTGTGTCAGGCACTAGTCTATGCCTAGTTTCTGCCACACTGTTATCCAGTTTTGCCAGCAATTTTTGCCAAAGAGTGAGTTCTTATCCCAGAAGTCCTTGGGTTTATCAAACAGTAAATTTCTATATACATTGGCTACTGTGTCTTGAATAACCAGTATATTCCACTTCTCTACCCTTCTGTTTATTAGCCAGTACCAAGTGGTTTTGATAACTGATGCTTTATAATACAATTTGAGATCTGGTAACACTAGGCCACCTTCCCTCGCATTTCTTTTCATTAGTTCCCTTGCTATTGTAGATGTTTTGCCCTCCAGATGAATTTTGATATTATTTTTTCCAGCTCTAAAAAATAGTTATCAGACAGTTTGATTGGTATGGCACTAAATATATAAATTAGTTTAGGTAGAATTGTCATTTTTTATTATATTGGCTTAGCCTACCTATAAACAACTGATGTTTTTCCACTTACTTAAATCTGACTTCATTTGTGCAAAAAGTATCTTGTAATTGTGTTCATACTATTCTTGGATTTGTTTTTCAGACAAACTCCCAAATATTTTATAACGTCTTCCCTAGCTTTAAATTGGATTTCTCTTTCTATCTCTTGCTGTTGGGTTTTGTTAGTAATATATAGAAATGCAAAAGATGTGTGCGGGTTTATTTTGTAGCCTGAAACTTTGCCAAATTTGTTTATTATTTCATGTAGTTTTTTAATTGAATCTCTGGGATTCTCTAAGTATATCATTATGTCATCTGCAAAGAGTGATAACTTAGTTTCTTTGCCAATTCTAATTCCTTCAATTTCTTGATCTTGTCTAATTGCTATAGCTAATATTTCTAGTACCATTCTAGTACCATGTTGAATAACAGTGGTGATAACTGACATCCTTGTTTCACCACTGATCTTATTGGAAATGCATCTAGCTTATTTTTACTGCATATAATGATTGATGAAGGTTTTAGGTAGGTACTGCTTATTATTTTATGGAAAGTTCCCTTTATTCCTTTGCTCTGCATGGTTTTTAATAGGAATGGATGTCGCACTTTGTAGTACCTGTTGAGATAATCTTGTGGTTTCTGGTAGGTTTGTTGTTGATATGATCAATAATACTAAAAGTTTTCCTAACATTGAACCAGCCATGCACTCCTGGTATGAATCCTACCTGATCATGATGTATTATTCTTGTGATAAGTTGCTGCATTCTTTTTGCTAAAATCTTATTTAAAATTTTTGTATCTATGTTCATTAGAGAAATTGGTCTATAATTTTCTTTCTCTGTTTTGTTTCTCCTGGTTTAGGTATCAAACCATGTTTGTAACATGAAAAGAACTTGGGAGGACTCTTTCCCCAATTTTCCCAAATAGTCTATATAGTATTGAAATTAACTGTTCTTTAAATGTTTGATTGAATTCACTTGTAAAGCCATGTGGCTCTAGAGATTTTGTCCTACAAAGTTCACTGATGGCTTATTCAGTTTCTGTTTCTGAGATGGAGTTAAGTATTCAACTTTCTCTTCTGTTAATCTGGGCAATTTATATATATGTGTATATATATATATATATATATATATATATATATATATATATAGATAGATAGATAGATAGATAGATAGATAGATAGATAGATAGATATAGATATAGATATAGATATAGATATAGATATTTTTTAAATAGCCATCTATCTCATTTATATTGTCGAATTTATGGGCACAAAGTTGAGCAAAGTAATTTCTAATTATTATTTTAATTTCCCCCTCATTGGGGGTGAGTTCACCTCTTTCATTTTTGATATTGGTAATTTGATTTTCTTCTTTCTTATTTTTCTGAAATTGACCAAAAGTTTATCAATTTTAGTGGTTTTTTTCATAAAATCAACTCCTAGTTTTATTTAATTATTATTATTATTATTATTATTGAACTAATGTTCAATAGTTTTCTTAATTTCAATTTTATTAACCTCTTCTTTGGCTTTCAGTATTTCTAATTTGGTATTTACTTGGTCATTTTCAATGTGTTCTTTTTCGATTTTTCAGCTGCATGCCCAACTTATTGATTTCTCTGTTTCTCTATTCTTTCTCTATTTTATTCATGTAGCCATTCAAAGAAATAATACTTCCTCTAAGAAATGCTTTTGCAGTATCCCATAAGATTTGGTAGATTGTCACATTATTGTCATTCTCTTGAATGAAGTTGTTGGTTGTTTCTATGATTTGTTGTTTAACCTATGCCTTCTTTAAGATTAGATTATTTAGTTTCCAATTAATTTTTGGTCTATCTTTTCATGGCCTTTTTTGACATACAATTTTTATTGCATGACGATCTGAGATAGCTGCATTGACTATCTGTGCTTTTCTGCATTGGATTGTGAGGTTTTCATGCCTTAGTACATGGTCAATTTTTGTATATGTGCCATGTACTGCTGAGAAAAAGGTATATTCCTTTCTATCCCCATTAGATTTTCTCCAGAGATCTATCATATCTACCTTATCCAGAGTTCTGTTCACCTCCTTAACTTCTTTCTTGTTTATTTTAAGGTTACCTTTATCAAATTTAGAGAGGGGGAGGTCTTCCAGTCACTCCGTTACCTTCTATAAAAATTTGAATGCTATACAACTTGGATCATATATGTTCACTAATGATATTGCTTCCTTTATTTTCTTCCATCAGTTGAAGTGCTACATATTCTTCTCCAGCCTTTTACTTTTACTTTATGTGTATCCCCCCATTTTAAATGTGTTTCTTGTACATAATATATTGATAGTGTATGGCTTTTAATCCATTCTGCCATCCATCTCTGTTTTATGGTAAAATTCATCCCATTTATACTCACAGTTATGATTACTATCTGTGTCTTTTCCTCCATCCTGTTTCCCACTTTTTATGCTTTTAGTTCTCCATTCTCACTTACCATTCACAATAGAATTTTACTTTTTGACCACTGTCTCTTGCAGTCTTCCCCTCCTTCTTTCAGCCCCACTCCCTTTTGCTGCCCTTTACCGTTACTGCTTCTTCCCTTCCTTTCAGCTTCCTTTCCCCTTTCTTCCCCCTTCCCCTCCTATTGCCTGTAGAGTTAGTTAGATTTATATACTCACTGAATTTTTTTCTTCTCTCCTTGAACCAAATCAGATGAGAGTGCCTCTCAAACAATGTTCATCTACCTCTTCTCTTTCCCTCTACTGTAAAATATTTTTATACTTCTTCCTGTGATGTAATTTACCATTTTTTGCTTCCTCTTTTTCACATGTCCTGTTACAATCCCTTCACATGATTAAATCACATAGTTATCATCACATGATTTACTTTCTACCCATTCCCTCTATCTCTGTATATCCATTTTATATTTCATAATAGAAATGCAATTCTCAAGATTAACAAGTATCACCTTCTCTTATAGGGAGGTAAACAGCTTGCCCAAATTGGGTAAAAAGTTTTCTTTTCCCCTCTTTACCTTTGTATGCCTCTTTCAAGACCTGCATTTGAAGATCAAATTTGTTATTGAGTTCTGGCTTTTTTATCAGGAAGATCTGGAAATCCCTTATTTCATTGAATGTCTATCTCCTTGCCTGAAATGTTATGCTAAACTTTGCTGTGTAATTGATTCTTGGTTCTAGTCCTAGCTCCTTTGCTTTGTGAAATATCATATTCCAATTCCTTTGATCTTTTAATATAGAAGCTGCAAGGTCCTGTGTGATCCTGAATGTAAATTTTTGATATGTGAATGGTTTCTTTCTAGCTGCCTGTAGTATTTTCTCCTTCACTTGATAGTTCTGGAATTTGGTAACAATATTTCTTGGTGTTTTTAGTTTGGGATCCCTTTCAGGAGGTAAGTGGTAGATTCTTTCAATGACTATTTTGCCCTCTGAATCTAGCAATTCTGGGCAATTTTCCTTCATGATTTTGTGGAAGATATTGTCCAGACTCTTTTTTTCTTCATGGCTTTCTGGTAGGCCAATAATTCTTAAATTTTCTCTCCTAGATCTATTTTCCAGGTCAATTGTTTTTCCAGTTAGAGATTTTACATTTTCTTCTATCTTTTCACATTTGTATTTTGTTTGACTGACTCTTGATGTCTCATAGAGTCATTAACTTCTACTTGTCAATTCTAATTTTCATCAAATTGTTTTTTCAGCTAAAGTTTGCATCTTCTTTTCCATCTGTCCAATTAATGCTTTTAAGGAATTATTTTCTCCAGTTACTTTTTGTACTTCCTTTTCCATTTGTCCGATTTTCCCAGTTAGGTATTTCACTTCCTTACCATTTGTTCAGTTTTCCTTTTGAAAGAGTTGTTCTCATCTGTGAATTCTTTTTTCATACTTTTAAAATCATTGGCCATTTTTTCTCCCATTTTTTTCTTCAGCTGTTCCAGGAGTGTTCTTTGTGCATGTGAGCAGTTCATAGTCCCTTCTGAAGTTTCATATGGGAGTACAGTCTCAATAGTTACCTCTTTGGTATTTGTATTTTGGTCCTTGTCCTCATAGCAAGATTCTGTGGTCTTTTCCTTCCTCCTTTGCTTCTTGCTCATGATAATGAGGCTTTGTTTGTTGTGGCCTGTGGTTGTTTCAGCTACATGCTATAGAACCTGGTGCTCAGCTGGCTTGTGTGAGAAAGCAAAGGTGAATTCTGTTTGTGTTTCCCTGGATTAGTCCTGGAGCTAGCTTGTTTAGTGTTGGGTAGGGGTGGTCTGATCACAGGAGATCTCCCCAGCTGAGCTAGAGTGAAGGCAAGCTCAGGGCCTGGTGATCTCAGACTGCTCTAATGCTTTTCTGTTTTCCCTGGAGTGCTGAGGCACTTGGGTCCTGGAGTTTGTTGTGAGTCTCCACCCCCCTGAGGCTCGGTTCCCCTTCCACATTTACAAGAATATTCCTTAGCAATTTTCCTAGCCTCAGGTGCTATGTCACTCTTTGCTCCCTCTTCTGATCCCACTGATTCAGGATTTTTCTGGGGAAATATTTTATGGTTCTTTTGAGATCAACAAGGGGAAGGGAGAGAGCACTTACTAATCACTCCATCGTTTTGAGTCCCGGAAGTTCAAGTAGATGACTTACAGACATTTAATCTGTGGCTGAAAGTCTCAGGTGCAACTGTTGCAGATACCTGGTCCTCCTGTGACTTTCACTTGCTCTCTTTCACTTGGCTCTGGCCTTCAGCTGCTTTCCCGCCATACTGTCACTTCCTCAGACCACCCTGGGGCTTTCCTGCTGGGCTCTGCCACAGCAGGGACATTGTTCTGTGTGCTGGATAGTCCTCCACCCCCATGGAACAGATCCTTCCTGTTGACTTTCCAGTATGTCCTGGGTTGTAAATCTGCCACAGACTGTCTCCTATCATATTCTGCACCTCCAAAATTTGGTCAGATTCTCTTTTTAGAGACAGAGTTTGTCTAAGAATTTAGGTAAGTAGTTGTTCTCACTCCACTATCTTGGCTCGGTCCCTACCCCAAAAAATTAATAAGATTTTGTAACTGAATGTCGTGTGTGTGTGTGTGTGTGTGTGTGTTTGTGTCTGTGTCTGTGTGTGTAGATGTATAGACTGAGGCAAAGCAAGCAACTGAAGATAAATCTGAGGTTAAGTAGCTTAGTAACTGCAATGATTTGAGGTCTTTCATTGAAATAAGGAAATTAGAAAAAGGTTTAGGGGAAAAGATGAGTTTTTTCTGAATACATTGAATTATAAATTTCTATTTCATGTAGAGTTAAAATATAAATTAGCAGATGGCAATGTGAGAATTGAGTTCAGTCCTAGTTTTATAGGCCTGGGAGCAGGGCTCTTCTTAGAAAAAATAACCAGTTAAGCAATAACTATTTATTAAATACCTACTATGATCTAGGCACAGTCCAATGTTATGGGCATAAAGAAAAGAAAGATAGATAGATAGATAGATAGATAGATAGATAGATAGATAGATAGATAGATAGATAGATAGATAGAAAGAAAGAAAGAAATATAGATACACACATATTATTTCCTCTCAAAGAGTTTCAACAGTATGCACTTATAGACATACATAAAGCAAATTCAAGGTAATATTGAATGGAGATGATGATTGATTCCATGATAGATGATGAGACTATAAAATGAAACAATATGAAAGGAGAAGAGAAAAGGACCAAAGGTAGACTTGAGGAACACCCATAATTAAACAGGATGAACTACTTTAAAAAGACATAAGAGGAATTGAAAATATGCAAAAAACACAATGGCATTCTTGTCATTTTTGTCCTATTCTCTAATATTTAATTACTTCCTGAATTACTTCCAATGAGATCTCAGAATTTGAAGTCCTTTTATTCACCTGCATATTCATTCACAAAACATGAAAATTAAAGAAAACTATTCAGTTGGGGGCATACCAGGAGTTGTTATTTCTGAATTCTCTCAAAATCAAATAAGAAGAAAATGATCATTGTGACAGTGGTAATAGTAATGATGTTTATAACAAATAAGATAAGCTTGCATTTATATTGTATTTTAAGTTTTGCAAAGCATCATAGATTTAGACTTCAAAAGGCTGTAAGATATCATTTAGCCAAATAGCCACATTTAACAGGAGAAGAACCTGAGGATCAGAGAGATGAAATCACTTGCATAAAGTCATCTAGGTAGTAAGTAGCAAAAAAGGGAGAGGATTCAGACCTGAGCACACTAATTCAAAATCTAAGGTACAATTCTTTAAACTACATTACCTTAATCTGAAGTGGCCTTATTAACTCTTAATTTCAAGTGAACACCAAATGATTATTCATTTATCTCTCTGCCTCTGTCCTCTGTCTCTCTTTTTTCTTACCTGTCTCTCACTCATTATGTAAGTTTATAATACATTCTAATTCACTTAGCATGCTTTGCTTTTCTCAATTTTGCATCTTTAAGTCTTCATTGAGTTGCTTCAATTTAAAAGACTTTAAAATATAAAGCAACTCCTTGTAGAGATAACTTAGAGTCCACATTTTGGGTTTTGCATTTAAAAAGTTATAGATGCAATTTATTTATTAAAAGAAAATTCCTCAAGGTATTTTAGAAGAGAAAAATATATTTCCTTCATTTCTTTATAGCCCATAGTTACAATCAAAAACATGAAAATGCTTTAGGACTCAAGCCAAATCGTGGCAAATTTCTGGACAATAAAAGGTGAAATTTTCAGAGTTCTGAGCACATGAAAATAATGATATAAGGGAGATCATTTTGCAACTGTAACTATACCTGTCACTGCACATGACAGTTCTAATGATTATGGTCTCCCTTGAGTCTTGTGGAAAATGAGACAAGATTCTCATAAGACTGTCTCGGGGAGTAGAAATTTCAAATACTTCTGTATTTTGGTGACTATATGCAATTTTGCATTTGGTTGTGTTATTGTTCATCCTAGAACTTTATCATCATTTATAATAACATTCTTTGAACAACAACAGTTTACTAGATACTAAAATGTAGTGCTGAGACCAAATGCAATGCAGTCCTTGTCTAGTAGATTGAACATTGTCACATCATCACCATATGCTGTTTCTCTTCTGCTAATTCAAAGCACTGAAGATGTCACATGTCTGTCATATTCACAGAAGGACTTCATTAGAAGCTACTAAAATACTATTTGTGATGAATCATGGAGCATAATTGAGACACCATGGCTTAGCCAGTAACTGGAGCTGGTAGGAAGAATTGACTTCCAATTCTGGCTCTGAAAGGAGTTGTGTGTCAATTCTGGCAAATGACTTATCCAGTATGTGTCTCAGTCACATTGGCAGACCTCCATGTTGAAATCATAGAGTGTTCCTGTATTCAATTATGAAAGACAACTGAAGTCCTTGAAAAGTTGAAAAATACAGACATTATAAAATTTTAGATATAAAGAAGAGAAAAACAATACCCTAAGCATTGCAGACTCCTCTCTCTCTCTCTCTCTCTCTCTCTCTCTCTCTCTCTCTCTCTCTCTCTCTCTCTCTCCCTCAACACAAACTTATACATATATACACATGCATATATACATATACACACATGTATATATATATATATATATATATATATATATATATATATATATATATATATACCTTTATATGTGTATGTATATATGTGTATATATCTGTCTATAGAGATAGTCTCTCTACATACACACATGTAATATATTCATATAGAGGAAATTTATATTCATTTCAGGAAATAATGTTAGTTCTGCCATATAGAAATATTTTTTAATCTTTAAGAAAACAGGCCAATATATATTAGATTTGAAATCAGATATTTTGAATATATATCTCCATTTTGTCATTTCTGACCTGTATGTCTTGTGGTATCTCACTTAAACTCTTTCATTCAGAATTTTGATCTCTTACAAAACTTAGTGATTTAGACAGGATGACCCACAATTTCCCTTACAACTTTAATATCTATGATTCTACCAACTTTTTGTCTTGAATGACTTCACTAATCTTTTTTAATAAGGACAAGGAGCTCAATTTGACAATGGTTCAAGATAATCTTATGTTTTATAATTGTGGTACAACAAATTAATTCCAGAAAATTGTAATTCTACTTTCTAACAGTGAGATTTTAAGAAAGGCACAGAGTTAATCTAAGTACACAGCAGAGTGCTTAGCCTAAACATATGAGGTCATAATATTCATCAAAATTTAAAGTGAGTTGAGAAGTGAGATTTCAGGCTTTAGTACTTTCAAAAAGAGGTCTTAAATCTTGCAGTCTCTCTGAGGACCTGTAAAACCAATACTACTAGTAAGGATACATTATAGTGCAAGGTCGAAGATTATGGTGATGAGCTCAATAAAAATAGGTAATACTTGTAAAAGTAACATTTTAGCATTCTAAGTTTTTGTAAGTCCTTCCTCCAAGTGCCCCAACTGTACTGTGATTGAACTTGAGAAGTTGTTGCATTAGAAAGATTACTCTACTGGTTTTGAATTCCTTCAAGCTACTTACTACCTAATGTGACATTAATGGAATAATAATCATTTCATTCGTGTAGTGCTTTAAGTTTTTCAAAATATCTCATTTTATCCTTACAACAACTTTGGGTATTAGAAGCTAATAAACCCATTTTATAGATGAAGAAACTGAGGTTAATTGATTTTCTGAAAGTCACACAGCAAGCTGAGTGAGACCAGATTCAACCTAAGGTATTTTGACTCCACCTCTAGTGCTCTGTCCACTCAGACAGCTAGTTATTTCACTTTTGTTGACTTAAGAAGGTTTGTACTGGTTGGCCTGTAAGTGCCTTTCTGACTCGGGTATCCTCAGTCTAGTGTATGAGTCAAGACACTTCACAGTAGCTCTTGTAAATAATACTGCTTTTGCTTTACCCATGTTTCTCCAATCAAGAAAGAAGCATATATGTGTATCTGGAATATTGGATCAGGCTGATTGCCTGCAATCTATCTGAACTTCCCTTTAACTAGAAAATACTTATTCTTAGGAACATCTGTGAGACCAAAGAGATTCCATTATGGTCATTTCCAAGACAGATAAATATGTACAGCTTGTTAAACAACCAAGAGAAGAGAATGAAAGAGTTTTAAATAGATGTAAATAGGAAAACACTCACAAGACTGGTTGGTGATAACGACAAAGTCGGTAAGCCTTCACTCACCATAATCTTCACCATTATTGATCTAGAACCTGCCTTGAAATTAAGGCATACAAGATTGTGTGTCAAAATGTATCATTCAAATAGTTAACTGAAACAGTCCCAATTTGGACAAGAATCCTGTAAACTCATGTAGACAGTCTAAATGAACTATGATGCAAAGTTTTAGAGTTTTGAAAAGTGTGGTAGGTTGGGGATTGGTTATTGTGGACTTCATTAGTATGATTTGTAAATAAAGACAAAATATATCTGAAGAAATAAATCGCATCAGTATCTTTTTAAAGATATTTTTCTCTTTTGGTAAACTTTAGGGTATTAGAGGAGCAAGCAAAGAAAAATAGAACTTTTTTGGGTTATGTTTTGGATTTAGTGTATTAAAATCCATTGGACAACATAGTGCATTTTCATTTTGTAATCCAGTTTTCAGAGAATGTTTCAAATATGGTTGTTTCTAATTCAGTCCTATAAAACAAGATAAGAAGGGGGAAAAAAAAACTATCATGTTACCCAAAGCAGCATTTTTTAAAAAAATATTAATTAGAAAATTTGGGTTCCTTGGAGAAGGATCCTGAAATCAACTAGCACAGTAGAATTAATGAAATGAAGATAACCTCCATGCTCACTGTCCTGACACTAACCCCATGCCATTGATTTCACTATCTTCTCTATGATACTTTATAATAGTTCAAACATTTTCCAGAAAGAAAATATACACCTAAAGGAATTAGGCATTAACCAACATTAACAATATGTACTGAGCTATAAAATCTGTGACAAAAAAAATCTCATGAAACTATAACACATATGATTATAATGAATTATAATGAAATATTTTACGGTAGACCCCAAATGATGAGGATTCAAAATATACAATTCTCAAAGACATAGTCCCATTATTTACTAGTTGCTGTCCCAGACAATTAATGATTGCCATATCTAGTTTGGGTTCATCACATATTTAAGTTGAAGCTTTCAGATGTTCAACAAGGGGGCAAAAAGGGTTCCTGTGACAGAACACAGAAGACTATGCCTAGATGAATGCTTCGCAGGTGTGGCTGCTACCATTGTTTACTCAGTTGTATTAAGGATGGATGGGTCTTAAAGACTAGACCTTGTTACCAAGGGACACAATGTACCACACCCTCTGCTTTGGCTATGATCTTGCCTCACAGTTGCTCTAACTAACTCTGGATCTACCCTTTTCCTCTTCATATTCTCTGCCCTTCAGCTATTAGCATCAGCATTAGTTTCTCTCAACCAAAAAGTAGATGGACAGAGGTAAGGTTTAAGACATTCAAGCTGACAATTGCTTTCAATACAAAGATCTAAAACAATTCCAAGGGATCCATAATGAAAAGTCGTATCTACTTCCAGAGAAAGAGCTAATTACAGATTGATTATACTAAAGGCAGAGTGACATGTAATATTCTACGTCTGTATACATGTATGTATGTATATATGTATATATTGATGTAAACACACACATAAATATAGACACATATTATAGATATACATATATAATTTTGCAATATGACTATGGAAATGTTCTTTGGATGATTTCACAAGTGAAATTGGTATCATATCACTTCCCTTTTCAATGAATCAAGGAGAGTTTGGAGGAAAAAAGATAATTCTGGATTCAGAAATTTTTAAATAAGTGAAAAATAAACAAGTTTTTTAAATAGGAAATTCAGTTCTGTTCATTTTGAATGTTAATTTCTGAATGCACAAAGCTTCATTCCCTTAGAGTTATTTCTGAGGTGATACTATGCTTCTTTTATACATTAAAGAAGAAAAAGCACCTTAAATTTCTGCATAAATTAAATTAAGAAATCAATTTTTCCAATAATTTGTAGAATTATAGGATAACAATAAGAGAAAGGGAAGTTGTAAGTCAGAGGTCATCTAAGACAACTTTCTCATTTTATAGATGAAGAAAATGAGTCTCAGACAGGTTAAATAACTTAACCAAGGTCAGAGAGGTACGAAATGAATGAAGCAGTATTGGAACTCTGGTCCTCTGTCCAGTGTGAGGAAATTAAAATTATTTTGTCTAATTTATTAACTGATTCTGTTCTGTAACTGGCCTTATTTTGTATTGCTTCATCATTTTATATTTCTCAGTCAACATTTCTCCTTTCCTGAGTCAACTCTGATTTAAAGTTACAGATTAGCTTGTTACCATTCTCAAATGAATTATTTTCTGTACTTGCCTATCCTTGTACCTGTTTTTTTTATCTGCCAAACAAATCTTTTTGGGTAATAGGGAATGTGCTAATTCTGGTCTACTAAAAAAAAAAAAAAACCCTGCAAAGTGCTGAAGAGTCCCATAAACCACTTAACATTCTATAATTGTTGGGGGGGGATGATTAAAGCCCAAAGTACGCTAGCCCTCTTAAAAAAGAAACATACAAACAAAATAGTCATGTTATTTCCAGTCCCACTATTCTGTCTCCCAATTGCTTTGTCTTCCCCATGTACCCAACTCTATATTGAGGTTGGTGAGAACTACCTCAGGATCTTTAATGATTGAGTGTTGCCATTGAACCAATTTATTGGTTACTGCTAATCTAACTAATAAATTGATCATGCTCAGATCATCGTCTCTGAATTTATCTTAATTTTCAAAAATAATAAGAGCCAGTAATCTTTATATTATACCATTCCAAGGTAGGAAAGGAAAGAGAAGAGGTAAATGATACTAAAGGGAGTTATGATTTTTTTCATTAATATTGGAGTTCAAATTATCTATATTGGTCACTAATTGCTCAACTGTAGATTTCATTTTGATAATCCTAATTCAAATATCAAAAACTTGTGTTTACCCCAATCATTATATATACTGTTAAGTTCTTTTCCCTTAATACCAAAGTGTTAACTTTCTTTATTATGAAAAAATGTCATAAGAGAGCTCACTTGAGACAGAAAACTGCCTGTAGACTGTCTAAGTAGTGTTTCAAGGTTAAATAAAATCTATATCTGTTTTGCTTTAGAGTGATCAGCTCTCTTGGTATACAATCAGCTCTTAAACCCTATCAGTTAAGTTGTTTTGGGCTTGTGATTTATGTTTGTGTGCGGGCTATGTATACCAACAAAATTACTAGCCTTTGAAATTTCAAAGTAAATTTTGGAGTACTTTTCACAGATCTCAATTACCTGTTAGTTCTCTACTTTTTTGTTCTATTTCCAAAATTTGCTGGTTCTTTGTTTACTTTCCCTTTACATTTTCTGGGAAGCTTCTAGCTAATCTAATAAAATTGTGCAAATTAATGTGATAAGTATTTGTTTACATATGCTAATGTGCTAATTGCAAGAGTAAGCATTTTAAAAGGTATCACCACATTAATAAGTATTTATTGAGCAAATAAAATATGTGAAGCAGGGTTAATTAACATCCTTGCATTTTATCTAGGATATCTAGAGATATTGCCTTGATCTCTGAAACATTCTTCCTCTCCTTTCAGTGGTAATTCTGTTCACACCTCTTTTTTCTATGTAATTCTTGTACATTTTTATCTGCTTGTTTTATTTTCCTCTAAATTCTCTAAGGGGAGTCCTAAGAGTAGAGGGCTTGTTTTGGTTCACAATGGCTAGATAAAGTGTTTAGAATTTCCGTGTCATGAAAATGGAATATTTTGTGTTCATTTAAATCACATTAGATGGACACCTGCCTATTTTTGAAGTTCTGTAACTAGGGAATTGATATTTATTCCTCACTTTTAATCCTCTTGGAAGAAACCAACAAAAAAACACAATTGAAACAGAAATTAGCTTACAATAATTATTTTCATGTAACCACTCTAATCCCCTGGCTTTTAAAGGTCATGGGCTTCCCCTTTAATTGGACCCACCTAGACTTTCTTTAAAAAAAAAAATAGGCAAATAAGAGGGCAAAGTTGCCAAAGACGTTTTTATATATATCATACTCAATACAAGTGAACTAGATTAGGGAAGCATTGAACAGGTAGAGATAGGGAGGTTGCTTATTGACTCTTATCTTTGAAGATAATAATTCAAAAGTATAACTGAATTATCCTCTTGATATAAGCATAACTACTTTTTTCTATTCCTCCCTTCAATATGGATAACGATTATAGACAACCCTAAAAATTAAAAACTGAAATAAATTTTCTATATTTTCTTCCTTATCATATCTTACTTTACTGAAAATTATCTTATCTATTTATTATTTTTCAAAAGAGACTCTACTTGCCTCCATTTCCCTGCTTTGGTAATGATATCTCAATATTCACTAGGAGTTGAAAGTATTATGAGAGATACACAACCATACAGAAAAATGATATCTTCACAAAACTGCCTAATGTGTGTAGATATCTTAATGTCTCAAAAAAAAAATTTCAGTCTAAAACTTTGAACAAAAATCTCTTCTAAAAAGCAGTCTCAGTTTTTGCATAAGTGACCAATTTTCAATACATGTTTAGAGGTTTACAATGGCAAGGAATGGCTGATTTCTTCAGTGGTCAACCTTCATAGGCAATGGGAGTAGTTTATTACTATTTTAATAACCAAATTCTAAGAGATTGGTTACTTGTTAACACCTTGAAAAGGCTCTCCAGTCCTCAGTGTAACTGGTAAAGTCCTCAGTCCAAAACAGTAGAGGTTCCAAGGTTACTTTAAGAATTAAGTGAACCTAAATGTTCCTAGCTCTTCCCTTTGGGATAATACATGGATCCATGCCAAAAAAGAACACATTTTTAAAATATCTATTAATAGTTTCTCCTCTCAAGCATATGGTGACTAGAGCTATTGGACCATGTTGATTTAGTTCTGCTTGGGAATCCAACTGAAATCCCTAACAGTAGGCTACATTACTAACCTTTAATGCTGTCAGCTATTTATGCACAAATCTAGGCTAAGTAAAACAAGAACTGATGGGTTTGAAAGAGTACAGCTATCTATTTATTTATACAACTCAGTATTTGATTTGTAAGCTAGTGATACCAGTTTTGGTCTCCAGAGGAAGTACTTTTTCATGTGTTTCAATATTTCAGGCTGCTGTAAATGGTAATATGCATTGCTAATGAGCTTTACTCCCTTTCAAATATTAAACATTTAAGATTAGAAAATTGATACTACCCCTTAAAATGGCTGCTGGGAAAGATATTAAGTGTTACTAATCAATAAAATTCATTTGGCTGTGCAAATATGTACAGAAGAGACTTCTTATCTGTGCATAAAACTTATCATGGGAAACAATTGAAGTAGTGGCTAATCAAGTCATTCTGACAAAAGCTTAAGAAAAAAGAAATAGTGCCCATATGAGGAGAATTTTAGAGAGTTAAAGTCAAATGAAATGTATTGTGTCACCTCCCATGCAATTGTATAATATGATAATAAAATGGAAGTGATCAGGAAGAAATTAAATTGATGAGCAGTTATTATTTCCTTGCTGCTAATTCTATTTTCATTCTTTTAAGCATAAAGCATTCATGCACACATTTTTTCAACAACCATTTATTAAATGCCTGCTGCATGTATGAGATATACACATGAGCAACATGTATATCATATTGTAGGTCATACATAGAATTGGGAAGACCTATGATCAAATCTGACCTGATATACAGTTTTTATGTACAGTTATACAAAAAACTTATCCAATCAGTACACTAAACAATCCCCAAAGACACAGTTGTTCAGAATTTGCTAATTTGCACTGGGAACAGAAATTTTCTCTCTAAGAATTCCATACTGCCATGAAATCATAGATTCAGTCCTGAGAAAGAGAGAGACAGAGACAGACACAGAGAGACAAGAAAATGCTAATGAAAAACAAAAAGAAACTTTCCTATCCTCAAGGAGCTGATTTTCTTCTATTCTTTTTTGACTGTAAAATGGTTAAACATTTTCCCAATTACATGTAAAAACAATGC
Source organism: Notamacropus eugenii (assembly GCF_028372415.1). Taxonomy (NCBI): domain Eukaryota; kingdom Metazoa; phylum Chordata; class Mammalia; order Diprotodontia; family Macropodidae; genus Notamacropus; species Notamacropus eugenii. Next base: position 95,960,187 of record NC_092878.1, on the reverse strand, counting down.
TTAACATTCATTCCTAAAAATAAATTGAGTTCCAAATTCTTTCCCACCCTTAATCCCTTCTGCACTTTTTGTGAATGTGAGTAATTTGACATGGGTTATACATGTGTAGTGCTGCAAAACATATTTCCATTTTAATCATGTTGTGAAGAAAACAGACAAAAAAGAAAGATACATAAATACATAAAAAATTATGCCTCTATCTGCATTCAAAAACCATCAGTTCTTTCTTAGGAAGTGGATACCATTTTTCCTAAGTCCTTCAGAAATGTCTTGGATCATGAATTGCTGAAAATAACTAAGTCATTCACAATTGATCCTCATAAAATATTTTTGCAATGTGTTCAATGTCCTCCTGGTTCTGCTTCTTTCACTTTGTATCTGTTCATGTGAGCATAGGATTTTATGAAAGCTTCCTAATTATTTTTGGTAGCATTAGAGTATTTGATCATGATCATAAACTACAACTTGTTCAGCTGTTCACCAATTGATAGGCATCTCTTCAATTTCCAATTCTTTGTCACCTGAAAAGGAGAATCTATAAATATTTTTGTGCATATAGATTATTTTCTTAAAAAAAATTTCATTTGGATACAAACCTAGAATTGCTATTGTTGGGTATGCATTAGTTTTATAGCCCTTTGGGCAAAGATCCAAATTGCCCTCCAAAATAATTGCATTAGTTCATGACTTCACCAATAGTACCTTAGTGTCTCAGTTTTCATACATAGCCTCCAATATTTGTCATTTTTTCCTCATATGATATCCAATCTGATAGGTGTAGGATGGTAACTCAGACTTGTTTTAATATACATTTCTCTAATCAATACTACTTTAGGGTATTTTATAAGACTATAGATTTGATTACTTCTTCTGAAAACTTCTTTATCTTTTGACCATCTTTTGTGCTCATCCTTAATTGCTGAAGACCATACCATCAGAGAAATGATGACATGACTTGCACTTGACTTTGTTTTGAGTGAGGGAGGGTTGTGCAGGTCACCAGCCTCGCTTCTCCTCCAGAGTCATCTGAATTCAATGACCAGATATTCATCAGGATGACTAGATATGATGTGGGATACACTGGGAGACCTTGGGCCCTTGAGGCCATGATCTTTCCAAGCACACACTTAAAGGGAGGTAACACCCATTGATTGAATAGTCTGTTTAAGAACTAGCCAGGGCATGGCCCCTTTGATCATGACATGGTCTTCTTTGACAATGATGAACGAACACAATCTTGTGAGGAGATGCAGATGACTGAATGAGGACCCAGCTATTTGCGTAACTCGGTTCCTCTTCTCCTATCTGTCTCCCCTTCCTCTTCCTTCTCCTCTCCAAAAGAAGGTAAATTTACATGGCCAAAAGATGCCCAGCCTGATGTCTTTCTTTTCTCGACCATTTTTCAGTGGTGAAAGACTTGTATTCTCATAAATTTGACTCATTTCTCTATATATTTGATAAATGAGGTCTATAGCAGGGAAACATGTTGTTTCTCTGACAAAATTATATATACATACATATCGCTGGTTGTTGTCCTTTGATTTCTAGGAGGACCAAAATGACATCACCATGATAAATTGAAATTTCAGTGTGTCCAACTGTGGTTGATCACACCAATGTGAATTCAGAACATTCTACCACAGGTTGGGCACAGGTAGTCTCTATGAATATTTGTGGTGGATACTCCAAATTTGCACATCCTACGTTTACTTTGTGCTGTTTCAATTCTTATTTGCTCATAGAGCACAGAACCCCTTCTGATGGGAGCATGCCATGCTGAGTGGTCCTGTGCCAGTGTCCCTGTGCTGTACAGTCAAATCCAAAGTTCTTGAGAGAGAGCTTGAGAGTGTTCCTGTATCACTTCCTCTGACCACCATGTGATTGGCTGCCTCACGTGTGTTCTCCATAAAATAGTCTTTTTGGCAAGCATATATTTTTCATTTGAACAATATGGCCAGCCCATCAGAGATGTACTCTCTGAAGTATAGTTTCAATGCTTAGCAGCTCGAGAAAGGACTTCAGTATCTGGTACCTTATCCTGCCAGGTGATCCTCAAAATCTTCCTAAGACAGTTCAGATGGAAGCGATTCAGTTTCCTGGCATGGCGCTTGTAGACTGTCCATTCTTCACAGGCATACAACAACGACTGATGTTTTTTGATTTGTGCATAAATTAGATTTAAGTGAGGCAGAGTTACATGAAGTTATCAGCCTCACTGTCTCTTCTAGAGTCATCATAGTCCAGTGGTAGGACAGAGTCAAGATGGCAGACAATGACTCAGGATGTAGTGGGATGTAGAGTGTGTTCAGGGAGGACTAGTACTTGTGGTGTAATGGCTTCTGAGTCCTTTCTGGGGCTCTTTCCACTTTTGGTGTTCTCCTGTTGCACCCAACTCTTACCTGTGACTCAAAGAAGTTGCAGTATGCTCAGTGGGCACACCCAGGTAAACTGTTTGGGCAGATGGACCAAACCAGGTTGAGGGCAACCAAGGGATCTCAAACCCATTGGTGAGTTAGGGGGGTGTCTACATCAAGCATGTGAAGACTTCATCTAATGGAATGGGCAGATGAGAATAATTTGTTTCTATGGCCATGAAGGCAGCTGAATCAGGCAATGTGGAGCACTTAGAGCTTGGTTAGACACCAAAGATGCCAAGGTTGTACATATCTATATCTATATGTATACAGATATAGATATATATGTATATATATATATAAATATATATATATACATGTACGCATATACACATATAACACATTATGCATACAATAATACATACATATATATTTGTATGCACATATAATTTTTTTCAGTTATGATTAGTAATTGTGTATTTCCTTCCATCCAATTCCTTGCATGTTTATCCAATTCTCTCTCTCCTTTAACCCAGTTGATCCTTAAAAATATTTTGCTTCTGACTACTTCTTCCCCTAATAGACCCTCCCTTCTATCTGTCCCCCACCTTCTCTTGTCAGCTTCTCCTCCTACTTTCCTGTAAAGATAGATTTCTATATCCAACTAAGCATATATGTTATTCTCTCTTTGGACCACTTCTGATGAGAGTATGATTTCAGCACACCATCGCAGTTCTCCCATCTTTCTCTTGCATTGTAAAAGCTTTGTCATGCCTCTTTGTATGAGATAATTTACCCCCTTTTACCTCTCACTTCTCTTTTTTTCTCAGTAAATTTCTCTTTCTCATCCTTTAGATATCCTTTAGATATTATTTTAAATATCATCTCATCATATGAAACCAAGGGTGGGGAACCAACAGCCCCAAGGCCACATGAGTGGTCCTCTAGGTTCCCAAGTGTGACACTGACTAAATACAAACTAAACAGAACAAATCTCCTTAATAAAATAATTTTTTTTCTGTAAACTAGGACTCAGTCAAAAGACTATACCCAAGAATCTTAGAAGGCCACGTGTGGTCTTAAGGCCACTGGTTCCCCACTACTGTATTAAACTCACACCTGACCTCTCTCTATATATACACTTATATGTGTGTGTATATATATATATACCTATATATATATATATATGCATATGTATATATATGTATATGTATATATATATATATATGCATATGTATATATATATATATGTATATGTATATATATATGTATATATATATTCCTTCTATCTGCTCTAATAATAACAAAGTTCCTAGGAGTTACAAGTCTTTCCATGTAGGAATATACACAGGTTAGCCTTATTAAATGCCTGAGTTCTCTTTCTTGTTTCTCTTTTTATGCTTTTCTTGAGTCTTGGATTTGGAAGTCAAATGTTCTTTTCAGCTCTGATCTTTTCATCGGGAATGCTGGAAATTCCTCTAAATCATTGAATGTCCTTTCTTCCTAGGAAGAATTATATTTCATTTTCCTGATAGGTGATTCTTGGTTCTAAAGATAGCTCCTGTGCCCCACAAAATGTCGTATTCTAAGCCCTCTCATCCTTTAATATAGAAGCTGGGAAATTTTATCTTCTCCTGACTGTGACTTCATGATATATGAATTGTTTCTTTCTGGCTCTCTGTGATATTTTCCCTTTGATCATTGACCATGTTCTGGGACTTGCCTATAATACACCTTTTCCATTTTTGGGATCTCTTGAAGGAGGTAATAGGTGAATATGAATTTTCATTTCTCTTTTACCATCCATTCTAGAATGTCAGAAGTTTTCCTTGATAAATGCCTGAACGATGATGTCTTAGGTCTTTTTTTAAATAACTTCTTTCATATAGTCCATTAGCTACTAAATTATCTCTCTTGGATCTATTTTCCATGTCAATTGATTTTCATGTGAGATATTTTACATTTCCTTCTTCTTTTAACTTGGTTTTATTGTTTCTTGATGTCTTGTGGAGTCATTAACTTCCTTTTCCACATTTTTAATTTCTAAGGAAATATTTTCATCAGTGAGCATTTGTCACTCTCCCATTTGGCCAATTCTACTTTTGGTGTTCATTTTTCAGTGGATTTTCATACATCTTTTTTCATAGTGCTAATTTACTTATTAAGAAATTCTGTGAAGTGGATTTTTGTGCCTCTTTTATTATTTAGCTTGTTCTTTTTTTTTTCTTATTCTGTTATTGCTTTTCTAAAGCTATTACTTTCTTCAGTATTTTAGTGCCTCCTTTACCAATCTGTTGACTCTTTTTTCCATTATGTTCTTCTATCACTCTCCTTTACATTGCCAATTTTTCCTCTTGCTCTCTGATTTTGTAATTGCTTTTTGAGCTCTTCTGGAATTTTTTTGGGGAGAGAGATGTGGGGGACTATATAGCACCACGGCAATGTTCACAGTACCCACAGCAGCCATGAATATCACAGCACAATTCAGAATTTCAAAATAACACAAACTCTCCATATGGAAGGCAGAGCCAAAACATTTATTCAGACCAAAATTCATCATAGCAACAAAAATCTACACACAATAACAATGCAGAGGACAACAGCATCCCCAAGCCTTCCCTTGCTGGCTTCCCACAAACCAGGTCCATTAAACACATCACAAGCAGGCTCTCAAACAAAATCACAATCACAAAATCACTTATGCTACCCAGTAGCCTGCATCCTTCCCAGCTCTGACTGTTCTCATAACTAACTACCTCTCAGCTCTGCTCTAGCTCTGTCTCTTCCTGCTCCACCCATTTAGCAAACTCCTCCCACCACAGACTCCATGTGACTTAATGGGCCTATTGATGAATAGGAAATTCAAATTACCATTACAGACAATGAAGCCAATTTCATTTTCTTCAGTACTTTGGATAGAGAAGCTTTCACTTTGTTACCTTCTGAGTTTATGTTTTGACCTGTCCTGTCAACATGGTAACTTTCTATGGTCAGATTCTGTTGTTTTTTATGTTTGCTCATTTTCCCATTCTGTTTCTTGACTTTTAACTTTATGTTAAAGTTGTGTTGTGCTCCTGGGGTGGAGAGGGCACTGTCCCAAACTTCCACTTTTTCTGCAGATGTTTTGGGAGCCAGTACTAGGAGGGTCTGTATGTTTTTAGTACTTCCAAAGTTGCATGATGTAAGCAGAGTTGTTTTTACTAGTCTTCTGTCCTGTGTTCTGGCCTGTGAATGACCACAAGCACTCTTTTACACCCTGGAACTGTGACCAGGGCCCTAATTCTTCTGAGGCCACAAGTTTTGTATGTTCCTTCTCACCCTGGAACTGAGACCCACTGGATTGATCTATGGTTATTGCAACAGAATCCTGTACCCAGTGACAGCAAAGGGACCCTTGTAATCTTCTTTTGATCAGTTGTCCACCAATGTTACTATCTGTGTTCTGAGAAGCCACTGCTACTATATGAGTTGCCTTCAGGGTCTACTGCTGGTTTGCTGAGTTGTGGTCTACTACTGTCATGCCTGTGTTTTGCCTTGCAGTGAACTCTGTTCCACTCTTACCCTATTGCAACCAAACTTCTCTGCCTACCTTATAGGTTGACTTAGGCTTGAACATTGTTTCAACCTATACTTTTATTGATTCTGTCACTCCAGAATTCATTAAAGGCATTATTTTAACATTTTTTGAGGGGAATTTAGGAGAGTCCATTTGTCACAGGCTAGCCCATGACTTTGTTCCACTATCTTGAGTCCTGCCTTATGTGGTCTTTAATGTTTGGTAACAAATAACAAAGATTTGACAATCCCACTCTAGTTTTGGATATCATAAACTATTTTCCCTCCCCCACCCCAGTTTTCTATTGCAGTAGCTCTAATGCTTTATGAACAACTCTAAATTCCATGTGCCCAACCATGTATTCACCTAAGTCCACTTTTCACAACATCTCTGTTAAAGTATAATTGATTTCATTCCTTGTTGATATGGTCACATTCCTCTAACAGGGTCAGGGGAATTATTTTTTTTTTTTATGGATAGGCAGCCAAGATAGTACATTAGAGACAACTGGGCATAGTAATTATAATCTATGAAATCATACCTAAATCTCTAATCTTTTCTGGGAATATAAGATTGAGTAAGTCACAATATTTCTTCGATTTCATTTTCCTTTTCTGAAAAATAAGTGTAAGGCCTTTACAACTTATCTTTTATGTCTTTTGAGATTAGGAAATGAAAAATCAAATTTGTAGTTCAATAGCATCTTAATGCTATGATATTCCAGAGGGAAAAGGTGTTAGGGGAGTTGAATCTGGCTCTTGTAGACTTGGACAACACGCTATGTCAGACCAAAGTTGCATATAAATGGAAAACGTATATCAATTGTCACTTGAAACTTACAGACTCATCAGTAAAATGAAACATTTACAAGACTGGTTCTTTCCCAACAACAAAGGCAGTGTACTATCAACTAGCACTAATCATTAACTTATAGACCTCCCTCACTTTCTTTCTATGTTTTCTTACAATAGTTCTACCTTGAAAAATAACCATATCCATGATTATCCTATCCCACATGGATCCCACATTAATTATTCCCCCCAAAAGATGAAATTGTTCTCTGAGAGACATGAAAGTGAAAGGGAACAGGATTTAAAATAGTTACCAGAAAAATCATCAGTAGATGCATGGAAAAAATTCCAGGACATGGAAAGGTTGTTAGACAACAGTTTCTGATATCCAACAGATAAGGTTAGAACATGGAAGTATAAGAAAAGTCAACTGGTAATCACTCAACTGAGCCCTAAAAATTAGACTCAGTCTTTTCTTATTCCTGTTCATCCTCAACTCATTTTGGCTACTCCTACTTCCCTCCTTCGCCTCCTTCTTTCTCTATCTCTTTTTCCCTCCTTCTGCTGTTTACTCTCCTCCTCTCCATCTTTATCTTCTCCCCATATCCTCTCTGTATCACAACCCAATCCTCAAATCAGGAAGGTGAAACATGGAGAACCTGCACTTGGTGAGAGTTGATATCACTTGTTTTTATTGCTGTTCAAGTGTCTAATCAATTCATGCATTTATTTTTTGAATATTTATTTTTTTATTTTCAGTTTTTAACATTTACTTCCAAAAGTTTTAAATTATCTCCCCCTCCTTTTCCCCTTCCCTCCCCAAGACAGATTGCAATCTGATATGGGCTCTGTAATACATTCCTATTAAAAACATTTTCACATTAATCATGTGTCGTAGAAGAATTACAATGAATGGGAGAAACCATGACACAAAACAAAAGAGAAAAGAGTCTGCTTCACTCTGCAGTCCAACTCCATAATTCTTTCTCTGGATGTTGATAATATTTTCCATCATGAGTCCTTTGGAAAAGTTTTAGATTCTTGCATTAATGAGAAGGGCTAAGTCTATCAAAATCAGTCTTTGCACACCGTGGCTGTGTACAATGTTTTCTTGCTTCTACTCACTTCACCCAACATCAGTTCGTGTAAGTCTTTCCACGTATTTCTGAAGTCTGCCTGCTCATCATTTCTTTTAGCCCAATAGCATTCCATTACATTCATATAACACAACTTGCTCAACCATTCTCCAATTGATTAACATTCACTAAATTTCCAGGTCTTAGCCACCACAAAAAGAGTTGCTATAAATATATTTGTACATGTGACTCTTTTTCTCATTTTCATGGTCTCTTTGGGATACAGCCCTACACATGATACTGCTGGGTCAAAGCATATTCACATTTCTATGGCCTTTTGGAAATAGTTACAAATTCATCTGCAGAACAGTTGGATAAGCTCACAGCTCCACCAAGAAATGAATTAGCATTCCAACTTTCTCGTTATCTTCTCCAGTATTTATCATCTTCCAGTTTTGTCATGTTCGCTAATCTGATAGATATGATATGGTACCTCAGAGATGTTTTGATTTGCATCTCTCTAATCAATAGTAATCTACAGTATTTTTTCAATTAATATATTTATTAAAGACTTAGTATTAGCTAGGGTGTGATTATTAAGACAAAACCAGAACAATTCTTTCATTTGTGGTGCTTGGAACTTTACTCCATTTTCTAATGGCACTATTGTTAAAGACTCTTAGAAAGGGTAGTTGTGTGCTTTATCAGACGTGTTTCTGACTTCAAGTTTAGTTTGGTTATAATGTAGGTACAGATTTTTAATAAAGTGGTCATATTTAGGGTAGTATTTCTTAGCATACTAATGAGCTTGTACATAGTCCTTCATAAATTCACAAATTTGCAGTAATACTTAAAATGTTTTCAGTTCACATGTTGGCTGGAGAATAGCAATGATAACATTTATCTATTCATTTAACTAAGTCAGTCAGTATAGAAACTTACATTAAGCATTCAGTACGCGCCAAGCATATACTATGTTCTGGGGGTACAGAGAAAAACAAAATCACTGTCACTGACCTCAAGAAGTTCGCATTCTAATGGGCATTAAGAAGTGAATCTAAGAATGCTTCCTTTTCCTACCTTTATTCTTTTCATCTCCCTTCTTTGTAAAAAGAAAATTTTCCTAGGTCTCTACATTTTCCTCAATTTTACAACTTTGGCATAATGAAGTTAAGCTATATTTTATTTTAATATGTCATATATGACTATGCTTTCTAGCTATTAAATTACCCCTGGAGAAGTGAGGTAAGACTATCAGTTATCTTTCTCTGAGAATTATTTGGTTTGAAGCTTGACAGAGTCATGATTACTGTCATATTAATTTATCTATTAGTCATGTTTAAGATGATTAATGTGACAAAATAGATTTCTCTTAAATTTAGTAATCTCCCCTCCCAACAAAGTGCTAAGGCAAGCATAGAAATGTTGTATTTCTAAACATGTACAAAACATCAGAAAAAGTCAGTTTAGGAACAAAAACAAACAGAATTCCAAAGGTTTTTCTTCTGGAAAACACCATCTTGGCTACCTATCAAGGGTATTTTTGTAAAATGTATTCATTTTTGACTTGTTTTTAGAAAAGTAGTCAATTATATCAGCTACATTTATTGAATTGCAACCTCTGTGTTACTTTCCTTTAAGTACTTATGGGATTTACAGAGGAAGGGGAAGATGTATTTTGTGTTTTGGTTTTGATTTTCACTCGATAATTCACACTCTGAGGAGAACAAACAAGAATGGACACACAAATAAACAAATTGATACAAATATATCTTCTTTTAGCAGCACAGAAAAATATAGAAGCATTTATGCTAGTAGAGAGATATGTTGTGTTTATTGTCATATTTAGGGGGCATTTTGTGAGTGTATGGTCAAGAAGTATTCTTTGTGCTGAGAGCAAAAATAGATTAGCTACAAAACTTATCCTCCAAGGGTTAACAATAGATTTCAAAAGACTATCTGTCTTCCTATCTGTCTGTCTGTCTATCTATCTACCTATCTATCTATCTATCTATCTATCTATCTATCTATCTATCTATCTATCTATCTATCTACCCATCTATATATCTATCTTTCCAACATCTCTCTACAAGTATACACACATATGGGTGTATACACATACATATATACATATACATATACTTATATATGCACACATATATATGCAAATGAAACATATGAGAATTAGAAATTCAGTAATGTGGACTGCAGATGATGCCTGATTTCAGAGAAAACCAAAACTCATTGTAGCTTGCAGAAATTGAGTAAGAACAAATAAAAATTCATCTAGGTCTTAAAGATATATGGTAATCTTCGCATGTGCATGTGCACGTGTGTGTGTGTTTGTGTATGGGTGTCTCTCTATATACGCATATATATACACACAAACATACAATAAATATAGACAAACACACATATGTGTATATGTATACATGTTTGTGTGTATGTGTGCACACATGTGTTTATACATATACACACATATGTATGCATATATGCACATGCGTGTATAAGCACCTTAGGCAAGGAGAAAGTTGCAAGCTAAGATTCCAAGATTCATGATACATTTTGGGGAAATGATTCTATCAATTTACCTGGAGTTTACCTGACAATGAGTCTGGATAATTAGTTAATGGGCACTTTGTCAAGGATCATGTATTCCAAGCATGGGTATTTGGAATTTATTCTCTATGCAATGACATTTTTTTTTTAGGTGTAATAAACCTGTGCAAAATGTTTTAAAGAGATAAGTCTAAATTAATGTAAGAACAGTAAAAATAGATGAAAAGGCATAGATTTGATATTCTCTAAAGAAACGTTGAGAAAATTTGGCTGCTAACAAAGGAAAGGGATAGGAAAAAAAATAATTGCAAGCATTCAGCCTTTATTAAATGGTAAAATAATGATATTACTGACAGAAATGATGTGCTGATTGTGTGCAAATTAAGTTAGTTTTAAATTTAGGTCCATTGAGTTTGAATTGATAGAAAGTAGAGGTATGTAAACTTTGATCCAAAGACATCATTCCAAGAAATATAATCCAAGAGTAGTGTCATAGACAGAGGAAAATGTTCCAGTGTCTAAAAAGTCTACAGTTAATCTGAAAAATTAAGAGCTTGTGCTAGTTGACTAGTAATGTCCTTTCTAGCTTTAACTCTTTGATTCTTGAGAAACATATCAAAATGTCCAGCAGGACACTAGAGATGGAAGTCAACAGTTTTATGCCAAAATATATAAAATTAGGAGCTATCTTTATAGGGTTTCAAGCTGTATTTATGGGGGAGGGTTTATAAGATCTCATCCCAAGGAGAAAATGTAAATATCTAAGAGGTAAGGGCTTAGCTTTAGAGCATATTCCATGGACCAAAAATAATGAAACAAGAACAACTTGTTAGATAAAAAGAAATCTAGGAGAAATGCATGTCCCAGAAACCACAGGAATGGCAGATTTTCAATAAGAAGAGAATGCTCAATGGTGTTAAATATTCAGAGGAGGTGAAGGAGAATTTATTTGGGGGATGGATATTGAGATGGAGAAATTAATAAATTAATAAATAACAATAAATAATAATTCATAAGCAAAATTAATAATAAATTATAAAGATTAATATATGTTAACCTCAAAGAGTTCAACATCAGCAGAGTAGATAAAGCTGAGGCTAAATCACAAGGAGCTAGAGACTAAATTGGTAACGAAAAAATGAAGACAGTGTTTATAATGATCTTTCAAATTGCTTTTTGCATTGAATGGAAAAAAGAAAACATATGATGGCAATTTCATATAATAGTTGGGAGCAGGGGAGATTTTCATTACTATTTACTATTTTTTAAGACAGAGGAGATTGATCATACCATATGACGGACAATGAGGTTAGCCATGGAAGATTTTTTTTTTGGAAAAGATCAAGTATAAGAAGTATTTTGAAAGTGTATAAGCAATGGACAAGAATCTTAGTTTAGTGCCTTATTTAGTGGTCTAACCTAATTTTTGTTTCCACTCACAAGAAAGAAAACGTTCAGATTTTAGGGAATGTCGTGCAACCTGTACTAGCTATCAGGTAAATCCTCTTACACAAGAATTAGGGAGTTATTTCTCCTAATTAGAGTGAGGGAACTAAAAGAGGCAGGTTACAATTAGAATTAAAGTACTAAACAGATTCAAAAACACTCTTCCCAAATGCAAGATGGGGGCAGGGGTGAGTGTGGCTGATAGATACCAATTTCCTGCATGAAAAAAAATATATATATTTGAAGGTTTTCATTAATTTTATGGTCAATATTCATCAACATTCAAAATGACAACCAAACTAATTACTTGTAAGTTACACAGAGAGAAGCATACTTCCTAGTGCTAGGAGCAGAGCAATAGTCTCATTGTACTCTTACTTTTCTGACTGTCTCTAGGATATTATATTTAGTTCTGACACTACCTGAGAAGAGACATATTGATGAGTGTTCAGAGAAGGTGAAAAGCATGGGGAAGGACTTCTAATTAATTTCTTAAGTGGATTGGTTCCATTGGAAGAAGACTTGGGGAGTTGGTTGATAGACAATAACTTTCTTCAAGAATTTGAAAGTCTGTTATATGGAAGAAAGATTAGACTTCACAGAGTAACACCAGGAGCAAAGAGTGAATGGTGAAAAAGACTCAAGGTGATTTGAAGAAAAAATTCTTAGCAAGTTAGTTGTTCAGTCATTTTTCAGTCATGTTCAACTATTCATGACTTCATTTGGGGTTTTCTTCACAGAGATATATGAGTGGTTTGCATTTTCTTCTTCAGCTTATTGTATAGCTACCCAAAAGTGAGATGAGATACCTTTCAGGGGAACAAGTTCCTTCTAACTCAAAATCTTTATATGAAGACTTGCATATCCCTAGTTTAGTATATTAGAAAGGGGATTTTTATTGAGATATAGGTTGATTTCCATGGAATTTTAAGTCCCTTAAAAATCTGAAAGTCTGTGTTACTGTGGAGTATGATTTAAAGTAGAATGAAAGAGGAGAAACAAAGAGGCTCAGGGAAAATCCTATAATAAATATGAAGAGAAACAGATGTCCTTTGGTTTACTCAGTTTTATTCTCTGTCAAATCTTCTCTCTTTCTTAGAGAACTGAAAATGTTTATATTTTCTTGACCTATAGAAAGATTTCTCATTTCTTTTGAAGCATATATACTTGCATTGCCATATTTTACTGGAGGCCTATTAGACCAAGGTTTGGTGACACTTAATGAAATCACACTGATCTCCTTGTGTTAGCATTTCAAAATTAATTCTTTGTTTTATATGATTTATGCATTGTTATATGGACATAAGAGATGATAAATGTCATGAGTTCTGTTCCACATCTGCTTTCTTTATTTTTCTCCTGAGAACTGCTAGCTATCTCTCTGAATTCTTGTGTTTGTTTGCTTTATGTCACACCAATAAGCCTGAACATTTTATTCTATGAATTTTTATTTCTTCCCTTTAAATGAGAGTTTTACATTTTCCTGATGAGGGCAGTACATTTTCTGCCAAATATTTTTCTATGCTTCTAAATTTATTTGGAATCTCTTGGTTGGATTTTCAAGTCACATTGCAGGAACCCAAATTCATTTCATCAACATCTACCACCTATTCATTTCTCACATCCTTTCTCTTGCACAATCAATTCCTTCAGATGAAAGAAAACATTGGCATACTACTTATGCCCTGACCTCTTAGTTTTCCATGCAAAATCCCTCTCTATATGAATCCTGGGCTTAATAACTTAAATACTTTAATGTTGTAGGGCCCATTGATATTCTTATTATTTTCCTGGCTTAATGATGCTTGTATTTCTTTGGAAGTTCAGATTTGACATTTAGGGAATGAGCTGATACCACTTGTATGAATCCCATCATGAAGAAGTTAGTTCTCTTTCTCTACTATTCTTCCATACCATTTCTGTCTTTTAACTTCTTATTTTGGGGGACTTCCTGCCAAGACTGAAAGGGACTCCCTTTTGAGAGTCCACCAAGATGGCAGAGTAGAGAAGCACTCAGATGAGCTCTCTCATCATTAACCTTCACACAACTTTAAAATAACAGCTCAAATAAAATTCTTGTTTGGAAGAGCCAAAAAAGGTCAAAGTTAGATATTTTTTGAGCCTAAGACAACAGGTCAGAAAGAGAAATCTGATATTGGGGAGGGGGTGATCTGAAGCCCTAATCAGTGGTATGACTAGGTTTTGGTGGATAAAAGCAATAGTAGCTTCAGGAGCTTTAAATCCATAGATAGTAAGGGGACCAGGCAAATGGTCAAAAAGAGATTTCAGTGCACACCTGTGCCAGCACTGAACATAGGACTGCATGCTGTTTAGCAGTATCATTGCCTATGGTCACTTCTGCATCATAGTTAAAGGCCTGGAGGAGCACTTTCAATAAAGAAGGAGTAGGAACCTTGAAGAAAAACTGTTTAGCAACTCGATTTTTACAAACACTTCTGGATCATATTTCATAGACCAAGAAAAGCAATTCTGGTTAAGAGGGAAGGGGATATTAAGGAATGTCTCCAGACATACACCCTTTCCAGCCTAGTTGAGGATCTGTTGTTTAAATTCTCCTTCCTTATGATCTCCTCTTGCACTACCCTGTTGTTGGGAAGTGACCTGATGGTGAAATTGGGGAGTCAATTTTCTCTAGTTAAACCTCACATCTCCTTTTTCCGTCTGTTCACTAGATCTCCCCATGTTCACTTGAAAGTGTGGGAGACAGTCAGACCAATTGTTTGGGATCCAGGAATTCCAGGGAAAGCTACTTCTGCTACCCCAGCCACTATTAGCCTCTCAGACCCTAAAGTGTTTTCACTTCCAGCTCAATGTTTCATTAAGTCTGAGGCCTGGGAAGGACTACAACCTTTAATTGAAAAATACTTTAGATATAACATCCTTGTCCCTTGTTCATCTCCATGCAACACTGCAATTCTTCCCGGAAAAAAAGCCTAGTGTAGAATACCGAATGGTTCAAGATCTCAGGGCTATGAACGAAGCTGTTATTCCAATAATCCCCAACCCAAACACTATACTCACTCAAATCCCTGGAGATTTCTGTATAACTCTTCACATAGAGTCACAATTTATTTTTGCCTTTGAACAGACTCTTCCTGGGGAATCAAGTCCATGTCAGCTAGCATGGACAGTCTGGTCCCAAGGATTTCAACATAACCCTCATTTATTGATCAAGGCTTTGGAAAGTGATTTAAAGGACCTAAAACTACCAGATAGTTTAGTTATTGTTCTTCGCTTTGGAAGAGGACCAAAATGATATCACCATGATAAAGTGAAGTTTCAGTGTGTCCAACTGTGGCTGATCAAACCAATATGAGCTCAGAATGCTCTACCACAGGTTGGGCACAAATTGTCCATATGAATTTTTGGGGTAGATACTCCAAATTTGTGCATCCTACTTTTACTTTCTGTTTTGCTCATAGAGCACAGCACCTTTTCTGATGTGGGCAAGCCATGCTGAACAATCCTGTGCCAATGTCTCCCATGTTGCACAGTCAAATCTAAAGTTGCTGAGAGAGACCTTGAAAGTGTACTTGTATCGCTTCTTCTGACCACAATGTGATCGATCATCTGCCCCATGTAAGTTCTCCATAAAACAATCTTTTTGGCAAGCATATGCTTTGCATTTGAACAACATGGTCAGCCCATTGGAATTACACTCTCTGAAGTGTAGTTTGAATGCTTGGCAGTTCAGCTCCAACAAGGACTTCAGTCCCTGGTACCTTATCCTGCCAGGAGATCCTCATAATCTTCCTAAGACAGTTCAAATGGAAGCGATTCAGTTTCCTGGCATGATGCTGGTAGACTGTCCATATTTCAATGACAGTGAGATCAACACAGCAGCTCTGTAGACTTGCAGTTTGATATTCAGTCTAATACTTCTCCCCAAAACTTTTCTTTGGAGCCTCCCAAACAATGAACTAGCTCTGGCAATGCATTTGTCAACCACATTGTTAATGTGTACATCCCTGGAAAGTACACTACCAAAGAAGTGAACCTATCCATAGCATTCAAAACTTCTCCATTTGTTGTAATCGATGGTTCCACATATGGATGGTGTGGTGGTGACTGATGGAGCACCTGTGTTTTCTTAGTGTTAATTATTAGGTTAAAATTAGCACAGGCAGCAGAGAATTGATCCATACTTTCTGGCATCTCAGCTTCAGAGGCTGCATTGAATGCACAATCATCTTCAAACAGAAAATCATGCACCAACACTCCCTACACTTTGGTCTTTGCTTGTAGCCTTTACAAATTGAAGAACTTACCATCAGTATGGTAGATGACCTTGATGCCATGTTCATCCTCATTGAAAGCATTTGACAACATGGCCGAAAATTTCATGCTCCAAAGCATGAGAGCAAGCACACAGCCTTGTTTCACTCCATTATTTACTGGTAAGGCACGAGAGCATTGTCTACTATCCAAAAGCTGGGCAAACATGGCATCATGAAATTGACATACAATACTGATGAACTTCTCCAGGCAGACAAATTTTAACATAATTTTCCATAAGCCCTCATGGCTGACAGTGTCAAAGGCCTTGGTCAGATCTACAAACATCGGGGTACAGACCTCTGTTCTGTTCCTGTCATTTCCCCTTGAGTTGTCAGGCAGAAAACACCATATCAACTGCTCCTAAGCCCTTTCAGAAGCCACTCTGACTCTCAGATAGATGACCATCTTCCAGTTGAAGGATCAGCCTTTTAAGGATGATTCTAGTGAGAATTTTGCCAGCAGTGACTAATAGGGCAACCCCACTGTGATTGTAGCAGGACAATCTATTCCCTTCATCTTTATGTAGATGGACAACAGGGGCATCCTTGAACTCCTGGGGAATAACTTCCTCTTGCCATATAACCTGGAAAGTTTAAGTCAGTTTTTGTATGAGCAATGATATTAAATCAGTATGTAGATGATATTCTTATTTGTAGCCTCACTCAGAAGGTTTTTTTTTTGCTGCTGCCATGGAAGCTCTTAATTTCGTGAGCACAAGAGGCTATAGGGTCTCTCTGAATAAAGTTCAGATAGCATGCCAGTCCATAAAGTATCTGGGCCATGAGTTCACCCCCACCTCTCTCCTTAACCTCTGAGAGTAAAAGGACTATCCCTATTGTAACCACTAAGAAACAACTTTGAGTTTTTTTAGGCATGGAAGGATTTTGTAGAATCTGGATTCCTAATTTTGGTTTTATTGCTAAACTCCTTTGTGACTCTACTCAAGGCCCTGACTCAGACCAGGCTAAAGCTTTTGAGACTTTGAAAACTAAGCCTATTTTAGAAAAAAAAATTCACTTGATTTTGATGAAAGGAGCGGACAGGTCTTGGAAGTCTTAACTCATTCATTAGAACCTGACCCCAGATCAGTTGATGTTTTTATTTATTCAAAATATGCTTTCCTTGTTGTATATGCCCATAAAGCAATTTGGAAAGAAAGGAGATAACTGATGACAAAAAATTCCCGTATCAAACATGCTCTTTTGTGTTTTGGTCTTGCCATAGTCATCTTTAACTCTTTACAGGGAAACTGTCTTTTATGCCAGGAAAATTGTTTTTTATTTATCCTCCTTTTGTACCTGTTTGGTCCTTGTTTGCTTAACCTCCCTACCAGGTTTGTCTTTTCCAGAAAGCAAGGCATCAATGTCCAGATGACTGCTCAGGCTGTGAACCTCTTGAATAGGACCCATCAAGGCAGGGACAGCTGAATGCCCCTTGCCAGCAGAAAGCGATTTCAAAAGCTGAGACCTTCACCCCTTATCCCAAAAGAATTTAGGTCCCATCTGTTTGAGGGGGTAATGATGGGATTCAGATTCTAAGAACCTCCTTGAACTCCCCTTGAATCTTCCCACTTAACCTGGCCATTCATACTCAATTCTGTTACCCTTAACCTAGCCTGGCCCTCCTTTGTCTGGATTGCCCTACCTGCTTCCCACTTAAGTCCTCCATTGTCTGATATCTCCTGATTGTCTGTAGCTGTTTCCAAGTCTTAACCAGTCACTCCAGTCCCATTAAGGTCCTCCTTGTACTTCTCCTCAAGACCCTCTCTAAACCCCTCCTCCCATCACCCTAGACTTACCAGACCACACCCAGATCCCTCCTACAATCTTTTCTGCATTTAAATTCCATCTTGCCTCCATGAAGGAGCTCAGGGGCAAGTTCAGACTCTACCTAGCTGACAAATGGCAAGGCTCCTTAAGAGTCAACCCAACATGGTGAACCCTTAATAAACTTTGACTTACTTTTTTTAAAAAAATGATGATAACATAACATAAATAATATAAAGACTAGAACTGGTCAAATGGAAAAAGAGCTACTTGTTCCCTGAAAAAAATAATTCCTTAAAAATTAGAATTGGGCAAATGAGAGCTAATACCTCGATGACATTGCAAGGAACAATAAAACAGAATCAAAAGAAGGAAAAAATAGAAAAAAAATGTGAAATAGTTCCTTGGGAAAAGCAAAAAAACAACTGTTGTGGAAAATAGCTCAAGGGGTGTGATTTCATAATATTCAGAATACCGGAAAGACATGAACAATGACAGCATAGACCACATATATTAAAAAAATATTAAGGAAAACAACCTTAATATCCTAGAACCAAAAGGTAAAATAGAAAATGAAAGAATCCACTGACTACCACATGAAAAACATCCTATTGTGTTACTCTATTGTAGTCAAATTTCAGAGCTTCCATGCCAAATTAAAAATACTTCAAACAGCAAAATAGGAAACCATTCAAATACCATGGAGCCACACTCCGGATAACACAAGATTTATCAACTATGTCATTAATGGGGCTTCAGTTTGGTATATTATAATGTGGAAGGCAAAAGAACTGGAATTATAAGAAAAAAAATGATTTACCTAGAATAACTAAGTATAATCATTCAAGGAAATAAATGAGAATTTAATGGAATAGAGGATTGTCAACAATTTTTTTATGCAAACACCAGAGCTGAATACAAAATTTTACTTTCAAATAAAAGACTTAAGAGAATCATATAAAGGAAAATATTAAAGAACAATCATAAAAGATTCAATAAATTTAAAGTATTTACCTTGGTATGTGGGAAGTTGATACTTGCATCTTCTAGGATATTTATTATTCTTTGAGCAGTTAAAATGATTCTGTAAATAAAAAAGGTACAAGAGTGAGTCATTTATGTTAAAGTCAAAGAATGTATAGGCAAGAAGGAGTGATGTTCTGGGAGAAGAGGAAAAGGAGAGGCAGAATTGGGAAAATATCTCACATAAAAAAATGCACAAGGAAGAGCTTTTATAATGAAGTGGGAAATGATAGGGATGGGGTGGGGAATTTTTGAACCTCAGTCATATCTAAATAGGTTTAAAAAGGGAAGTATCTATACATACATACACATATGTATATATATACACATGTATGTATGTGCATAATATATATATTTATGTACATGTGTTTACATGCAAACTCACACACACTCAATTGTTAAAATAAATTTGTCTTACCAAAAAGACAGTAGGAGAAGGGGATAAGAAAAGGAGGGAGGGGGGAATGTAATAAAAGGGAGAGCAGATAAAAGAAGGCAGTGGGCAAAAGGAAAAGAGAATTTAGAAGAGGGACAGGATTAAAAGAGAGAGAGAGAAACAGAATAGGTTGGAAGGATATGCACAGGTATTAATCATAATTGTGAATTTCAATAGGATGAACTCACTAATAAAATGCAAGCAGACTTCAGAATATCATAGAACCAGAATGCAACAATATGTTGCTCACACCAAACACACTCTAAACAGAGAGATACACACAGAGTAAAAATTAGGGGCTGGAGCAGAATTTATTATGCTTCTGCTTAAGTTAAAAAGGCAGTTTCCTGAAGGCTCTCCTTATTGATTTGGAGGGGAAAAGTGGTCCCACATTCTTTGGCTTTTTCCAGTCGGGAGCAGTTCACATCAAACACTATTATGTTAGATGCACCAATATCTTTAGCCACCAGAAAAGTGACCATTCCAATTGGTCCAGCTCCACACACAAGGACCTTGCTTCCCAGAGTGTCTCCACTTCTCCAACAGGCATAGATCCCTACAGACAGTGCCTCAATAAGGGCCCCGTCTTCAAAGGTGATGTTATGAGATAGTTTGTAGGAGAAGTTCGCGTCATGATTGTAAAACCTGCAGAGGTTCCCCTCGTCAGGTGGTGTGGCACAGAAAAAGATAGTGAGGGACAGATTGTACCTGCCAATCTTGCATAATTCATTGAAGTGTCAGGGAACCCCTGGCTCAATGGCAACCCTGTCACCTGGAAGAAGATTCTTTACCAATGCTCCCACCTTCGCCACAGTTCTGAGACTTCATGTCTCAGCACCACGAACTTTTTAATCACAAAATCTCCAGTCTGATCATGCTGCCAATAGTGGACATCAGAGCCACAGATTGC
The DNA here is from genome assembly GCF_028372415.1 of Notamacropus eugenii. Classification (NCBI taxonomy): domain Eukaryota; kingdom Metazoa; phylum Chordata; class Mammalia; order Diprotodontia; family Macropodidae; genus Notamacropus; species Notamacropus eugenii. The sequence goes on along the minus strand of NC_092878.1, from coordinate 95,939,971 downwards.
AACCAAATGCATTCTCAGCACCACCTCGTTTGGGCTTGGTTCATGAGTTGGATAGTTTTCCAGGTTCAGGTTATCAGGTCTGTGCACCACCAGCGAGAGGTTCTCAGTGTTGCCTGCTTCCATGTCACCAACTGCCAATCTGGGGTCCAGGACTTGTGACTGTTGAAGCCTGGTTCCTGATATGCAACAGCCTGAAGCCAGAGTCCAAGATGAGGTACCAAAAATGCATTAATTTCAATACTATACATATATTTACCAAGTGACATAGCATCAGAATTCATAAAGGAAAAGTTAAATGAGTTACAAGAGAAAGTAATTAAACTATACCAGTGGGTAACTTCCATGTTGCATTTAAGAACTAGATACATCTCACTAAAAATTAGCAAGGAAGATGATGAACAGAATCTGAGAAAAGTTAGGATAGACCAAGAGAAAACTGAATAGGAAAAGAAAGGAATATAAATTTTTTTCTCACCTGTACATGGCATCTTCACAAAAACTGACCATGCACTAGGGCATAAAAATATCACAATCAAATGCCAAAAAACAGAAATGTTAAATGCATCTTTTTAAGACCGTAATGTAATAAAATTATCTTTAATAAAGGGTAATGAAAGTGGATAATTTGAAACTAAATAATCTAAAGAATGAAAGGAACAAAGAAGAAATCAAAGAGACAATAAATAATTTTAATAAAGAGAATGATAACAAAGAAATAACATTTCAAAATTTGTGGATGTAAAAAGTTCTAAATGTGGATACTGATAAAAGAGGGTAATAGATTAATGAATTATATATGTCACTAAGGCAGCCTGAAAGGTTGACAGGAAAGGTCTACCATGCTGAACTCAGAGTTGAGAGCAGCCAACAGAGTGCAGTCCAGCAGCAGGGACAGGACAAGAGCAGGCTTCAGGGCATGGAGTCCCAGGTAGCAGCTGTGGTTCCCAGATTTCTCAAGCTACAAACACCAAAGACAGCTTCAAAGATCAGTTAGAAAGTTCTGTCACATTGGGTGAGAAGGGAGCCATGATCTGCCCTAACCCTGGCCCTAGGCAGCGATGGGTCCATTTTTGGAGCTTTGACATAAAAACCCTGGAGGAACTGAAAAGCTGATCTGGATCTCAGCCCTGAGTGGCAGTCCTGGCGTGAGGAGGAGCAGTGGCCTGGTGGAGTTAGTGGAGGCTCTGGAGAGGGAAACTTACTCAGAGATCATGGGCAGAAAAGCTGGTGGTTGCTCCCAGAACAGAGCTCAGGCTAGGAGAAGAGCAAACTGCTCTCCCTTGATTGTGCTACCTTGGTGGAACTGAGAACTTACAGTCACCTACAATATACCCTCCACATGACAAAGGACTCAAAAGGCAAGTAAATGGCTGGGAAAATGCCCAAAAGAGTGCAAAAAATAAGACTATAGAAGGTTACCTCCTTTGTGAAAAGGTATTTTCTTCCATCCTTTCAGATGAGGAAGAACAATGCATGCCATGAGAGGAAGACATAAAAGGTGAGGTTTCTGCATCCAAAACTTAAAAAGAAATATACAAAGGTCTCATAACATGGAAGAGCTCAAAAAGGATTTGGCAAATCAAGTAAGAGAAGTGGTAGAAAAGTTGGGAAGAGAAATGAGAGCAATGCAAGAAAATCATGAAAAGCAAGTCAACAGCTTGCTAAAGGAGACCCAGAAAAATGGTGATGGAAAAAACACCTTTAAAAATAGACTAACCCAAATGGCAAAAAGGTCCAAAAAGCCAAAGAGGAAAAGAATACTTTAAAAAGCAGAATTAGCCAAATGAAAAAAGGACATTTGAAAGTTCACTGAAGAAAATAGTTCTTTAAAAGTTAGAATGGAGCAGATGGAAGCTAATGACTTTATGCGCAACCAAAAAATTACAAAACAAAACCAAAATAATGAAAAGTAGAAGACAATGTGAAATATCTCATTGGAAAAACAACTGAACTGGAAAATAGATCCAGGAAAGACAATATAAAAATTATGGAAGTACCTGAAAGCCATGATCAAAAAAAGAGCCTAGACATCATCTTTCATTAAATCATCAAGGAAAACTGCCCTGATATTCTAGAACCAGAGGATGAAATAAAAATTGGAAGAAGCCACTAATCACCTCCTGAAAGAGATCTCTAAAGGAAAACTCCTAGGAAAGTTGTAGCCAAATTCTAAAGTTCCCAGGTCAAGGAGAAAATATTACAAGCAGTCAGAAAGAAACAATTCAAGTATTGTGGAAATACAATCAAGATAACGCAAGATCTAGTAGCTTTTACATTAAGGAATGGAACGTTTTGGAATATGACATTCCAGATGTCAAAGGAGCTAGGATTAAAACCAAGAATCCCCTACTCAGCAAAACTGAGAATAATACTTTAGGGGAAAAATGTTCATTCAACTAAATAAAGGACTTTCACATTCTTGATGGAAAGACTAGAGCTGAATAGAAAATTTGCATTTCAAACACAAGAATCAAGATAAGCATGAAAAGCTAAAGAGGATAGAGCAATCATAAGGGACTTACTAAATTTGAAATGTTTACATTCCTACATGGAAAGATAATATTGTAGCTCTTGAAACTTTGCTCAGTATTTGGATAGTTGAAGGAATTATACACATACATAGTCAGATGGCTGGGTAGATATAGATATATAGATAGACAGACAGATAGATAGACGGGGGGTAGAGGATACAGGATAAATTAAATAGGAAGGAATATCTAAAAAAGTAAAATAAGGGGTGAGAGAGGAATATATTGGGAAGAGAAAGGGAGAAATAGAATGGGGTAAATTATCTCTTATAAAAGAGGCAAGAAAAAGCTTTTTCAATGAAGGGGAAAGAGGAGGAAGTGAGTGGGAGTAAGTGAAGCTTACTGTCATCCCATCTGGCTTAAGGAGGGAATAAAATACACAAGCAATTTGGTATGAAAATCTATCTTACACTACAGGAAAGTAGGGGAGTAGGGAATCAGTGGGATGTGGGGGGTGTAACAGAAGGGAGGGCAAATGGGAGGAGGAAGCAATTAGAAGTAAACACTTTTGCAGAGGGACAAACTCAAAGGACAGAATAGAATAAATGGGGAGTAGGATGGAATGGAGAGAAATAAAGTTAGTCTTTCACAACGTGACTATTATGGAAGTATTTTGCATGACTGTACATGTGTGGCCTATATTGAATTTCCTGCCTTCAGTGGGGATAGGATGGAAGAAGGGAGAGAAGTTGGAACTCAAAGATTTAGGAATGAATGTTGAGAATTATTTTTGCATGCAACTGGTAAATAAGAAATACAGGCAATGGTATAGAAATCCATCTTGCCCTACAAGAAAAGAGAGAAGGGGATAAGGGAAGAGAGTGGTGGGATAGAAGGGGGGACAGAGTAGGGGAAGGGATAATCAGAATGCATGGTGTCTTGGGGGAGGGAAGAAATGGGGAGAAAATTTAAAACTCCCAATCTTGTGGAAATGAATGTTGAAAATTAAAAATAAGTAAATAAATTTAAAATTTCCCAGAAAATAAGAAAACTAAATTTAAGGAACAAAAAGAGGAAACAAGAAAACAAGAATTTTTTGCAGATGATATGATGGTATACTTAGAGGATCCTAGAATAAATTAAAAATTAGTTGAAACAGTTAACAACTTCAACAAAGTTTTAGCATATAAAATAAACTCACATAAATCATCAGAATTTCTGTGTACTACCAACAAAGGCTAGTAGTAAGGCACAGAGGTAGAAAAATCCATTTAAAATATCTGCAGACAATATAAAGTACTTCGAGTCTTATTATCTAAGACAAAACAGAGATTATATGAAGACAGTTGCAAAACACTTCTCTCAGAAATTAAGGCAGATAAACCTAAATCAGATTGCATCATAGGTATAATATTAATAATTTTGATTACAAGAAATTTAAATAAGCTTTATTATAAAGAAAACCAATACAGTCAAAATTAGAAGGTAAGGGGGCATGACTTTTTTGCAATAAGTTACTCTGAATATTCATTTCTCAAAATAATATATGGAATTGAAACAAATTTATAAAAAGTAAGAACAATTTCACTGTTGATATATGCTCAAAATATTTAAATAGTAAGTTTTCAGAACAATAAATCAAAACTCCCAATATTAATATGAAGATAATGTTCTAAATTATTACTTATTAAAGAAATGCAAATTGAAAAAAAGCAACTCTGAGATACCACCTTACACCTGTCAGTTTGGATAGCATGACAGAAAAGGAAAATGAGAAATACTAGAAGGGATATAGGAAAATTGAGACACTAATAAGGTCTTGGTAGGGTTGTGAACTGATTTAACCATTCTGGGGAGCAATTTGGAGGTCTTAAGCAATGAATACTGTGACCTAGCAATACCCAAAGAAATTTTTAAAAAAATAAGGAAAAATAATCAATTTGTACAAAAATATATGTAGTATTTTTTCTGTAGTAACAAAGAATTGGAAATAGAGGTGATGCACATTAAATGAGGTTATGGTATATGCTTGTGATGAAATACTATTGTGCTATAAGAAATAATGAACACATTGTTTTAGGAAAACCTGGGAAAACTTATATGAACTCAAACAATGTGAAGTGAGCTAAACCAGGAGAAAATTTTACACGAGAGCAATATTAAGAATAATTAACTGTGAAAGACTTAGTCACTCTGATCAAGATGATGATTCAAGACAATTCCAAAGGACATATGATGAAAAAATCTTTCAATAGAGAACTGATAAACTCCAAATGCAGACTGAATCATACTTTTCAAAAAATATTGCTTTATTTTCTTTCTGTTTTCTTTTGAATTATGTAAACATGTTTTGAATGACCTCACATACATAATCAAAATAAAATTGCTTGCCTTCAAAAGAAAGAAGAAAAGTGAGGGAGAGGAATTTGTAACTCAAACTTTTGGAAAGCAATTATTAAAAATTACATGTAATTCTAAAATATTTAATGTAACAAATAAAAATTAATTTTAAAAATATCTTATTTTTTTCCTTTTTATTGCTATCATCCTCTTCAAAATATTTCTCTTTCTGATTTCCTCTCAGAATTTGTTTCTTCTATGCTGCCTTAGAATGCTTTAATCTACTTTAAGTAGTTCACCTTTACTAAAAGATTGTATTTGTTTACTTTCATAATCAGTGACAACTTTAGGCATGAAGACAAAGATAGAATATATCAAGCAAGTTCATTGGTACGGATTTTTGATGTCTGTATTTACTATTTAATCTCAAGTTCAATTATAATTTTTTGACTGTTCTTGCCTCTTCTCCATTCATGGATTGCCTATTACCAGGCCTAGAGGCCTGTGGGCTGCCTGAGTCTTCCCTTACCTCTATCGGAGGTCTTCGGTTGGCCAAACTGGATGCTCATATGAGAGAAAGGACGTTCCAGAGTCGAACAAGGGTTGAGCTTTATTTCAGGGTCTAGTTACAAGTGCAGGGGAATTCTTCCTTAGGAGGGAAAGAGAAAGATCTCCCAAGGAGGCAAAGATCTTACAATAAGAGATTGGAAGTAGAAGTATAAGTGGGGAGAGGGGGGGAGGGGAGAGAGGAGAGAGGAAAAGCGGAGCCTTGATGTCCTCACCAGTGGCCCCTCCGCCCAAGAGAGCTTTCAGGCTTTCCTGATCCTACTTAAGTTCTCCAGCTGCATAGTTTGCATCTGAATACCATGCTGTTAGATAACAGTAGTGTGCCCAGATCCGGGACAATCTCAAGGGCGGGAAGAGCTCTCTCCCATCACGTTTCTCACGGGAAGAGGTGGAAATACACGAGATAGCTCGGTTCACCTCGATTCCCAGTCGTTTCCTGGGGGGGCCTCGTGAGAACTCTAAGATTTAGAAGTTCCCACCTTTACCCGCCCGAGACTGTCCACATGGAATTGAGCTTCCATCCCCAGCAGCCTATTACTAATATATGTTCACATTTCCTTTGGACATCCTGCCATATTCATTTCCTTCCTTTTATAAATTTATTAATTTAGTCTTAATAGCAAAGTTTTACCCTTTTACATCTTAGAAGGCAGGGCAAACATATTTGAATGACATGTAACCCACAAAACCTTGCACCTAGGGAAATATTTTTGCCATTCTGGAAAAATGTCCATGAGAACACATGGGAAAAGCAATCAGCTGAGACCAAATAACATTGTAGAAAACTCAGAAATTGGTGAATTACTTTGTGGAATTATTACACTATTTAAATTCTACTTCTAGTTAAATCATCCATGAAATATAAGCGTATGTCAAAAACCTAAAAATCAATCAGACTGAGCCTAATGGCAATGAACTGGACCTAAAGAAAATCAGACAGTTGCTCTTTGAAAATCAGACAGAAGGCCCCAAATAAATATAACACAATTTACCACTCCTTTTAAAGTCCCTATTTTTTCATGAGTGTCATTTTCAGTAAGTATATGTATAAGGAGAAATTATAAGTATGCAGGATTTACTAATGGCAGAGGAATGATTTTTCTTTAAATATTGATGAAGGTGATGATTTTTAAAAATGTGAACATGACTAGATGTCATATTGTTGACATTCATTCTCCCACACTCCACCTTGCCTGGATCACCTTGTATCCCTATTTTCACTAAATTTATTCCTAAAAAGAACTAAGAGAAATTTGCATGGTGAACAATGCCAATATGATATTCAAAAAATATGATTTGTAACTTTTGATCACTTCTCTCTCTGTCTGGTTATATCTATGCTTAGTAGAGAGGACACTAGAATCATGGTCTCTGACTTGTAGAGTAGATACGATGTCTTTGTTTCTACCAGTACTAACTAATAGCGAAAGGTGTACAAAGAACATGATGGTTCCCCTAGTGAAGGAAAAAGTAAAAGAGCTAGTAGAGTGAAACTCTACTTCTTAGGTTTTTCAGTGTATTTCTGAAGTGCTCCATGAAAGAGTAGGGAGAAATGCTTCAAAAGTAAAACAAAAGAAAAAGTACTAATAATCTCAAACAGTTGAGGGAACTCATGACCTATATCAGGAAGTTGAAAGACATAAGAAGCCTGACTGGATAATTGTAGCTATGTAGTAAATATAAGACTTTTCCAATTTGTGTTGAAGCTGTACCCTCAAATAAAAGAACAACTTCTCATACTTTGAGGGAAAATGTTGAGTGTTCAAGACAGGGACCAATTAATTAGAGGAAGAAGGAACCCGTCATGATGGTTGTTGAATTTATATTGAGGTGGTCACATGTTGACTTGACAAGAATCATGTTAAGGTACATTATATTCCTAGAAGTAATGGGAAACATTCTTAGATTTATCATCTATATAGAAAAAAACCAATAATTCACAAGAAAAAACTGTCCAAGAAGAAGATAGAAATAAAACTCATGGACTTCAATGTCAAAAAAAATGCATGAAGTATGGGTAATAAATAATATAAACTATAGATCATAACAAAAAGTAGATTAACCATCATTGTTAAGTCTCATAATTTTAATAGAACTTATGACTGGAATGTCATATAAGAGAATTATGCCTTGTTGAATGAATAAAATTACATGTATTTAACTCCCATTGTGAACCAAACACTGTTACAAGTCCTCTGGGTATGGAGAGTCATCAACCTTAAGAAGTTTTCATTCTTTTTTTTTTTTTTCAAGTAGAGGACAGGTTGTTTATTCCTATATAGACAATAATGCTAAACATAGAAGAATTTCAGATTGCACTAACAGTTATTTAGAAAGAATTAGATAATGCTGCATATAACAACCAATGTAATCTTCAAGGAGGCTGATGTTTATGATTTATCAAGCCGGAGAAATTTCAAAGATTTTACACTGGCGTTCTTATAGTTTTTCTTTTTTGGCACTATTTCATCAACTCTTGATATCAACCTTTTCTGTCAAAACACATAAGTTTGTTAATGCTCTTTGTGGTGGCCTCTTCCAGAAACAGATGCTTGCCTTGACATCAATCACTGCTATTCTGATGGGCATTATTACTGCTATTGTGATGGTGGATACTACTGCTACCTCTACTGACTTGATGTCACCATTGCCACCACCACAGACTTCCATAATTTTTGAATCTCATCAAGTCACCTGCTCATGGAAAGGAAAAAAAAATGAAAGAGCAGGGACCCAAATGTAAGCTAAACTGCAAAGTGATTTCAGTATCTAGCATCAGCTTCCATGTAAGTAGGGTTGCTATGGCTACAGGAATAGACACAGAACTCTGTTCCTTAACAACTCTTACTAAAGTCAAGTCTTTTAGCCTCAACATCTGTAGCTCACATGCCATCAGCAATAAATTGCTTCTTCTTTAAAAACAGCCCCTGAGTTATTAGCTCTTCCTATGCAGTAGCCAAGTATGAGACTCCCCAAAATGAGTCACATATTACCAAGTATCAGCACACAATATTTCAATGTGACTACCTGCAAACAGATAGAGAATATGTGCACATGCTCCAAAGACATGTGGGGAAAGTCTCATTACAGTACCATCAGGCATTAGTGAGCACAAAGAGTTTTCATTTTATTTCTGTCCAGGAACAAAATTTGGGAGAGAAAATTCTGCCAGTCAGAGAGGCTGCTTTGGGCACTCCATGAGATTTGTGTCTACAATGCCTTCATGGGTCTCCATTTCTTTCTCTCTCACATTATATTACGCTCAAATAGTAGTTTTCCACTCAGAAATAGAACCACATTTGGGTACTGACAATCAGAGAAGAAAAGACCTTACAAAGAAAATAAAACTAGGTTCAAGAAATGAGGAGAAAGAATAAGGAGAAAATCCAATTTTTCATTCAGGTTCCAGTTGGAGGACCTTTGAAGATTCTTCTTAGGAAATATGCATGGATCTTTTGCAATTCTCTTGGATCTTTTTCTTGGTCAAAGTAGTTAGGTCTTTCACAGTTGTTCATCCTTGAAATATTACAATTGCGACATACACTGCTATTTTATTTCAGTTCACTACACTTTGAATAAATTAATAAAGCTTCCCAGCTTTCTGCTAATTGTTTCATCTTATGTAATAACATCCCATGGGAATGATATATTAGATTTCCCAAGGAAGAAAAATTCTTCCTTGAATTGATATCTGTTAACCTAGTTGTTCCTACAGTTGAATCCATCTGCTTTTACATGTTAGTTCTTGTTTCCTTTTCTTCTTAAATTTAGGAAATTTAGAACAAATGCAATTAAACAGATGATCTCAGGGACATGCTCTTTTTCCTTCTCTTTGTGATGTTCTTCGATTGTCCTATTCTTAATTTATTGGTCCTAAATCCTGTATCATGAAGTTAACCTTCAATAATTTTTTGTCCTGTCACTGTCATCCATGTGACCATGTGGTAATCATTTAATTTCCCTGAATCCTCACTTTATTTTCTGCAATAAAATAATTAGTATAGTTGCTTTACCTATTTCACAGAGTTGTAAAGAGTAGAGCACTTCGTAAATAGAAAAACACTATTACGAACATGAGTTATGAATTATCACTTCTCTCTCCCCTATACAAAAGTATTAACCACTTTGTAGCTATTGGCTTTAGAACTTCCTTCCCATGAAAATCTTAGTGGAAAAAAAGAACAGAGCCTGAAGAGAAATTCATCTGAAAACATCAATATAACTCAGTCTTTTTTTTCATGCCGCATCTCTCCCATCTCTTCTTATTTTTACGAACCCTTCAGCTAGGAAACACTTCTCTTCAAGTTGAGTGAATGATGTAAAATGACCTAGAGGAAGCTTTCCTTCATTATATGGAGGAAATCCCTATCACCTTATTGGTAGGTTAAAATTGCTCTTTTTTTACTTACATTTTGGAATTTGCTTTAGACTATTATTATGGAACTTTGCAGAAAATATCTTCCATGAAATCTTTTCCACTGCATGATTTTGGAGAAAAGCTCATTATTTTCTTTTTTTTTTTTAAATAAATTTTTTATGTTTAGTTTTTAATGTCCATTCCCATAAGATTGTGCGTTTTGAATTTTCTCCTCCATCTTCCCCTCCCCTCTCCTCAATCTGGCTTGTAATCTAATATAGCCTCTGCTTACATATTAATATTAATCATATTTTCACATTAGTCACAATGTAAGGAAGAATTACAACTAATGGGAGGGACCAGAAGAAAGAAGAAACAAAACAAATCAACAAAAGTAAACGCTATATTCAGACTCCCCAGTTCTTTCTCTGAATGTGGATACTATTTTCCATTGTGAGTCTTTTGAACTTGTTTTCGATCCTTGCATTACTGAGAAGAGCTAAGCTTATCAAAGTTAATCATCACTCAGTGTGACTATAACTGTGTACAATATTCTCCTGGTTCTGCTCATTTCACTTAGCATCAGTTCACATAAGTCTTTACAGATTTTTCTGAAGTCTGCCTGCTTATCATTACTTACAAAACACTAGCATTCCATTACAATCTTTTGCCACAACTTGTTCAACCATTCTCCAGTTGATGGACATCCATTTACTTTCCAAATCTTTGACACCACGAAAGGAGATACTATAAATATTTTTGGACATGTGGGTTCTTTTACCAGTTTTATGATGTCCTTGGAATATAGATCTAGAAGTGATATTGCTGGGTCAAAGGATATGCATAATCTTACAGTCCTTTGGGCCTAGTTCCTAATTGTTCTCCAGAATGGTTGGATAAGTTCACAACTCCACCAACAATGCATTTGTGTTCCACTTTCCCCTCATCTTGCCCAATATTTATCATTTTCCTCTTTTGTCATGTTAGTCAGTCTGACAGATATGAGTGATGTCTTAACTCAGAGTTGTTTTTACTTGAATTTCTCTAATCAGTAGTGATTTAGAGTATTTTTTCATATGACTAGAGATAGCTTTAATTTCATCCTCTGAAAGCTTCCAGTTCTTATCCCTTGACCATTTATCAGTTGTGGAATGATTTGCATTCTTACATATTTAACTCAATTCTCTATACAGTTTAGGAATGGGGGATTTATTAGAGACACTGGTTGCAAAATAATGTTTCCCAGCTTTCTGCTTCCTTTCTAATCTTGGTAGCATTGGCTTTGTTTGTGCAAATATCTTTCAATTTAATGTAATTAAAATCATCCATTTTGCATTTCATCCTACTTTGCCCACTGTTTATGCTTTTCTCTCTCCTTTCTTCCATTCCCTCCTCACTAGAGTTTTGCTCTCAAGTACAACCTCCCTACACCTGCCCTCCCTTCTTTCAGCCACCTCCATTTTCTTCCCCTTTATCTTTACTACTTCTTTCTTCCATTCTATGCACCTCACCCTTTTTTTACCCCTTACTTTACATACTTCTTAAAGGGCAAGTTAGATTTCTATACCTAACCGATTATATTATTCCCTCTTTGAGCCAAATCTGATGAGAGTAAGGTTCAAATAATTCTCATATCTCTTCCTTCTTTCCCTCTACTGCAATAGTTTTCTCTGCCTTTTCATGTGATGTAATTTACCTTTGTCTGTCTCCTCTTTTCCTCTTCCTTCAATATAATCCCTTTTCACCAAATTATTTGATTTTTCTATCATCACATCAAAGTCAGTCTAGACCCACACCCTCTATCTATGTATATCCCTTTTAAATGGTGTAATGACAATACAATTCTCAAGTGTTGCAAGTGTCATCTTCCCTTGAAAGGATGTAAAAGTTTGCCCTTATTATTAATATGTTGTTTTTTTTCTCTTTCCTATTTACCTTTGTATGCCTTTTATCGATCTTATATTTGAAGACCTAATTTTCTGTTGAGCTCTGGTCTTTTTTTAATTTTTTTCAACCAAAGTAAAAAAAAGTTTATTAAAGATTTACCATATTGAGTTGACTCTTAAGGAGCCTAACTATTTTTAATGTTTGTATTGACAAGGAGGCCATATATAATCTCAGCTAGATAGAGTCAGGAGTTCTGCTCTTTTTATCAGAAAGGTCTGGAAAGTCCCATATTTCATTAAATATCCTTTTTATCCTTGAAAGATTATGTTCAATTTTGCTGGACAGTTGATCCTTGACTGTAATCCAAGCTTATGGATTATCATATTCCAAGTCCTCTAATCTTTTAATGTAGAACCTTCAAGGTCCTGATTATTTCTGATTGTAATTCTATGATATTTAAATTGTTTCTTTCTGACTGCTTACAGTATTTTCTCTTTGACCTGGTAATTTTGGAATTTAGCTATAATATCTCTTGGTATTTTCAATTTGAGAATATTGTTTCAAGAGGTAATTGGTGGATTCTTTCAATAACTATTTTACCTTCTGGTTTTTAGGACCTTGGAGCAGTATTCCTTGATGATTTCCTGAAAGATTCTCTCCAGGCTCTTTTTTATCATACTTTTTAGGTAGACCAATAATTTTGAAATTGTCTCTCTTGGATCTATTTTCCAGGTCAGTTGTTTTACCAATGAGGTATTTTACATTTTCTTCTCTTTTTTCATTCTTTTGTTTCTTTTTGACTGAGTCTTGATTTCTCATAGAGTCATTAGTTTCTACTTGTCCCTTTCTAATTTTTGACACATTGTTTTCTTCTATGAGATATGGTACCTCCTTTTTCATTTGGTCCATTTTACCTTTTAAGGCATTCTTCTATTTGGTGAATTTTTGTGTCTCCTTTTCCATTTGGCCAATTCTACTTTTTAAAGACTTATTTTCTGCAGTCAATTTTAGTCCTTTTTCTAAGCTATTGACTCTCTTTTGCATAGCTCTTGTTTCTTTTCCCAATTTTTCTTCTACTTCTGTTATTTTACTTTTAAAATGCTTCATGAGGTCTTTCAAGAAGACTTCTTAAGCTTGAGACAAGTTCATATTCCTCTTTGAGGGCTCAGATATGGGTCTATTGACAGTGTTGTCCTCTTTCGAATTTGTGCCTTGAACTTCCTTCCCTGTTCCTACAATAAGAATTGATGGTCATTATCCCTTTGTGCTCATGGTGTTACCTATTTCCTGATTTTTAGAGCTGGGCTGTCCTGCTGGACCACAGGGGGTGCTGATCCAAGTTTCTTGTTCTGGGAGTCCAGGACCTGTGCCCTAGGGTCTCAGGGAATGGCAGCTGGAAGCTGTAGGAGTCTGGAAGTTTGCCTGATGCTGAGCTGGGGCCAACAACACTGGAGCTCTCTGAGTGGGGTTGGGGAGTATGGTTTCTGAAGGAAGTTGGTTCATTTGGGTCTTGCACTCAAATGTTTGACTACTATCTTCCAGTCTGGAGCTGTGTCTCCTGGAGTTGTGCTTCCTGAAATTATGCTGAAGCATCAGGAGATTTGGCTGTTGAGGAATGCCAGGACACGTGGTGGTTTTCTGAGTTGATATCTACCAGTTCCCCAACCTGTAATAAGACACTTGGGGGTCCTGGTGTTGGCACTTGCCTGCTCCACCAACGTGGGGCTCAGGATCGCATCCTGGCTTGCTGAGGTGGCACTTGCCACTGACTTGCTGGGATGGCTCCCATTGTATACTGCTACCTCTTCGCAGTGTGAGAGGGATACTTTCTATCAATCTCCCAAGCTTCCTTGTCTTCAAGACTGATACACTCCATCTTTCCTTGGACTGAGCTATTCCAGGATTCTTCTTGAAATAATGTTCCTGGGGTTTCAGAGGACGAAAAGGAAGGGAGAGCAACTTACTTCTTACTCCACCATCTTGGTTCCTGGAAGTATAACTCCAATACTCATAATTTTTACTTTTAGAAGATATTTCGCTTAATGTTTCTTTCTTCCATTTTAAATTTGCTTTCTCTTTTCTAATGTTTGTCTTCTTGGATGGTTATAAGGAGGTTGTTTGGTTTAGTTCCTAAAAGCATGATGGTAATGTTTCTCTATGTAGACCACTGTGTCAGAATCTATGGGAAATTTTGAAAAATGCCCTCATAAAGCTAACAATCTTGAAATGGTAGAGGGAGAATAGATAATTCAAGACATTACATATGGAATGCATTAAGAAATTACAAAATCAAGTGTTATTTGAAATAGGTGGCAGAAAATAATCATCACAAGGGGGACATCAGACACAATTGAAACCTGGGTTTTGACTTAGTGTGCCATATTTGAAAGCTGCTAGTGATATTAACAGTTTAGACACTGAACAACAGAGCTCAGCAACTAGTTACTAAGAATAATTAATTTAAAAAGGGAAATATCAAAGTTTAAGCTGAGTTGAGCTGCTTGCTCTCTCACGAACCGCTCTCCTCTCTTACACACAAACACAAAGTACCATGAAACCATATTTGAAACTATATACCCCCGGAGCAGTGTTTTAGTACTTGCCCAATCATGAAAATTATTGTTATAGATCCTGAGTGCATGGAGGCAATGGAAAATTTAAGAATGAAAAATAGACCAAAAAAAGCTATCTAAGCTTAGGGGCCAGCATCAATAAGGAGACCTTAATTTAAGTCATATTTATGGGATAGAAAAAAAGAAAAACACTGGGTAGAATACATAGAAAAACCTTCCAGTAGAATGTAAGTTCCTTGAGGAAAAGGATACTTTGTGTTTTTGTGTATTTGTTGTTATTGTTATATTCTTGTTGTCTTTCTATTCCCATTGCCTAGCACAGTTCCTGCATCAAAGTAGATAAGTAATAAATGCTTATTGAATGAGTATTTAATTTGACATAAACCTGGAATTATGGAGGGGCAATATCAACCTTCCCTGTTGCTGTGCATCCATTAATTTCTATGGATTTTTATTTATCATTTATTAGTATTATTTGAACTTAGCTTTATGTGACTATTTCTTGCTTGAATCCAGAAATGTCACCTCAGTAACTTCAGCAATGCCAGATGGCTACAAAGAGTTTTGAGTTTCCTTGTATCCTACTGGGTCTCCATAGTCTAGCTTGTGTTTTGGGTTTCCCTTGTGGTTTGGCTTCACCCAGATTTTAATGACTGTTTATATTTATTCATATTCATCCCAATATGCATTGCTTTTGAGTTGCCCTCTCTTTTAAGTTGCTAAACTGTGCAAATGTGGTTCTTGTGTGAGCATCCTTGTCTATATCCCATATGATGTAAACTTCCCAGAACCTGGAGGAAAGGTAACCACACCTCCTTTTCCCCTTGCTCTCCTCTACTAAATAGCCTAATAAATTTCTAAAACAATTTCAGATTTCGGGATTTGTTCTCCTGAATATCATATTACTATGGGAAACTATTCCAAGGACACAGAACTTGCTTTTCATCCTGGCTAGTGACCTCATAAATATCTATCATGTATTATAAAAGGGACTGGATAAAGAAACTTGGACAATTCAGTGAAAACTACTAATATAGAGTCTTGGCTTTAGAGTCAGAAGGGACTTCAGAACCTCAGATATCATCAAATCTAATCTCCTTTTTTACAGATAAGGAAACTGAGGCACAGACTGAGTGACTTACCCAGAGACATACAGTTAAGAAGTATCTGAGGCAGAATTCAAACAGATATTTCTGATTCTGAATCTCTTGGTCTACCCACTCCACATAGTTGTTATCTTTATTAGAAAACCAACCCAAGGTGCTGTGCTGAGTGTTTTACAGTTATCTCATTTAATACTCATAAAAACCCTGGAGGCAGATTCTATTATTATGCTCACTTTAAGGATGAGGAAACTAAGGGCAACAAGTGCAGTGACTAAGAGTTACACAATAATCATTATCTGAGGCAAGATTTGAATTTAAGGTTTCCTGACACCAGATCTAGTGCTCTGTGCAGGTAGGGCTACCTATCTGCCTCTGAACATTCATTTTCTGGGTATTATTCTACTTTTTGCTTAGCAACTTGCATAATGAGGACTTGAGAACCAGTTTTTGAGTATGTAACAACTGTTTTCTTAATCTGCTTTGTAAATGTTTCAAAAAGAGTTTCTAACTTTTTCTATGTATTTAAAAGTACATACAGGAAATTTTACATAAAACAGATATGTTTTGTGGAGATGTCTTTCTATGTATCTAGATGTGTCTATCTATCTATCTCTACACATATTTTTGTATAAATCACAACTTTTTACAAAATTAACAAAGCTTATTTCACTAGTACACACACACACACACACATATACGTGCATGTTTATCTCTTCATCAGTAGTCTATGATCTAGCCTCTTATCCATATTAAGAAGTTCAGCATGATTTCATGTTTCTCCTTATCTCTTGTCTTTCTCATTAAGTAAATGCTTAATCATTGAGAGCAGTCAGATTCCACCAAACCCATCCCTCATGCAATGACCTTCAGTGTCAGGTTAATAAATGATCCAAGGAACACTGAAACTATCTCAGAAGTGATTTAGATGGTTAAGAAGAAATTTTGGACTGATAATTTAAGAAAGTTTATGTGAAAAGAAGACTTATTTGGAAGAAACATTTTTTGTGTAAAGGTTGTGTCTATTTTGAAACTTATCAGAAAAACAAAAAGAATCCAATGGAACAGAGAAGTCATATATTTTGATCTAGAGTGAAGCAGGACCATTTAATAGATATCTGAGACAATAAAGTGAGCTGAATGCAACCCTATAGAACTTAATTTTTCATGCTCAGAAGTTATATTCTTGATGACCCATTGATGATGGCTCAGGCAAGGTAGAGGAGTGATAGAAGAACACCAAGATTGGAATTCCCTGTGTGCCATCTGGAAAAGAATTTCATGGACTGAAGCATTCTTGAGGTCAAGGTGGTAAAAATTTATCATGTTTTTCAGCGGGCAAGAGTTCTTAGGAAACCTGTGATTTGAATGAGGTACATTTAAAGTTTACATAGAATGCTAAGTGTGATGACTAGGTGATTCAGGACAAGATTAAGGAGTGGTTAGTTCTTAAAGGAACATTCACTTTTAGTATCTACTATGCAGGTATTTTACCCAGAGTTCAACAGAAAGTAGCCCAGCGAGGAGGGGCTGCATGGAGTTGTGGTTTTAGGCCTGAAATGTTAGTAAGTCAACTAAAGATCAGGGTTGACTAAGTAATTCAGGCTGCTCTCATCAATATCTTGTTAGACAAGATAAATCTAAGGGAGTATACATATGTCTAAGTCTAGGATACATATGATTTGTCAGTGAGTAGTAAATGTTGTAATGACTCAGTACACAGCCAGTTCAGACTGTTCAAAGCTGTTCAAACTAATTAGTTCAAACTAATAAATTCTATAGGTGCAGCTGGTTACTATATCAGGAAAAGAGATAAAAGTTTTACTGTGGCAGGCTGTGTCCTTGTGTTGGGAGAAACTGCCTATTTTGTGGCTAGGGAGAAATGTGATTTTTAGAGAGAAATGTGATTTTAGAATTGGGGTCCAAGCACATGCACACAAGCACACCACCATCATCATGCACACTGGTGGCTGCCTCAGTCATTCGAGAAATACTAGGGCCAGACTTAGCTACACTTCATGTCATTTCCAAGTTATCTCCCCGCTATTCCAACTAGTGGTCATTATCCGCTACTCTCATTCATTCCATCTCCAATTAGAAGAGTTGTGTTTGTCTTCATCACTGTGGTTAGCCCCTTGTAACTTTCTAAATTAAATTATCCCTCTTAGGCTTTGATTTTCTGTAAAATAGTCTAGAGAATGAAATGGCTAACCACTTCAATATATTTGCCAAGAAAACCCCAATTGAGGTCATGAAGAGTCAGTCCCTACTCGAAAACAATAACTGCAACCTCATTTGTAAAATGAGAATAATAATAGTATCCACTTTCCACGATTTTTGTAAGATTGAATAAGATTATACACACACACACACACACACACACACACACACACGCTTTGCAATTTTATTGGAGTTTAGAATGTATAGAACAAAATGGTACATGATCAAGCTGAAATATAAAGGAAGGATGAGAATGCCAGGCCTGAATTTATTAATAACATTTAATAGTCGTTAGGGATCTATCAAATTTTGGCTGGAAGCAGAATAATAACAGGACCAGATATATGTGTAAGAAAGATTAGTCTGTCAGTTGTATGAAAGAAATTCTGATAGGGAACGAGAGAGAAAGAGGAAAGACTTGTTAAAATGCTATTTGAAAGTCCAAGGGGATGTAAATGAGGGATTATATTAGGATGAGGACACTGAAAATTAGGACAAGCATTTAGAAAATAGAGACACTAAAGAGATAGAATGAGAATTGAAGCTAGTCTTCTGACATCACAAAAATAACCCTACTGCAATCAGGCTATTAGTTATCTCTCAGTCTCTCTCCTTTTTTGCTAATGCATTTATCTGAAGGCATTTTTACAGTATTTTCCCTTTTTATAATATGCAGAAATGTATTTATAGCCATGATGAGCCTTCACATTGCCCTTTGTATGCAATTATTTTCAGACTGCAGTGTTCCATGATCAACAGACATACAATATTACAGGAAGGATATTGTTATTAAGGATTGGAACTTTAAGGGAAAGATTAAGATCATAAAGTAACTTTAAAATTCCCTAAAGGCAGTGTACCTTATTCTCTCCCTTTTCAATTTTGCACTCAGTCCATTGTTCATATGTTTTGAATTTATTAAATTATCGATTATTGATAGCTGATATGTGGATGGTAATGATGAATTTCATGTCCTAAAGCTTACAATTCCTTTCCTCTATTAGATATCTGTGAAATAATAGTTTTAGAATTTATGCTTTATTACTGTTTAATATCACTGCTGCCATATTTTGCTTTCATATCACATTCATTTGTAAATACATCTTCCACCTCCCCTACCCAGTAGGCCATTTCTTATGATAAAAATTAACATTATATATGTACATACCTTATATATGCATGCATGTATGTATATGTATGTTGGTGTATGAATATGCAGTTCATGAAAATTAACCAGTATCTTAAGTGTGTTTGTCAATACATGTGGCAATGTCCCATATCCATAGTCCTATCACCTCTTCAGAAAAGGGAGAGAGGTACATTTCCTCTACTCTCTGTTATAATTATAGAATATCTCTGCGGTCTTTATATACACGAGTCTTTGTTCTTATCATTGTTATTCTTTTAGTTTACATTGTAGTCATTATTAAATGAAAAAGATTTTATTTTTCATTTAGTTAATTCACTATACAACAGTATATATTAATCTTCTCATGTTTCTTAGATATCCTCACTGTGAACTTTAAAATGCATTTAATATTTTGCTAGATGCTGAAAGGTTGGGGAACAGGCCTAAAAAGTATTATGGATTTTCAGCAGGAAGGCCTGTTTTGCTATTTTGCCACAAAGGGATAACCCTGAAACACATAGTGTATAAACAGTGATGATTCCTTCCTTTCAGATTGTTATAATAATCATAAATTCAATGAAACCTACATTACATATATGTTTACAGCTATTCTCAAAAGTCTGAGTGCAGTTTAAGATTTAATAGTTTCAAAATCCACTAAGACTTTTTGAATGCCTTGTATTAGTTTTAGCTTCAAACTTGCTGGGAAATAACATTACCAAGTTTTTTTCTTGTTTTTTTTTTGTTTTTGTTTTTGTTTTTTTTACTATTATTAGGCAACTTGCCCATGTAGCACTATCAAGCATACTAATTAGTAATCATTCAATCAAAATGTATTTATTAAATGTCTAATGTGCACCAATCACTATTCTAGTGATACAAAGACAAAAATGAAAAAGTTACTGCCTTAAAGGAGCTGACATTATATTCAAGGAGACACCATGTTTGCAAAGCAACAGTATTACTACTAGTAGTAGTATAATTAATAATTATTATTATATTTGTATATGGATTTTCTATTTACAGACCTCTTTACATACATTATCTGATCTTAACAACAAGTTTGTAAAACACATGTGATGATTATCCCCATTTTACAGATGAGGAAACTGAGCCTGAGAGTTGAGTGATGTAGCCAGGATCACATAACTAGTAATGCCCTGAGGCAGGATTTGAACTTACATTTTCTTGACTCCAAGTTGTAATGGTAGTAGGTCTATGTGACTTGCCTGGGTCACAAGGAAGCCTGAGTCACATAAATCTGAATTACTTTGACCCTCTGGTGGGAAGAGTTTGCTGAATGAGTGGAACAGGAAGAAGTGGAGCTAGAGCAGAGATGATAGGAAATTGGTGAGAGAGCAGCCAGAGCTAAGAAGGTTGCAAGTGAGCAGGCTGTTGGCCAGGGGAGTGAAAGAGCTTGTTTGTGATTTGTTTAATGAAGTTGGTTTATGGAAAGTCTAGAAGGGGAAAGACTTGGGGATGGTATTGTCCTCTGAATTGTTATTATGTATAGATTTGGTTACTATGTTGGATTTGACTTTCTGGTATCTGAATAAATGGTTTGGTTCTGTCTTCCATATGGAGAGTCTGTTGTATTTCATGATTCATAATTGTGCCAGGGTATTCACAGCTGCTGTAAGCACTATGAATATCCCATGGGGGTTACAAATAGTTACTAGGATGAGATCACGAAATATCAGACCTCTATTTGGAGACAGAAAGACAAAGGAAACAGAGGAAGAAATGGATGTCCCAGGGTGAGAAGATTTGCCTTATTTATCCCTAGCAAGAGAATGGGCTGAAGGCACAGAGCTTTGTGAAAACTGTGAACCAAGGTTGCAGAAGGGAAAACCCAGAGACTTAGGAAGATGTGTGTAGGGAACACCAGTAGAACCAGGGAAAGAAAGGGCAGGGTGTGTAGAAGGGGATGGACACTGTTAAAGAACTATCAAATTATATGTAAACACAGAGACAAGCTTCTAGAGAAGGCTCAAATGGAAAGGGAGTTGGATGGTTTGCCTGAGAAACTTTATGCTGCAGCATTCAAATTCTCTTTTAGAAGAGCAAGCTGGAAAATCTCCAGTGGTACAACAAAAAGCTGTTTTTGGTTTAGCTCACAAAAAAAGCAAAAAACGGTAACAACAGAAAGGATGCATGGGCAGCTTCTGAGGCAGAAGCAAAATAGGAGAATCAGGGCCCACATAATATTTGGGGAGGCAACTGAGAATTTTACTCAGGAGGAGGTCAAAGGTATTTTGAGTCGGTTCATCCAAAGGATGAAAGAATTGTTGGCATCTTGGATGGTGAGAGTCAGTGAAAAACATAAATTTCCTCAAGAGAGAAGATTCAAAGTCAGAGTAAATTCATAAGAAAAGAATTGTTTACTGCTTTATTGAGAACAGGAGTGGATTTTGGAACAATAGGTGGCATTCCAACTAATGAACTATATAAAATGGATCCAGGAAAGATGCTTGATTTTACCTGGAGCATTGAGATGAGAACTCTCCCTGCAGATCCTTCTGAAACATTGTATCCAAATTCATCACACCTGCAGGAAGAATGGGAGGTTGACCAGGTGCCAGCTCAGACTAAAGGAAATATGTCTCTAATCAGAATGATGACCCTAAAACTGCAAGTTAGAAAACAGTAAATAACAGTGAATGAAGTTATTGATAGTAGGTTCATAGACTCCAGAAACATGACTGACTCCATATCTACCCTGCTTCTGGTTATTGTTTCCTTGTTTCTTTTTGACTTTCTGTCTGTTTAACTTGTTTGTCAGATTTGTTTTCTGTAGGCTTAGTGCCATCCCACTGAAGATTCCTGATCACTTAAGCCAAATGTAACCCCCTCTCTGATGTGCTGTGTCATCCCGGACCTGGTACTGACCAAGCCCCAGATGCCAACTGAAGAACTGACCCCTTGAAAGGGACCTCTTGGGGCAGGGACAGCTTAATGTCAAATTTCAGCAAGTAGTAGCTATGGAAGAAGAGACCTTCATCCCTTGCCCCAAGATTTTGGGCTTCATTTTTTCGAGGAAGGAATGATGGATTGTTTTATTTGCTATTATATGTGACACCTATTATGTTGCTGTAAAATTCTGTTGATGCAAGTTGCCTAAGATATTGTTTTACCTGCTTATTTTCTGTTATCCCTGTTACAATTCTGTTAATACCAGTTGCCCCAGTGACCTATGTAATGAATAAGAAAGATCTTGGGGCTGCATGTAATGGTAATTTAAAAGGAAAACATCTTTCCCAATCATTAATAGGTCCATGTGACCTGCCTGGATCACATGGAAGCCTGAGTCACACGGAGCCTATGGTGGAAGGAGTTTGCTGAATGGGTTGAATAGGAATAGGCTGCACTAGAGTAGAGCTGAGAACTAATTGATAAGAGTCTAGTCAGAGCTAGGAAGGATGCAGGCAAGCCCACTGCTGGCTGCGAATGTAAGGACAGCATTTTGTTTAAGGGAAGCCTGCTTGTGATTTGTTTAACAGAGTTGATTTTTGGGAAGCTTAGCAGGTGGAAGGCTTGGATACGGTGTTCTCTGCATTGTTATTGTGATTAGATCTTTGTTACTATTGATGAGAGTCTTCTCCCCAGTCCCAAAAGTCTAACTTCATTACGGGCCCACTGTACCTACTTACCCTCCTCCCCAATCCACAACCCCTTTAATGTCCTATCTTCTTCATATATGCCTCATTGCTCACTAGAACAACAGGTGTGTCCCTGAAACTCATAGTTCTCACAGAAACAGCAGATGTGGGAACCCAGTCACAGCCTCTACCCAGTCATGACCCCCAGGCCCATTCTCACAAATATGTTCTTGTAGTCAATCACTACCACATAATCCATCTAAGCCAAAAACAGGACCACAATACCTATCTATCTTGACCAGATAAGACCACAATTGCTAGCCACATGGAGGGCAGCATGGCCAGAATGTTTGACCACCAAACCTTAGATGGAACCCCTCCTCCATAGACATAAGGCAAGAGTTTCAATTTATCAAAAATCATAGGATATGGGGAAACTTGAAGTTGTGAAACCATCTGTCGTCCCTCTCCTCAGTTTCGCTGACTCTCATTTCCTTATTTCTGAAATAAACATTGCTAGCTCAGGATTTTGACCAAAAAGTTAAGGGGGGCGGGGTGGTGTTTGTGATTTTTAGCTTTATAACTTGGCATCTGCTTCTGTAAGAAGCCTCCCTGCTTGAGGAAACTGGTGAAGGTACCACCTGTTTCTTTCAAGAAACAAATAAAGGACTTTCTGTTTGTACTTTGAGATGCCTCTGAGTAGTCAATCTGAGTAGGGGGTCTTGCCATTCCACATGTGTAATTGCATCTTTACCCTATAAAAATTCATCTTCTTTTCTCTGAAGTTATTGCTTCCTCTTGGAATTTAGTCTGCTTCATGAGAGGTGTTAATTTCAATAAATGCCTATACTTGAATAAGAGGTGGTCTGACTGAATTCTTTGAGAGTTCTGTCACAAAACATCATGAAACTTCAACAGTTTTTGGCATCTCTGTGGTTTAAATCTCAACGTTTTTTGGTATCTGTGGATTTAAACCTCAGCACTATGATGGATTTGACTTTCTGCTGTCTGAATAAACGTCTTGGTTCTCTCTGCCATGTGCAGAGTCTGTTGTATTTCATGATTCAGAATTGCACCAGGATGTTCATAGCTACCATAGGCACTGGGAATATTGCATTGATGCTACACTAGTCTAGTGTTCTTTTACATCATAATTCCTATAATTTAGTGGAGGGAGAAATTAGCAGTTGCAGGAATTAGAAGTGAGAACTCTAGCTGAATTTTGAAGAAAATTAGCACTTACCAACATTGTTTTGACCTTTTATGATCAGTCTTTGAAACTGGCTATGTCCACATCTTCTTGCTCTCTTTCTGATTTCAATAGTAGCTTAATTTTGACCTATTACCATGATTTTTCTAATGCTCTAATAGGTTTAAGTTATTTGTCTTATTATTAAAGCTCCTCCTCCTCCCAACACACACCCATTAGCACACATACATGCACCCATGTAGCCCATCATTTAGGGGTAATACCACCACCACTACCAAGAACAACAACACACAAAGAAAACCTTAGGCTAATTAGTAGGTTACTAGACAGTAAACTCACCACCACTGGACAAGACAGAAATATATTCCATTATGTTTAGGCTCTTATATGACTGTTTTAATTTAATCATTAAAACACACACTTTAGCAAAGTTTATATTACTCCTTTTGAGCCTGGAATAGAACTTTCCACAGAATCAGGATTCATCAGCATGTTTGAGAAAAGGAAACATACAAAAATGAAAATTAGTCATCTTCATTAAAATATAGAAATTTATGCAGGAGAAAGTCATTTTCTCTGTTCTTTTTTTGCTTTAGTTCATTATATTTTCATAGTTTTTCTACATTTTACCTCTCCTCAAAATTGATAAATGTACTGTTTTGTAATTGAAATTTCAATTGCCTATTTCACCATTTATGTAAAAGACAGAGGTTTCAATAGTTTTTAATCTTTTCCATTTCTTAAATTTAAAAATCAAATCTTATTGCTTTGTGTTGCTTCATCTTCTAGAGTTTATTTCAATCAATTTTAGCTATAACCTTCATAATTTATGTGAGTCAGGTCACTCAATGTCTCTGTTTTGCCTCTGAGAATAAGCTCATCTTTACCAGACTTCCCTCAGAACTCGTATTGCTGAGGCTGTTGCTTTCCTTTGCACCCTGAAGAGCAATTATTGTCTGTCTTTTCAAAAGCATGGTGACCAATACAGGATATGATGCCTTAAGTAAGATCCAAATAATGTTTATATAACAATAGCACAAGAAACTTTGATTTATGTTTCATTTTTATATCAACTGAACCAGTGTTTTCTCTCTGCCTCCCACATCTCTGTGAACCTTATGATCTCAGGGCTTTACAACTTCACAACAATACTTAAATCTTTCTAGCAGTAGTATAGCTCAATTCTGTATTCATTTGTTCTTTTTTCAAATTTTCTTAACAAAAGACTTGAGATTCAACATTAATCCGTATTGACCTGTGGTTGTCACCTTAACTCCCAGATAAACAAACCAAGTCTCTATCTTATTCCATTATTTCTCATTCAGAGCAAGATCTTGGATCTCAACTGTTATTTATTGAGCAGAATTGGGTTAAACATTAGATTGTGAGTTAAAGTCTTGTAACAGAAACCTTTTTATTCCCAGTTGAGAAAGGTCCAGGACAGTCTATAGTTATTTGTGTTTTCTCTCTGTTCATTAGGTCAATGCTCCACCCATATGAGTCAGTTAAATTTATTTCATTTAAACACTTGGACATCTTTGGCAATATAAGAATAGAATGATAAACCTAAAATGAACTTTACTGTAAAATAAACTGCTTTGAAGTAACTATATTAATTGTTATTTTAATTAATTTTAAATACTAAGGTACGGTGAAATAGAAAAATGAGTCTAATTCTGCATTTTGACAAATCAGATCTGTGGTACTCATTGACTCAGAATATGTTGCAAGGTCTATAACTCCCTTCTCCAACCTTGAAAAATTAAAATAATATCCTGATTCTCTAGCTGATATTAACATCAATTTATGTTCTGCTTCAACATTGAAAGGGATTTATCATCCCATTTCTTCTATTGTGACTCGATGCATCAGTTAAACTCATTGCCCCAAATGTTTCATTAACTTCTACTCTCTGAAAGTCAGTTTTGATTTAGAATATCATGGGTTAGAAAGGCTAAATTCAGCGTGCTTTGCTCTTGGACTCTAGGAGACTTGGGGTTAATTTCTCCCTCTGACACTAATTGGGTACTATGTAAACATAGCTGAGTTGTGTGGATTTTCTGAATCTCATTTCTTCATTTGTAGATAAGATCTTTTGTATGACTTACAAACTGTGTAACTCACTGGACTGTTATGAGACTAGATTGTTAAAGGGTTTTAAAAACTTTAAAGAACTATATAATTTAATTTCATGACACTCTTTAAACACTAAGTCAGGGTTTCTTATTTGCCTGTCAAAATCTTAGGATTGTGCAGACTAACAAACGAAATAAATTGAAAGTATTCTTCAAGCAATAATATCTCTGCTTTTCCTTTCTCTCCCTTGCAGTAATAGTTATAGTTTGAAGCTCCAATGGAGTACTTAGGGGTGTCAAGAAAAAGTATTAATGTTGGGATATGTTGAGTGGTGATTCTGGAGTCTGGCATGAAAGCTGTGAGTGCAGTAGCATGGAAGGAATGGGTTTCAGTTGAAGTGAGAGTGGAGGGAGTTTCATGTGAAATCAGTAGGTCAGCAGAGCCATATATGAGTGCTGAACTTCTAAATCAAAAAAAAAGATGGAAATTATTTGAGGTGATAAAGAATAACCAGAGTATCAGTGTGTGTCTAATGGAGAACCTGAGCAGCTGAAATGAATTTTGGAAGACTTCTGAAATAGTAACAGCACAAATATAAACTATGTAAGAATGAGACTTAGTGGCTTATACCCATTACTCAATATATACCAGTACAAATACTGAAAGGTTACATTCTGTAAAGTACAGTGAATCTACCTTGTATTTGTCTTGCATTTATATGTGTATATATATATATATATATATATATATATATATATATATGTGCACATACATATATGTGTGACATTTTATAGGAGTGTGTGTATGTCTGTGTGTAAATATATATATATATATATATATATATATGTGTGTGTGTGTGTGTGTGTGTGTGTGTGTATGTATACACACATATACATACATAGATACCTCGTATATACCTTAACTGCCTGATTAGAATGTAAACTCTTCGAGGGCAAGCATTATTATTATTTTTAGTTGATTGAATATGTTTCATGGAAATGGAAGGTTCTCCTAGTTTCTGTTCCACAGGAAAATTGCCAAGGATAAAAAATGTAGAATTAGTTGACAGAATAGCTAGATTAACAATATTGTATAGCTAGTTCTTTCTCCTTCCTTTTATCACCTTGTTTAAGTATGTTGGAAATACGGAAGCTCTAAGTGTTTATACTAAATATCTTGGCTCAAGAAGAGAATTACATGCAAGTGTTGTTGACTGCTCCCCAAATATTGGTTCTGAAGGAACCAATAACAGTATTCCCACCAATGGTAATAATAATAGCAGCTGTATAGCTATTACTGTATCCCTTTTTAACAGATGAGGAAGCTGATGGCCAAGAGGATAAGTGACTTAATGACATGCTCACCTAGCACATCCTTTGGGAAGGCTTTGAACTCAAATGTTCATGAATTCAAATGCAATATTTTAATCATAGAATTATACTGTCTATTTTGCAGAAGGAAGGAAGCAAATTTTCTGGCAGAGTCCTAATAAGACTAGCAAATAGTTACACATGTTTTTGGCGAAGCAGATAGAGCTTGCCTTTGTGACTGACACTTTGAGAAATCTATCCCTTTATTGAATGGTATGCTTGATGGAGGAGAGCCAGCAATTTGAGATTGACCTCTGATCTTATTGAGGGCAAGTATACATCACCTGAAGTCAACTACCTAGCCATTTCTCTTTGACCATATCCAGATATTATAGTCTGAGGACTTAACCTTTTCACATCTATAATTTCTATCCTCGTTCCCTGATACACCAGTTCTGAAATTGTAATCAAGCAACAAACTTTATCAAGCACATACAATGTGCACATAGTATTGTGCTAGGAACTGGAAGGATTCTTTAAGAACGAAAGAATGTATGCTGTTATATAACTTACATTCTTATGGAAAAGATAAACAAATATATATAAATATAAATGTATATACAAACATAAGGCATTTTAGAAATATAGTTAAACGTGAGGGAGACTAGGAGGGATGGAACCAGCAACTGGGAGGAGTTTGGGAGGGAGGTAACCAGCATTTGGCAGGAATACTAAAGGTTTCATGTGGAAGATGATGCTTGAGCCACTTAAAAAAAAAAAGCAGAGGGCCTCTGAGGCAAAGTCAAAACATAGTAGATTCTAGATATGTGGGATGGCCAGCACAGAGAGGGATAAGGATTAACAAAAAGGGGAAATTAGATTAATCACAGAATTTGAGAAAATATTGAATATTGGTGCATATCCAAAAGAATCTAAAGTAGATTGATCCCAGATTGTGAAAGGCTTTATACAACCAAAGCAGGGACTTTTTTTCCCTAGAGAAAAATAGGGACCTACTTTAGTAGATGGAACGATACAGTCAGATCTACACTTAAGAGAAATTATATTATTAGCTTTGTGTAGATTCAAGTAAAGAGATACTTGACCCAAAGAGACCAATTAGAAGACTCTTACAATAATCTATATGGGAAGCGATGAAGGCCATACTTAAGATGGTAAAGTGCGCTAATGAAAAGAATGGGACAGAGGAAAGAGGTGTTTTGGAAGTATGCATGAAACTTAACAACTAATTGAATATGTTCAGAAACGAAGATTGAGGAATGGAGGAAAATGCTATGACTGTGAATCCGTGAAATGGTAGGATCATATTTGACAGAAATGTGTGTTCACCCTTCGTTGCTGAAGAGGACCAGAGGATCAGAGAAATAATGACATGACTTGTACTTGACTTTGTTTTGAGTGAGGGAGGGCTGTGCAGGTCACCAGCCTCACTTCTCCTCCAGACTCTTCTGAATCCATGACCAGATATTCATCAAGATGACTAGAGATGGCCAGGATGAGGCAATTTTGGTGAAGTGACTTGCCCAAGGTCACACAGCTAGTGAATGACAAGCGTCTGAGGTGAAATTTGAACTCAGGTCCTCCTGACTCTTGTACTGATGCTCTATCCACTACACCACCTAGCTACCCATTTGACATAAATAGAAAATATTGGAAGAAGTAATGGATTGAGAGAAAAAAATTAAGCATGTTTACTTCAGAGGTCTGTAGGATATACAATTTGAAATCCCAATAATCCCTCTCCATTTCTTACAGTACAATAATTCTCCACCATATGAAATATCCTGGTCAACCATTTCACAAATAATAAGCATATCACATGTTTCCAATTTTGCACTACAACAGAAAGATTCACTGTACATATCTCTATACATATAGATCTCTCTCTCCCCCTTCTTGATCTTCCTAGGGTACAGCAAAAGGGCCAGGCATAGTTCTAAAGTATCCTAGGCTGAGTTCTAAAACACTCTCCAGAATGGCTGGACAAGTTCACAACTCTACCAAAAATCCATCAGTATACCCATCCTCCTTTAACCCCTTCAGCACTTGCCATTTTTGATAGGTGTGAAATAGTACTTCATAGCAGCTCTCATTTGAATTTTCCAATAAATTGTGACAGAGCATTCTTTTCACACAACCATCGAGATCCTTGATTTCCTCCTCCAAAAACTGCCTATTCATATGTCCTGACAACTTATCACATAGGGAATGATTCTTATACCTACAAATTTCATTTAGTTCCCTATATACATGGGAAATGAAGATTCCATCAGAGAAAATTACTCATATCTTTTTTTTTATATCACTTCATTTTCTATTGTATAAAATCTATTTTTCCTGATTATCTTT
This sequence comes from Notamacropus eugenii, assembly GCF_028372415.1. NCBI lineage: Eukaryota > Metazoa > Chordata > Mammalia > Diprotodontia > Macropodidae > Notamacropus > Notamacropus eugenii. The sequence goes on along the minus strand of NC_092878.1, from coordinate 95,910,762 downwards.
TCAAAATAAATCTATTTTTTTGCTTTTAATTTGTTTAAGATTGTGATTGCTCCCTGTACCTTTTGACAACTTTAGTTTAGTTTAAATGGTGGATTGGAAGGAGTAACCCAATTGAACTCTCACAACATTTTCCTCTAAACAACCTTAAAAATAACTTCTCAAATAAAATTTGGGAGAGGCATAGTAAACAAAAGTTCACAATGAGACATTCTTCTAGCCTAAGAGAACTTAGCCAGATTTCTGTGACACTGGGATGAGCACCAAACAAGAGTGTTCATGCTAGCATTACCAGAAGTGAGGGAGGGTGCTTAGAAGGAGCTGGAATGGAAAAAGCAACTTTGGAAGTTTGATGACCAGGGATGAGAAGAAAGTGGGATAACTGGTCAGAAAGAGATATTAGGGAACCCTTTGCTGACACTCAGCACAGTTGGCACTAATGAGCACCTCAATTGTTCTCACACATTTCTTAGAAGCAGTTCTAGTGCAGAGAGGGACACTTTGCTTAGTCACAAGGAAGGTGGGGGATGGAAAGTGGATTTTACAGGAGAAGATGGAGGAGTATAGACCTGAGCCCAGGTGAATTTTCTCAAAATTCCTGTCCAAAAAAAACCCTTTAAAATGAGATCTCAAATTGATTTTTGGAGTAGCAGAGTAAACAAAAGGTCAGAGGGAGATGTATTTCCAGTGTAAGAAAACTTAGGACATTCATAGGATATGTTTGTAATCCCAGGGTGGGGTTGAGGGTTACAAGACCTGAGTGGAGCAATGAGCATTGGAGGAAGCCATGATGGCAGTAACAAGCAACTTCCAGAGCTCTCAGGCTCAGGGACAGAGTGATTTGAGAGACTTGCACAACTGATCAGAAGGTCATGACAGGGGGCCCTTTGTTGGATCTGAATACACCTGGTGCTGATTGACAACTTTGTTCTCCACAAGTAGTTCTTAATTGTAGTTTCAGGAACAAGAGAAACTTCTTTTGGCTACAGATCACAGGATCTGGTGATAGTTCCAGGACCAAGACAAACATGACTATATGTGAATACAGGAGAGCAGAGGACTTTCCTAGGTGAAAACCAGAGTGAAGACTGGGAGAGCAGTGACCACAGCCCCACTTGCATCACACCACCTTGGAAGAACTGAAAACTTGCAGAACCTGAAAACTAGCTTTGAACATAGCAGTCCCCCAAAACCTGAAATTTGACACCTACAGATGAAGAGAGTCCAACTTTAATATAAAATTCAAATAAAAAATCAACTGGAAAACCAAAAAAACAACAACAGTAATAATAAAAAGTCCAGAAGAAATATAGCAAGCAGCCAGAAAGTAAATTCAAATACCATGGAACAACCACGAGGAACACATGATTTAGCAGCTTCTACATTAAAGGATCAGAGGTTTTGAATATGATATTCTGGAGGACAAAGAAGCTGGGATTATAATTAAGAATCACTTAACCAGCAACAGTTAGTATAATCATTCAAAAGGAAAAAAAATGACATCTAATGAAATTGAGGACTTTTAAGCATTCCTGAGCAAAAGACCAGTGATGAATAAAAATTTTGACTTTCAAATACAAGATGCAAAAGAAGCATATAAAGGTAAAGAGAAAATAGAAATCATTTGGTATTGAATAAGGTTAAACTGTTTATTTGCCTATATGAGAAGATGATACTTGTAGCTCCTCAGAACTTTATCATTATTAAAGCAATTAGAAGGAATATACATAGAGGGAAGGCTTGTGAGTCAAATAAGGTGGGAAGATATCTAAAATAATGACATTAATGGGTCAGAAAGAGGAATGCATTGGGAGAAGGGAAAAGGAAGAGATAGAATGGGGGTAATTTATTTCATCTTAAAGAGGTGTGGCAGGGTCTAAAGCCAAGATGGCAGAGATACATAAGGAAGTTCTCTGTGATTTCCCCAGTTTCTCTCAGAAACCTTGCAAAATTAAACCTCTAAATGTATTCTGAGTGACAGAACCCACAAAAAGTTAAAGCAAAACAATTTTCAAACTTTAAGTCACTAAGAAGGACTTCAGGAAAGGTCTCTTTCACTTGGGCAAGAGGGGAGCATAGCCGAGAACAGTCAGTATTCGGACAAGCCAACAAGAGACAGCATAGATCATAAACCAAGGTCCCTCAGTCATCAGTAGGCCAGCAGTAAGGGCTCCAGCCCCAGTTCAGAAGACAAATTGTGACTTCCAGAAGCCCAGTACAATAGACACAGCTAAACAAGGTCACATCCAAAGCAATGGACAAGCTGCAAGCAACTGAGGCCCTGGTGAAGGAAGCCTATGACAAGGTTCCAGGACCCCTACATAAGAATGTTAGGATAGTTCTCCCTGTGCCCCAGGACCAGAGTTCAACATTAAAAGTACTTGTAAAAGGCAAAATGGCTGAAAAATAAATAACAGAGAAATGGGCTGAACAAGGAAAGCTACTATGGTGACAGGGAAGATGAAAATACAGACTTAGAAGAAATCAAAATGCCTGCATGTAAATGCCCTCAAAAGGGAATAGTAACTGATCCAAATACCTAAATGCCCTCAAAGGGGAATAGGAATTGATCCAAATACCAAAAAGTCCTCTTGGAAGTGTTCAAAAAGGATCTTAAAAATCAAGTAAAAGAGTTAGAATAAAAATGAGGAAATAAATGAGAGTTATATAGAAGAATTATGAAAAAGTGTCAATAGTTTGGAAAAAAAGCACAAAAATTCATTAAATAACTCCTTCAAACAATAGAATTGACCAAATGAATCCACTAAAGAAAACAGCTCCTTTAAATGTGAAATTGATCAAATGGAAAAGGAAGTACAAAAGCTGACTGAAGAAAAATAATTTTTTCAAAATTAGAATTGCTCAAGTGTCAATTAATAACTTTATGAGACATCAAAAATCAGTGTAACAAAATCAAAAGAATTCTTATAAATATGGAGACAATGTAAAATACTTCATTGGAAAAAGAATTTGCTTGAAAAGTAGATCCAGGAAACTGCCCTGATATCCTAAAACCAGAAACTTAATTAGTCATTGAAAAAATGCACTGCTCACCTCCTGAAAGAGATCCCAAAATGAAAACTCCAAGGAATATAATAGCCAAATTCCAGAATTATCAGGTCCAGGAGAAAAAAGTTATAAGCATCCAGGAATAAATAACATAAATGTCAAGAAGACACAGAATTACATAAGACTTAGCAGCTTTGACATTAAGGAGTGAGAGGGCTTAGGATACGATATTCTGGAAGGAAAAGGAGCTTGGATCATAACCAAGATTCAACTATCCAACAAAATTGAGCATAATCTTTCAGGGGAAAAGATAGTAATTCAATGAAATAGGAAATTTTCAAACTGTTATGATTCAAAGACCAGAGCTGAACAGAAAACTTGATCTTCGTAAACAAGATGAAAGAAAACAAAAAAGGTAAACAGGAAAGAAAAAAAAATATTATAAGATTTTAACTCATCTGTATTAGAGCAGTTAGAAGTAGTATATGTAGACAGAAGGTATGGGTATAAGGTGACTTTGATATGATGATATTAAAAAAATAAGGAATCTTACTGGCAGAAAAAAGAAAAGCAGAGGCAGAATAGGGCAAATTACATCACATGAAGTGCACAAAAGACATATTAGAGTAAAGAAAATAAGGGCCAGTGTGAGGCTTGTTTGAACCTTACACTCATCAGATTTGGCTCAAAGAGGGAATAGCATACACAATCAGTTGGGTATACAAGTTTATCTTACCTTATATGGAAATTGAAAGTGAAAAAGGAAAGAAAAAATGGGAGCATTGTCATAAAAGGCAGGCAGATTGAGGGAGATGGTGATCCGAAAGAAAATGTGAGTAAGGAGGGACAGGGTGAAAAGAAAGAGAAAAAAAGTATAAAGGGGGCTGTAAAATGAAGGAAAAGTCACAGTAATTAGAACTATGAATGTGTACAGGATGAATTGTCCCATAGAACAGAAGCAGATAGTCAATTAGAAACCACAATTCTAAAATATATTGTTTGCAAGAAACACATTTGAAGCAGAGAGTAAAGGGAAAGGTAAAAGACTGGAGTAGAATAAATTATGCTTCAGCTGAAGTAAAAAAAAAAAAAATCAGGGGTTGCAATCTTTGTCTCAGACAAAAAAAGAAGCAAAACTAGATCAAGTTAAGAGATAAGGAAGGACACTACATCTTGTTAAAAGATACCATAGACAATAAGGCAGATAGGTGGTGCAGTGGATAGAGCACCAGTGCAGAAGTCAGGAGTTCAAATCTCACCTCAGACACGACACTCACTAGTGACCTTGGATAAGTCACTTTACCCCAATTGCCTCATCCTGGGTCATCTCCAGTCATTCTGATGAATATCTGGTCACTGGATTCAGATGGCTCTGGAGGAGAAGTGAGTCACCAGCCCTCCCTCACTCAAAACAAAAGTTAAGTGCAAGTCATGTCATTATTTCTCTGATGGCATGGTCTTCTTTAGCAAAGAAGGAAGAACACATACTATAAACAATAAAGCAATATGCACCATGTGACATTGCATCCAAATTTGTAGAGGAGAAGTTAAGGGAACTAGAGGAAGAAATGGAGATCAAACTGTATTGGTGGGGGACCTCAACATTGCCCCCCAAGAAACAGGTGAATCTAACTACAAAATAATCAAGAAAGAATGCAAGTTAAGAAGGAAAAGAGAATTTTAGAAAAATTAAATATCTCAGACCTTTGGAGACAATTAAATGGAGATAGAAAAGAATATATCATTTTATCAGTGATACAGGGCACCTACACAAAGCTGACTGTTTCATAAAACAATCAAATGCAGAAAGTGAGAAATATTCAAGGCATTCTTTTCAAATAATGATGCAATAAAAATATTTGTAATAAAGTGCTATGAAAATGTATTCTAATTGGAACTAAACAATCTAATCCTAAAGAATTAGAGGGTCAGAAATTCATAGAATCAGTTGACAGTTTCTTCAAAGAGAATGACAATAATGAGACAACACACCAAAACTTATAAGATGCTGCCAAAGTAGTTCTTAGGGGAAATTTTGTATCTTTAATGCTTACATGAATAAAAGACAGAAAGAGGAGATAAAAAAATTGGGCATTCAACTAAAAAGTTAAAAAATGAACACATTAAAATCCTCAATTATATACCAAATTAAAAATTCTGAAAATCAAATGAGAGATCAATGCAATTGAAAGTAAAAAAAAAAAAAACTACTGAATTAATAAATAAAACTGATAGGTGATTTCAGGAAAAAAATGAAATAGATAAACTTTTGATTAATCTGATTTAAAAAAAAGAAAGAAGAAAAATAAATTATGAGTATAAAAAATGAAAAGGGTGATTTCACCACCAATAAAAAGGAAATTAAAGTAGCAATTAGAAGTTATTTTATCCAACCATTTGTCAATAAATCTGACAATCTTAGTGTAATGGATGGATATTTACAAAAATATAAATTACCCAGAGTAAAAGAACAGGATATAAAATATTTAAATAGCCCCATTTTGTATGGGAAGTGTGGGAGAATGAACAAGCCATCAGTGAACTCCCTAAGAAAAAATTTCGAGGGCCAGATGACTTTACAAGTGAATTCTACTGAACCTTTAAAGAACAATTGATTCCAGTACTATATAAACTTATTATAAAAATAGATGAAAGAGTCCTACCAAGTTCCTTCTATAACACCAATATGGTGCTGGCTAAGAAATAGAGTGCTGGATCAGAGGAACAGAATCAGTACTGAATACATAATAGTAAGTGATGATAATAATCTAGTCTTTAATGAACACAAAACCCCAACTTTTGGTCCAATAACTTAGTATTTAGCAATATTGCTGTGAGGAAAAAGTGAGGAAAAAGAAGGTATTGACTAACATCTCACACTCTGTACCAAGTAAGGTGAAAATATGTATTTGATTTAGAAATACAGTAAGATATAATAATCCAGTGAGGAAAGTATGGATTATCTTATCTTTCACATCTATTAATAAGGGAAGAATTTTTGTCAAAACAAGAGACAGAGAGCATTATGAGAAATAGCATGGATAATTTTGTTTACATACATTGGATTACTTTTTTTAAATTAAAAATTTGACACAAACAAAACCAATGTAACCAAGCAGAGAATAAAAACAGAAAACTCACAAAAAATGTACTTTGTTTTTGTAATTTAATCTTAATTTGTCAAACATATAGACAACTTAGTTAAATCTATAAGAATGTGAGTCATTCCTCAATTAACAAAAAATAAAAGGATTTTAACAGGCAATTTTCAAAAGAAGAAATCAAATGTAAACATGAAAGAGCAATTATAAGAGATCAAGCAAAGTTAAACTGTTTACATTTATACATGGAAAAATTATATATATATATGTATACTACATATATTATATTATAATACATTATATTATATTGTATTATGTTGTGTTATGTTATGTGAGTTATGTTGTCATACAGTTATATATATTATATGTATATATTATATTATATAATAAATATTATATATATGTTTTTATATATATATATATATATATATATAATTCCTAAGAACTCTATTATTCCTGGTGCAGTTAGAGAAAAATCTACATAGAGTGTATGAGTGTGTGTTAATTATGTAGGGATGATCCCCAAAAAAATGAAGGGAGGAGAAAAAGGGATGCATACTCACTGATAAGAATTGGTTCAAAGATGAAAGTATACACACACACAAATATATATATATATATATATATATGTATGTGCATATATCTATATGCGCATACACACACACATATATGTATAAGTATGTATATGTATATATACATATATATGTATATATATATAAAGGAATGAGAGAAAGATAAAAAGAGAGGAAGGATTAAGGAGGTAATGATCACAAGTGAAAGAGTTTTGAGGAGGTACAGGATAAAAAAGAGAACAATAAACAGTAGACAATATGATGGAGGGAAATACAGTTAGGAATCACAATTGTGATTACGAATGAAATGCATTCACCCATAAAATAGAGGTAGATAGCAAAATTGATTAGAAACAGAATCTGAGGATATGTTGTTTACAAGAGACCCACTTGAAAGAGAAGAATATACAGAGACAAAAAAAGTAGTAGAGAAGACTCTATTACTCTTCAGTTTAAAAAATGGCAGTGAGAGCATTTCTGATCTTAGATAAAGCAAAAACCTATTCAAAATAGATAATCAAAGAACTATATTTTGCTAATATGTACTATAGATTGAATTTTTATCAAAAAAATTTACATGAGTTTTCTTTTATAAAACTTTCATTTTTCAAGCACATAGTGAACTGAGTCAAATTTTTAAAACTAGGAACCATTTCTCAATTATTAAATGGACAAAGGTTATGAACAGACAATTTTCAGAGCAAAAGGTCAAAAGTATCTATAATGATATGAAAAAATGTTCTAAATCATTATTAATTAAAGGCAAATTTAAACAACACTGAGATACCACCTCACACCTATCAGAAATTCTATGTGCTACACGGGAAGAGAGGAAAATAGATAAACTAATAAACTATCCGTGGAGTTGTGAACTATTCCAACCATTCTACACAACAATTCGGAAATGTGCCCAAAGAGCTATCAAAGGCCTTAACATTTTAACCCAGAAATACCACTACTAGATCTGAACCTCAAAGAGATAAAGGATAAAGGAAAAGTCATATACATACAAAAATATTTATAGCGTCTCTTTTTGAGATGACCAAAATTTGAAACTGAGGGGATACCCATTGATTGGAGAATGACTGAATAAGCAAGTGTCATATGATTGTGATGGAGTACTATTGGACAATGGAACTAATGAGACAGTGATTTCAGGTGAAAAAATCAAAACAACAAGAACCTAGCAACACCTCTATGAACTATGCACAGTGAAGTGAGAAGAACTGGAAGATAATTGGTTATGAAAATGTTGTGATAGTAATCAATTATGAAAGAACTGATTGCTCTGATCAATAAAATGATCCAAGATAATCCCAAATGATGTGGAATGAAAAAAAAATGCTATCCACCTCCATAAAGAGAACTGATGAACTGTGAATGCAAATTAAAGAATAATTTTATCACTTTGTTTTATTATTTGCCTTTTCTGTGATGTGGCTAATGTGAAAACATATTTTGAATGATTTCACATAAATAATGGCTATTTGTTTGCCTTTGAATTGAATGGGAGAAGGTTGGGAGGCAGTTTGAAAATTTGAAGGTTAATTTAAAAAAGAAACAATGTTAAAATAAATTAATATAATTTTGAAAATTAAAAAAGAAATGTCTGCTCACTTGTAAGTGGGGAGACAGCTATCCTTAGCTCCAGTCTTTACACTGCTATTTTCAGAGCTCTGAAAATTTGCAGTTTTTCAGTGTTTCCAATGTGATGTGATCCAGGGAGATCTGTGGTTACTGCTTTGATGTTTACCCATGAAGCTCCTGTGCTCCTTTGCAGCCTCCAGCTCTTACATTAACCCTTGTACTGTGACCTGGTCCCTGGTTCTCATGTAGCCACAAGTGCTAATGATTTTCTTTCCATTGTATCTATAACCAGTACTCCTGCCACCTTGTGACCTACCACAAGTGTTCTTTTCTGACCTGAAACTGCAAACCAGAACTTTATATGGGCAACAGAGTCACCAATTTGTGCCAGCTGCACAAATGTCAACAAAGGATACCCTGTAATCTCATATTGATCAGTCATTCAACCCTCTTACTCTCTTTGGGCAGAGAGGTCCTAAAACTACTGTAGCTTCATGTTGCTGGCTCCAGGCCCTGTGGGTGGTGCTGGCATCTAGCCTGAAATTTCAGACCTCTAATACAAGTGGGCTAAATTGTCTTAGGGTGGAAGAATATTTCACTTTGACCTTTTATTAGCTCTGCCACTCCAACATTTGATTTAATGAGTTATTTTAAGCTGCTTGGAGATTTCAGGCCTGTACTCTGATGTCTTCACTCTGCCTTCTGAGTTCATAGATTTTCAAAGTACAACTTGTGTCATGTCCTTATAAAGATGTATATGAGATGTTCAAGGAGGACCAGTACCTCTGGAATGAGGGCTTGCCAAGCCTTTTTCAAAGATACTCATCCACTTTTGGTGTCTATTTGGCACTCAACTCTTATCCATATCTGCAAGAAGGTGTAACTTTCCCAGTAGCCACACCCTGGTAAAACCTTCTTCACAGATGAGCTAAACCAAATTGAGAGCAACCAACAGGCCTCCCACCCACTGGTCAGTTTTGGAGATGTTTACCCTAAGCATGTGAAGACCTCCCACATGGGATGTGTAGATAAGAAGAATTTGTTCCAATGACCACAAAGGAGGCTGAAGCAGACTCTGTGGTGCATTTAAAGGTTGGTCAGACATCAAAGACACCATGGTCTGCATTCCAGGCCATCACCCGTGATTCCAACTTTTGTCTTGCCACAGGACCTCAATAATACTGGAAGAGATTGTGAAACTGACAATTTTATGCAACTTTGCCTCACAAATCCAATTCATGTGTAAGTCAAGACAAGACCACATGATGTCATTGGTCCTCTTCAAAAATGAAGGACAAATAAGAGACAAAGTAATATTCAGAGCATTGATGGTGACTATGAGTATTGCAAAGTATAATAGACTCTCCATAGAGAATACAGAAGAAAAACATTTATTCAGCCACCAGAAAGCCAAATCTGTCATAGTAACTACGAAGTTAATACACATTAGAATGGGAGGGGATAAAGCCTTTTTCAAGCCTTTCCCCCAACCCCCTAAGATGCCTTCCCACCAACAAACACTCACAAGACCAGCTTGCCTGCGTGTGTCATTTTTCCTTTGCCCCAATTGCTCTCACCAACTTCCTCACACTTTTGCTTCACCTTTCCTGTTCCACTAGTTCAGCAAGCTCCTCCCAGCACTGGTATTTAGGCTTCCCTGTTATTTAAGAAGATCACGTGGACCTATGGAAAATATCTTCCAATTTAAATTACCATTGCAACTCTATATAAAAGCTGTTACAAACCTTTTTTTTTTTTTTTTATCTCTGCACAAACCTCTTATACTATCACTCCTATTCTTGTCTCATATGAAAGCCTCACCTCATACATAACTGAATAAAAAGGTCATTAGCTGTGAGCTCCCTCTTGTCCCCTTCTCCACATCTTGTATCCCATCCTCCAGATATCTCCCACAATCTCCTAATTCTTCCCAGTCTCTGATGATGAAATGACCCTTCTCTTGGCCAAGCCTAGCTCCTCTATATTCAGTCATTACCCTTCCCACTCACTTTCTCTATCAAATTGTCTTCACTATCATCCCTAATTCTAGTCTTCAATCATTCCCTCACTAGTTCCTTACACAATGCCTAAAAATATATTCATATCTTCCCTATTAACAAAAAGATCTTCATGCCATCCCTTCCCTATTAATAATTATGTCATATCTTTCCTACCTTTTCCCAATAAACTTTCTTTTCTTTTGTGAAAGACATCTGCACTTAGTAACTCCACTTTCTTCGCTCTCATTCTGTTCTAAACCCTTACATTCTGGCTTCCAACCTCATCATTGAACTTGAAATGTGTTTTTTTCCAAGAGTTACAGATGACATATTCATTATCTATAAAAAAAATAAAACTCACAAAGCTCATTCTTTTTTTACTTTTGTAAAGCATCTTCTCTCTCTCTCTCTCTCTCTCTCTCTCTCTCTCTCTCTCTCTCTCTCTCTCTCTCTCTCTCTCTCTCTCCATATCTCTCTCTGTCTGTCTCTCTGTCTCTCTGTCTCTCTCTCCTCTCTCTGTTCTGTCTAACTCTCTGTCTTACTGTTTGTCTATATCTGTCTCTGTCTCTGCCTCTGTCTCTTTGTCTCTTTGTCTGTCTGTCTGTCTGACTTCCTCCATCAGTTTAGACTCCTTCATTGGCTCATCTTCTCTTTATCCATACTACTCCTTCTAAAATATACTTTATGCCTCTATCCTCTATCCTAAGTCTTCTTTTTCTTTCTCTTCATATGCTCTCACTTGTTCTCATAAAAGTCAATGCATCCAATTACCATGTCTTTGTAAATAATTCTCAAACATGTATACTCATCCTTATTCTCTCTGTCTCTCAGTTTTCAGTCATGCATTTCTCACTGCTTACTGTATACTTCAAATTGCATATCCGGTGGATATGTCAAAGTCAATATATCCCAAACAGAACTTATCTCCCTTCCCCCAAATTTCCCTCTCTCTTCTCTGATACTTGCAAGAGTATCCCCATCCTCCTCCTAAGTACCCCAGATTTGAAACTTTGGTGTCATTCAATGATAAACATCTGATTCACTGTCAAATCTTGTCATTTCTAATTTTACAGTATCTCTCATTATACATTTTCCCCTCTATTAACACAGTCACCAAGATATATCAAGACTTTATCATTTCTTGCCCAGTCCATTGCAATGGTCTTATATGTAGGTCCCCCTTTCTAATGTTTCTCTTCACTAAAATCTATCATCCCACTATCCTTACCCCACACACAAATTCTGAAGTGATAATCATGTAAGTTGACTTCCTCTTACCTAAGCATCAAAAATGAGATCCTTTCTTGCCAGTTTAAGATCTTCCCAACCTGGCCACTTTTTATCTTTCCAGTTGTCTAACTTTATTTTCCTCCATATACAATAGGTTAGATATATGTGTTTATGTATACATACATAAGGGTTACATGCATATATTTGTATGTAAACATGTATAGATATATACATATACATATGCCTGCTTTGACAGTTTGTTACATTCATACACATATATGTGTCTGAAACATAGTAGGCATTGATAAATATGTATCTATATTGTATCTTTATATACTTACATGTATGTTATATATATATGTATACATACATTTATACACACTCATATATTGATAAATACACAGATAGTTATATACTTGCATATATATGCATTTATTGCCTACTCTGTGCCATGTACTGTCCTATATATGCATCTAAAAAGTTGTCATGGTGGTCAACAATAATTTTGATTTACCTAATACCTTCTATGAGTAATCTTAGAGGGATTAACAGATTGCTTGTTATTGAAACAGAAAGATAATAATAGGTGAGAATAATACAAATAAATCAATAATAAAATTGAGTCAGATTCTCTTCTTAGCACTTCCACCAAAGACTAGAAAAAATATTTTTGAATAAAAATCGATGCACAGCTATTAGCAATATTAAGATGGGAAAAAATGCAGTGCAATTTCCTTTTGAATAAATGAACCATTCACATTCTCTTTGAAAATAGTAAAAACAATTAGGTAATGAATTGGAGCCAAGTGTAATACATTAATAGTGAAGTGGAACTTCTTTTGAACCAGACATAGAGAAGCAGAGTTCTTTAATGGATAGAGGGTTGACTTTGGAGTCAGATAGTCTTGAAGTTTAAGTTCTATGCCTTACTCTTAAAAGATTTTTGATTCTAAGGACTGGACACAACTTCTCCATGCTTCAGGGGATTCTCTAATTCTATATAAACTGGAGCTGAGTTGTTGATCTGCATCTGTAAAAAGACTTACTATGCCTGGAGTTCAATAGAGAAATGAAATCATTGGTGTATCCTTTTCTCATGTTATTATTTTGCTACTAACACGTGTTGTGTCATGAAATGAAGGAAAAAGATTATGGTTCAGGTAAAATCTAAGTTGAAATACAGGTTCTGATTAAGAATTTCTTGTTAGAAACAAGAAAGACAATCACTTCAATACATCTATTCTGAAAATAATAGATATTCTGAAATTCTGAAAATAATAGATACTTTTGAAATTAGCTTTTGTGTTCAAAACAACTTTACTAAAATAATTAAATCTAAAAATTGATTTTTACTCTACCTTGGCTATAATTTCTAGCTGTATTTAAAATGTACATATGTGGTTCTTAACCTTGAATCATATTAAATGATTTAGATATTTAAATGAGCTGCCCTGAAAATCACTTATTGTCAAACCGATCTTCAGTTTTCCTATAAAAACCATACACATGCATCTCTTTCTGGATAATAACCTTAGGGTCGGATTAACATACAGAGGGTCTCTACTCCTTCCACCAGCCCCAAACACTTAAAATGAATTTCTTCATCCTTTGATTCAGAGAGGAAAGAGAAATGTTATTAGGGAAATGTATTAGCTTTCTGTAATTCTATCAGGGCTAACAATAAACCTGCAAAACTTAGTTATGTATCCCAGTATCTGATTCCATAATTCTCTAGAATCACCCATTAATTCACAGGTTTATAATACTTAAAACTAAGCATCTTAGGATCCTCAATATAGAAAAGGAAGAGTAGGCAGACACTAGTCCAACCACCTCATTTTACAAAAGGGAAAACCGAGAACCAGAGAGGTTAAGTAACTGGTTTTGGATCAAACAAGTAGTTAATGACTGAGGCATAGATTAAACACAGGTCCTCTTTATTTAAATCTAATACTCTTTCCAAAATACTTCAATATTAAAGAAAAGAATTTCCAGAAAGAATATAAGCTGACTAATATACATAGAGCAGAATAACAGAAAATTCACTAATTCTCCTCTGACTTATATTTCCTTTCAAGTGCTATTACATTAAATTATCTTTTGTGTATTAATCAAGTGCATTTACAAAGAAATCTAGGATTTTGCTTTCTAAGTAGACTTCTAAAGTCATACACAATGGAATTTACTAATGGCCACACTAGTAATGATCAGAAACTTTCATATGTAAGCCATTCGCCTGTCTGTTTGAAATGTAAACCAAGAATAAATTCATTTATTTAACAAGATCTTTGGTTTCACTCATAATACTATCTTTACTCTCAACTCTACCACTATGACATTTGTTTTCAATTTTTCATTTTAAAATGTGGAAAGAGGAAAAAGTAGTATAATACAGATATATTTTTTAATTCTAGCTCCTTTTATGGTGTGAAATCATCAATATTCCAGAATTTCCTATCCTTTTAAAAAAATTTATTCCTCCAAAATTATATAGCGATCAGTGACAAATTAATTGTACTCTGTATCTCTGAATAGTTGACCTTTCTCATCATTTCCTTCTGTACTCTTTAAAAAAAATGATAAAGCTGTCAGTAGGTATAGGGCAGTAAATTGGTGAAATATACAAACATATACAAAAAAATGTAAAACATTTTATTTTGAACCTATAATTTCATTGGAAGATAGAGATTTTTTTTCTTTTTTTTTTTTTGCAGATACAAACCACCTGTAATTTCTCTACAATTGAAAATCTTAGAGAATTTCCAGGATGGCGCTTAGAGGTGAGTGACTTAACAGAGATCATAAAGCCAGTATTTATCAAATCCAGGGCATAACCTTAGGTCTTCCTGACTCTTGAGATCAGCTTTCTCTCAACAAGAGGCAGTATTGTCTCTAGTGTGCAATACGCATATTTCGTACTTATGCATGTGTATCCTACATAATACATATTTGCAGTGAGGGTACTATGAACAGATTATTTATGCTAAATAATTTAAAATAATTTTAATTTTCAGGTTTCAGAATTAGACACTTCAGCTTCAGAAGGACTGGGTAACTATCAATTATATCAACTTTATCAATCCCAACTCACTATTTAGCATCTACTCACAGATTTTCTTCCTTTTTAATTTTTTAAAAGTTACTTTATTTTTAATTTATGGAATAAAATAAGCATTTTCATAATATAGTATTACAAAAAAAATTGCACATGAAATCGCAAATCTATTACCTTCAACTTGCTATTCCTTTGAAATCTAAAATAAAGTTATCTTGTAAATTTATTTTGTTCCTTTTTTACCTCCTCCCCACCCCCAACACAATAAAACCTTATACAAATTCCTTTGAAAAAAAAAACAACAGCTTTTCCTCTGTCCATGATAATTTGCAGTTAATATAGTCCAGAGGTTTGTATTACAGTTTATAAAAACATGGGACCTTGTGATGAAAGGCACCTTTAAGATCATCTAGCTCAGTCTCCTCATTTTAAAGACAAAGGGAATAGTCTTAGATTTGCTCAAGGCACACAGTTTCTGGCAATTTATACCAGTACTGGACATGGGCAAAAGTATTAGAAGCCTCATTCCTTGAGTAGAATGTCATGCAAGACACACTGGTATCTGGTCATAATAAATGAGCAATCTATTAATACACATTTAATTAAACTATTAATACACAATTATTAAGCATATATATATATATGATCAATATAGCATTTACCTAATATAAGTTACTAAGCATATTAATTAATTATATGTCAAGAACCATATCACATACTATGGATAAAAATTAAAAGAGTGAAATAATCCCTAGTCTCTGAGGTCAGGGGTTCGCACCATATACAGAATAAATATATGTAATAGTTACTAGCTAATATTTATATGGTGCTTACTATATGCCAGGTACTACGTTGTGCATTAAAATTATTATTTCATTTGATCTTCACACCAGCTCTGGGAGGTTGGTCCTTTTATTATTCTTATTTTACAGATGAAGAAACTGAGGCAATCATGAATTAAGTTACTTGCCCAGAGTCAGGCAACTAGTAAGTTTCTATGGCTGGATTTGAATTCATGTTTTTCCTGATTTCAAGTCCAGTACTCTATCCATTGCATCACCTAGTGAAACAAAATAAGTACAGAATTCATAAGTGGTAACTTGGGAAGGAAAACATTAGCAGCTTTGGATATTAGGACAGGTGTCATGTAAGAAGTTGTGCCTTGAAAGAAGAGAAGGACTTTATTAATTGTTGAAGAGGGTACACATTCTAGTTATGGAAGAAGAGCAAACAGATCAAAGAAACAGAGATGGGAAATGAAATATTATAAGTGAAGAAGAGATAGAAGATTAGTCTGGTTGAATCACAATGTAGAGTTAATGAGCAATATACGATCATCCTTAAAAGATATTGTGGGACTCAGCAGCAAAGGGATTTAAGAGAAATAGAGAGATTATATTTCATTATAGATGCAAAAAAATTATGTGTATAGAGTTTCCAAGTCAATATAAGACAAAATTCTAACATAACTGTGAAAAAAAAATGGAACTAGATACCTAGAGTTTTAAGTCACTGAATTTGTTCAATGAAAATTTATTGCTTAGATGTTGGGTTCTTATAGAGTAGATTTAACTACATGATTTAGGAATTTGAAGCTGATGGCCTCTAAATTCTCAAGAACTCAAACATTCTATGATGTTATAAGTAAAGAGACTTCCCCCAAGCATTAGAGAAATTGGGCTAACAATATTCAACAAGGCAACAGGCTGCTTTGAAACTTTGTGAGCTCTTCATCAGAACTATTTGAACATATGTTTTACAAAGACATGACAAGAGTGCTCTAAATGGGATTATTGCCCCAAATTAGAGTTTGGATAACTTCTGGATAATTTCTATTATCCATTCCAATACTAACATTCTATATTTCCTTGATTATCAGCTGTTTAGACTATTTTTTTCTTTCAGAAAGTTGAGAGACAGTTGCATTATCATGTACTTAAGGTTTGTAATCTACTCTTGCAAATCAATGCCATGCAACTTGAAAAAATGGACAAGTTTGAATTTGTGCTTTATAAATGTTTCAGGAGTGGAGAGAGGAGGAGAACAAATCAGTTGGTCTGGATGAACAGCAAATACCTGGCATATAGACAGAAGTTACCATGGAGTCTAGACATTCACAGTGATTAATCATCACACATATGCCATGGCACAGAAAAAGTTTTTATTCCTTGTCGGTCATGAAAATGTGTGTTTCTTGTAGAGTAAAAAGTGGCAATGAATTTTTTTAAATGTAGTGCTTGCTTGGAGAATACAAAAATAGTTGTGTCTTTTTATTGTTAATCTGAATTTGAAATTAATTTCATGCTTGAACTATCCTTTAACAGAACTAGATTTTAATATGTGAAAGAAACTTTGTCTCTGTGATAATAATAATTTCTTAATATTAATAGAATTCACTTCAATTAATGCAAGAAATATTCTTTGGTAAATGAAAGCACTTCGGTCCTTTATAAAGTTATTATCCTCTCCCTTCCCCACCATAATGCTACGCAGCAGCACTACACAAAAGCCACAGACTAGGTATAGTTAGGAAACATTGCATCTAAGTGCATTTGAATATCTATATAAATAGATGACTGGATACAAACATGCATATAGTTTATAATTTTTGTCAGTGCCCCTGTTTAGCAGTGAAAAAATTACATTCTTTTTATTGAATTACAACCTCTAACTAATGTCCCCAATCTTTCAAGGCCAATAAGACATAGAAGAAAATCTAGTTTATTTTAAGCTGATTTAAATACATTACAAATCTAATAAAATCTATTTGTTTAGAGATCATAGAATTATAAATTAAGGACTGTGATGGACCTTGAAAGTAATACAGTCCAATTTCCTTATTATACAGATGAGGAAACAGATTGAAATGATTAAGTGATTCACCTACTGTCACATAGAGATTTAAGTGTCCCAAGCAGAATTCAATTTCAGGACTTCCAGTTTTAAACCTAGAAATCTTTCTATTACTTTACACTGTCTAATTTGTATGTAAATATGTGCATACATTTACAATGAGATAATTAAACATATACATGTATGTATATCTATCTAATGATTCATGACAATTTGAAAGGATTTCTCAAGATATCTGTAACTTTTTTTCTCCTTTAATGATAGTGAGCATAAACGATTACACAAAGTAGAAATTGCATGAAAGACAAAGAATCATAATTAATGAGACAAAGACAATAGAGGAGATGTATGTAGGAGTCTGTACACATCAGAAGACATTGAAATTTAGTTCTAGTGCAAGACCTCATTATTACCAAAAAAGAAAGCAAAAGAGGGCAGAGATCTGAGAAAATAGCAATGACTACTAACCATGTGATTTTTTTTCTAATTGTGTAAATTGTATGAGAATAATCTACACATGTATTAAAGGCATCTTTAATGCAGGTATTGAAAGGGATTAGTAATACCTATAGTGAACTATATCTTCATTAAAAAATAAAGAGAATAGAATAACCCTTGAGGTTTATCACTTACTGATCTATTAAAATTCTTTTTTTTTACTGAATAGGGAATGACATCATATTAAAGGCTCTCCTGTAGCAAGGTGACTACAATGCATTTATCGAAATCCAACAAGCTGTCTTAGCAGAGGTAATAAGAGAGATAATATTGTTCAATGACCTTTTAATCATAAATATAAATCAATTAAGAAACATCTATTAAGCGCATATTTTACTGCAGTCATTTCTTGATATAATTTGATTATAATTTCAGTAATGTTTCAATTAATTGGTTAACTTTGTATTTTTAAGTATTTTCTACATCTTAAAGGATGATTCTGAGAAGCACTCAATAGGTTTTAACTGTTTGTCAATGAGATTTATGACATGCAATAGATTAAGAATCTTTTTATATTATAGATTGGCAGCACTTTCTTGATAAGAATGCACAGGGACAGAAAGATTAACCAATATTAGCTGTCCCTCAGAAAACTTTAATAGGGTGATAGATTTATTTCATTAAATAGACTTGGATACCAGCTAGATGTAGAGAAGATTAAGAAAGAGAGTCAGAGTTCAGCCTACTTTAAATATTTTTTTGACCTTGAGTTGATACTCCATTAAGAGATGTGATCCCTTGGTACTTTGGATTTTATCAAAAGATGCTCCCACCTTCCCTTCCCACAATACCCACTTGGAAATTTTCATTTGCTGACCAAAAATGAAAAGCAATGCTTGAAATTTCTGAAACCAGAAAAATGCCTAAGGTATGGTGGGATGTCTGACAGGGAATATGTTGGAGAAAATTGTTTCATTTCTCATGCATAAATTATATCAAAGGTTATGGGATATTTAATCTTGTCTCAGAAAAAGTCTGATGAGTCAGGAATGAATCCATTCATTGATTTAGGAAGTCAGTCTTTGTTAGAATAGCTAAATCCAAACTTTAAGACATGGAAACTGATTTTAATTTCTCATGCTTCTTTCTTGCTAATTTAGACCACATCTCTAAACCCCTCAAAATTTAAAGCCCTCAAAATTTGAAGTGTCATAGATTTAGAGTAAGTTGAAATCACATTAATTCAAAGAGAGATCATGTAAATCAATAAACAGAAAGTTACTTGTTTTTTTTTACATAGTCAATGGACCCTGAACCATTTCTTAACTATTATATGAGGCACTTTCATGTATTTAGAGAGCAACAAAGCAAAAGAAAAGGAAAGAAGAGGCACAAGCCTGATAGGCAGGCATCTAGATCCAACTTTTCCACTAACAAATGATGTCACTTTAGATAAGCCACTTCACCTCCCTTGTCCAGAGTTTCATCATATGACCAAGAAGCGAGTGAGACCTATAAGACTCCTTCTAATACTAAAATTCAGTGCTCTGAAATATGAGTTCATTCCTAATACTTGGCTATTCAAACATTGTTAATAAAAACTGGAAGAGGGGATGACAAAACCAGTTGATGAATACCTAATGTCAGAAACAAATTTTCACCTACTGACTTTGGCAAAGTAAAGTAATTTTGCTTGTAGCTGAATAGCCCAGAAAAGCTCATTAGGATAAAAAAATTCATTCTGAAGAAATAGTTACAAAAGGGTCAGGTCACAAGAGTGCTTGCATGTCAGATGGAGCAATATATCTAATTTATTTAAACTTATTCATGGGCAAGTTCATAGGACAGAGGAAAATATATATCTACTAAATATTTTCTTTCCATTTATATTAGCTGTGGTACCTAATGAGTCACCTTCTTTTCTCTGTTAAAATAACTTTCGAACTTTATTTTGCTTTGAACCTGTACAATATTGTTGTTCATAGTGTTTTTTGGTAAAAAGGGACTTACTTATTTTTAAAAGTACAATAGGAAATAATGTACTCAATTATTTGTAAGACGGTGATTGTTGTCTTCATTTCCTCCTATAGCAAATATGTCTTTCTGTCAGCATAAACTAGTAGTTACTCTTCATTGTCTTTTCCTGTATATAAAGAAACAGGATGCCAAAAGGAATACTTACCACAGCGTTTTACATGAAGAAGTAGCTCAATATTTTTTAAATTGAATAGAATTGTCTCTCTAGCCCATGAACTGGAGACTGAGAAGATTTCAATTGCTCTTAGGAAGACATCTTCTTTTTAAGTATATACACTTAATTTTGCTGAGTGGAGTAGGTATTATAGTGACAATCTTGAGTTTAGTTAGGAAGTTCTAAGTTTGAAACCTGATAAAGGGACTACTAGGTATGTGACCCTAGGTAAGGTGAGAGAGTTTAATCTTTCGCCCTCTGTTTCCTCATCTTTACCATAGAAATAATAAGAGCACCTACATCACATGGTTATTCTCAAGATCAAATGAGGTAACACAGGTAAAACATTTTGAATATTTTAAAGCAATATATAAGTGTTGGTTTGTTATTAAAATATTTAAGAAAGATAAATTCTTTTCTTTTTCCTACTTTTCCTGCTAAGTTAGGTTTATATCTTCTAGAAAAAAAACATGGTTTAAGGTTCATTTTTAAAATATCTTCAGAAATGGCATTGCTATTGAAATAAAATGACTGCACAGGCCAGTCTGAAGAAGAAAAAAATGGTAGAATGAAATACCTCAGAGGACATTTTTGTTGTACAGCATTTGGCCTTACACAAATGTATGGGCTTGCTACTGAAAATATATTACATATGTCAAAGGAACAGTAATTAAACTGCTCCCTCTAAGCCTTTTTGATAGGCCATTTTCAGAATGAATGGTTGAGACTGAGAAAGGGCACTTGGCATTTAAGAACCCTACCTTTAGGATATTATTCTGCTTGATTTTTCCCTTCCCATAATTTTTACTTTTTCCCTCAACTCAGAATAAAGTTAACATCTGCTATTTTAGTGAAAGATGACCTTACACACAAACATAAAATAAAAGTTGTTTATGATGTACCTTTAATTATTTTTGTCATTGAATACAAATGATTAATAAGCATGAGCACTTATAAATCTTAAAGAAGGATGATAGATTTAATAGGTTGGTCATGGTAAAAATGGCAAATTTTGCAGTTTGTCATTGATGAATGGAAATGGATATAAACCACAAAGTCACTTGTAGAAAATTGTTTAAAGTAATTATTACCTGTTTAAGGTTGTTTTCTGATGAATGAATATTAAAAAGAAAAATGGCAGTTTCTGATCAGGACCTGCAATTTCTTCCTTAAGATTAAGCTGTTCATATATAATAGTAATGATGTAAATTCTTCCTAATCTTTAAGACTCAGATAAAAGTTTAATTAGTCTTGGTATAGGAAAAAAAGATTTAACACTCTATAAAAAATTTTTTTTCGACTAAAACTACTGATTTTCTTTCTTTCTCTTACTCATGTTCCAACATAGCCATGCAATTTACTACCCATGAAGCCATTGATATCCTGGAGGGCATTTTCTAAACATCATAAATACCTGAAGAATCATTTATTTCAGTCAACAGATGGGATCTATGGAAGGACCTTTGCAAAATTTGACTGACGGGCCAGACTTAATTTAGATGTCTTCCTACTTGTTAGCTTTCTGTTGTCTTTCGACTTATTCATTTCCCCTTCTTTTTCTTTTTTCCTATATCTCTTTCCCTTGCCTTTCCTCTATATTCATCATTTGCTATTCTTTTAAGATATTGTATTTTTTAAATTAAAATAAATAAATACAGAATAATTAATTTCGGTCAGACTAATGTATAAATAAATCAATAGGCATTTATTAAGTTCCTGAATAACTCTAAGTTGGACTAGTTGCTGAGAGTACAAATAGAAAGAATGAAATAGTTTTTACTGTCAAGGAACTCATTCTAATGAGTGAGTCAGCTAGCTAGCATGTATATGGCTATTTAAATTTTGCAAAGTACTTCGTTGATATTATCCCATTTACTCTTCTTAACAACCTTCCTAGTCTCTCTGGGAGACACATTGTCTCTTGGTTCCAGGCTTTTCCCCTGGCTATCCCTCATGCCTACAGTACTATTCCTGACTTCCTTATCGACCTAACTAAAATCCCATCTTCTGCAGGAAGGCTTTCCTATTCTAGTGCCTTCTCTCACTTAATTATTTCCTATTTATCCTACTGATAAGAGAGACATTAAAAGCTTTTGAACAGACTGTGACATGGTCAGATTTGAGTAAAGTGACTAAGAAGCAAGAGGAATCAATTATGATCCTATTACCAGAAATACAATCCTGTCTTTTGGATAAGAGAGGAGATGAATGAGAGACAGACTGAAGAAGTAGAATCAACATGAGAGTTAATTGAGTATGAAGACTGAAAAAGAAAAAAAATGTCAAGGATTACTCCAATTATAAACCTACTGTCATTCTTCCCAAGTCTAAAGTCACTTTGCCACACTTACAAAAAAAAAAAGAAAGAAAGAAAGAAAGCCTCGTTTCATTACATAAATGAACACATTAATAAATGAATGAATGAACAAATTAATGAATAAAAATTAATGAATGGATACATAGATAATAAATAAATGGAAAAAAACAAGAATATAATAAACTAATGGAATACATTTAGGTGGAAAAGACTTGAATATTTAAGATAAAATATAATTGAATGAAATATTTTAAAAAGACAACTTGTTATAACAAAATAAAAATAAAAATCAACATGAGAAATACAAATATGTCTTCAACAAACTTTTTCCATTGACTACAAGAAATGTGCACATGGATAAAATTATGTGTTACTTTATCTATTTGTCTGACTTAGAAAACTGGATAATAATATTTAAATTAGAGAGTTTTTCATAAATCATAAAGCATGACATTAGTAATGTCTAATATTATAATTTCATCATTATAATTATTAACTTCATCATTGTTTATTTTGGACAAGAAGATTAAATGTAACTTCCTTTGAAACAATGGAAGGATTATTTATTTTGACTTCAATATCTGTTTTAGACGTTAAAAGAAAAATCAAGTGTGAGAAAATTCCTTTTACTCATTCACATGAGCAGCTATTCTGCCCTTGTAGTATTAGAAAATTATTTGGGGATGTAGGGGGAAAATTGGAGGTTCAATAACTTAACCAGAATCACTGAGATAGTGCATTGGACCAAGATCACTGAAGGGTTTTCACAGAATCACATAATTTTTATATTTCAGATATAGGACTTGAAAACAGTTCTTCGTGACTCTGAGGCTAATTGATTTCCACTCAAGATTGTCTCTCAAATTCAGGACTGAATTAACAAAACTGAGATTATTTCAAGAAGATGCAAATGCTATTTCTAGTTGACACTAAATCTACTTGGTAAAATCTAACTCAAATTAATCATAATTTAAAATATCAGACATAGTAGTTTGGATTTAAGTGAGCACTTCCAGAAGCTCTATGATTCCTCTACCTGACAATATTCAATCCCAGAATAGGGCAGCAGACTTCCATGAACACATTTAAAAATTTTTTTTACTTTAACCATCATTCGTTTAACTATTGAACAATGAAGGCAGCATATGTAGTCCATGGTTATAAACAAGCTGAGGGTTCAGATGAATCTATGAAGGGTTTGGGGGAGGGTAAGAACGTGTCTTTAGGATAGATAGAAGCTGTTTTCCAAGTTGGGATTTAATTTGCACTTTCTTCGTGGATAGGTAGATGAAAATCTTACAAAGGTCTACACAGTTCCAAATGTTCATGTAGAATTGTGGTTTTCCAAATAATACTTGCAAACTGTGAAATTTATTTACTTAAAATCTTAGGATTTTGTGGCTTACTTTGAAAGTATGTGATCTTTCTTATGAAAATATTTCTCACATTCATATGATCTGTTTTTTAACATTACCGAATGTTGCAAATAAGAAAATAAGAATAATAGAATTAAATCATTTCCATATTCAGTATGAAATAAAGCATTCTTACAAAGGAGATTGAGGATACCATGATCAAAAGATTTTGTTTTTGCTGTAAAGTCCACACTATCTTAAGTGTGTGTGTGTGTGTGTGTGTGTGTGTGTGTGTATTTCAAAGTTGGAGCAATCATGAATTTCAGAATCTTTGAAACCAGTTAGTCATTGGTGGATGAAAGATAATGAGAAAATATGTAGACATTAAAATAACCAGAAACTTAGTAGGCTAAAAAGGAGTAAAGGTTATATATGCATATATATATATGGATATATATATACACACATATATACATATATGTGTATATATACATAAGTATATATATATGTGTGTGTGTGTGTGTGTGTGTGTGTGTGTGTGTAAGTTGTGAAAGCCAAGTAAAGGAGTTTAGATTTGATGTCAGAAGCAGGATGAAAAAGTAGGGAAAACCACTGTATCTTTTTATTGCCAGTGTGACTTTGGATGAGTCATTTAATTTATCTGTGCCTCAGTTTTCTTATATTTAAATGACAGAGTCAGACTGAACGATCACTAAGATACCTGACAATTAAAAACCAAAAAAAAAAACAGCAACAACAACAACAAAAAATTTGATTCTAGACTTTTATGTAGAAGAATTACAGAATTAACCAATTTTTAAAAATCCATGTGAGGAGTTATTTAATTATAGGTTGGATAGGACAAATAATAATTTCCTAGATTATGATGTTATTTTTTCTTTCAAACATTTAATATACAAATAACTTCTCAAATTATCTTATGCTATATTTATGATTTAATGGAAAACTGCTGAATAGAGTAGAAATGCAATATACTGATGCTATTGGTCAACTATTAAATATTTTGTTTGGTAAAATATTATAAATGACCTTCTAGACACATAATAATAAATATATCCTCCTCAACCATGATGACATTCAGCAGAAATCAGCTTTAAAAATTGCTTTAAAATGTTTTGTCTATAATTAATCAAATGCAAAAACTATATGCCAATTTTCTTATATTTCAAATATGTTGATTGCTATGTTAATCTGTTAAGTCTCACAAGTCCTTAAACAAACTCTGTAGGACACTTGCTACCTATGGCCCAGAGAATCCTAGGTATGGACTCAAATAGACTGTGCTTAATATTTGGGGGTTACCTCAGAGATTATTTTTGACTATACGTTATAAAGATCCTGTCTGAGTCTACATAAATGAGAACAGGATCTTTTGCTCCCTATATAATCACTCAAAGTAACAAATGGCCCTGAGTCAGGACAGCTTTTATTTTCCCCAAAGAAAATGAAGATGATGCAAATATTTTAAAAGAACTCATAAACAAAGTAAAGAAAGCACAAAGAATTTCTCAATATTCTTCACGTATTGAACAGAATCACCCCTACCCCCATATGGTTGATCAGTTTTCCACAGGACGTAGCCTCCAACAAATTCAGTGCTACACAGTGACTCAGACATCCTTAGAAGGTAACTGAATTTAGATTTTTCCAAAGGGGAGGAGGGGAAAGAAAAATGTTATTCTAGTGAATTCTTTTGCCCTAATGATGTTGAATATGATTTTATCAAGACTTGGAATACAAGTCTGTGGTGTGTACTTCCCCTGAAAATGAAATCTATTAATCAATCAACTAACATTTATTAAGCACCTATTTTATAACAGTCATTCTGCTTTGCTTTGTCACACAAATAGAATGAATGAAAGTGTTTCCTACTGAAAAGATTTTACACACTAATATAAAAACATACTTTAGACCTGTGGATGGACACTCCACCTTCTCAAAGAACCTGTATTATCCAAATAATTTGTTTAATGGTAGAGAATAAAGCTAAGACCTTTTCTTTCTCCACATAATGACTAGTCCATTAATAAACGCAGTGATGTGAAGAACCATACGAATTCTACCATCCCTTTACCAGGTATTCTACTTAAAACATTCTCCTTTTCTCCACAGAAATCATATTTTTTCAAAACCTTCATCATTTATCAAGAATTTATTATGCAATATGATAAGTGTTAGAGATGCAAAGAAACGTCAAAACAATTCTTTTTCTCAAGGAGCTTACATTCTCATTGGGTGACAGCATGAGAATAAGTAAGACATGACTCAAGAAATCTCCATTCTTTCATTAGAAAGCTCAATTCTTAAATCAGACTGACTAATGTTTTTCCTTTAAGTAGGAGGCAAGCATTCAATAGTCACATGGTGAACAAATTAGTTCTTAGATTATATGAACTAGCTCTTCTGAACATGTGAGCAGTATCTAAGCTTTGTTTCCATTCTTAAACTACAAAAGGTTATTCTTGGGTCCCTGCTCTCTTATCTATGCTCATAAAGTAGGAAATATTATTTTATTAATCAGCAAATTAAAACCATAGTAGAGTTTAATCAATGGTTTTGATAACCACACACACAAGCAAACACAAGTACAACTATTGAAGTTTGATTACATCTTTAAACTTCATCTGAAGTTTTTGCTGTTTCCCCTTGGAATTTATAAATATGTTTTAAATCACTGTGATCTTATTCCAGGGATGGGACTAAAATTTCAACTATATACTATCTAAGAAAATAAATACGTACTTGGCAATACTCTAAAAAAAAGATCTCAACAATATAGCAAAGATATCTTTGCTATCAATATGTTACTCAACATTTTTTTTAATCTACTGTGTATGAAATAGAGTAGGTACTGTGAGCAGATAAAAAGAAAGGTTAGATTAAAAAATAAACTGATGTCTTAGTTTCTGATTCCTAGGAATTTTCATTCAGGTTAAGGTGGAAGAGAATAAAACATACATGTTGCATTACTGACAATATTTTGCAAGTTCTTATAATTTTCAATTTCAAGAGACCACTTTTTTCTCTTGGGAATTTTTCATGCAATTTCATAGAGGGTTATTTGAGAATCTGACAATATGAATCTGATAAACTACATGTTGTTTGTTTCTTTTTTTTTGTTCTGTGATCCCTTGAGATCATGCGATACAGATCATAATCATGAATTTCTATTTATAATGCTTTTTTTAAATAGAAAAATCAATGACTCAGTAGGCATTATTAAATAATTACTACCTGGGTTCAGGTATTGCCTTAGACATTTAGGAGCTTTGCAACCTGAATAAATAGTTTATCATTTTTTTTTCTTTCTCAGTTTCTTCATTTGTAAAAATGAAGGAGTTACAGAAATTGGTCTCTTAGGTGGCTTTCAGCTATCCATTGGTGATCCTAGGTAAGATAAACTTCAGACATATAAATAAAAAGTCAGTTCTCCATGTTCAAGGAGCTTGCATCTTAATAACGTAAGAAAACATATATAAATCAATATGGTTGACAAAAATACAGAGTAGGAACAAGGTGTTCTTGGTGAGGATAATAAAAGTAGCTGTGGGGGAACTGTATAAGGTCTTCTGGAGATTGCGGCATTTGAGCTGAGGATTATGGAAGCCAAGTTTACTAAAGGTTGGTCGATATAGAATAAAGGAGAAACCATTATTTCTTGAAAAATTTTTAAAAAATATATAGAAAATATATATAAAGTAAACTTGGATCAGAGGTCACCAGGGAAAATTTACTCTAGAGCAGAGATTCTTAATCTAAAATCCATAGCTCTCCAAAAGGTCCATGTGTATGTTTCTAATGCTCTGTGAACTTAGTTATATATAACTTTATGTAAATATAATTATATATAGTGTTTTACATGTGTAGTTATAGTTTCACAGAGGCATAAGTATATATATATATATATGGTTATATATTAATATATGGTTATATATTAATTAATTGCAGTATTAAGAGAGAATTCATTTGATTCACATTCACAGTTAAAATTACTAACTGCATATTTCACTCCATTCTATATTTCTTCTGTTTGGCCTCTTTTTCTTTTCACCTTTTACTTTACAAGTAAAGAACTTCTATTTCTTTTACTTCTGTCTACTTACCCCTCCCTCTGGTCTGCCCTCTCCTCTGCAAGTCTCTCCCACCCCTTAATCTCCTCCCTTCCAACTTTCTTGTCAGGTAGGATAGACTTTTATATTCAGCTGACTGCTTATGTTTTTTCCTCTTTAAACAAACAATAATGATAGTAAGGTTCAAGTGATACCCTCCATCCACCCTCTTTTCATCCCTTTTTCTGCACAGCTATCATTTCTTTGTGAAATTTCCCCACTACTATACTTATTTGATTTTTAAAAACCATTCTTTGCTCCTTTTGAACTTCCTTTGAAACTTTTTTAGGAATTCTTATTGCTTTTGACCATCGTTCATTTTTTTTCAGTTTAATGCTTTGTTTGCACATGGTTTACCCCACTGTCTTCCGAGTTTATGTGGTGAGCCTCATGGTAACTTTTTAAGATGAGCTTCTTTTGTTGGTATTTGTTCATATTTCCATCCTGTTTATTTACTGTGATATCTGTTAGAGTTGTGCTCTGCTCATCACTGAATGTGTGAGTCGATGTATGATCTCAATTTCTATCTTTTACAAGTTTCTATTAATTTTACAATTCAATGAATGCCTGTATGTTTTCAGTGTTTCCAAACTGATGTGACGTAGGAAACGTCTGGTCACTGTCAAACTCGGTTGTGCTTGACCCTTATACAAGTAGGGCTCTTGCTCCATAACAACTGCAATTACTCTTCTCCACCCTGAGACTATGACCTGGAACTCGGGAAGGGACAATAGAGCTTCCAACTGGCACCCAAATTTGCACTTAGTGCTACACAAGGGCTCGTTGGAATCTCTACAAATACTAACATTATTTCAAATAAATTTGAAAAGAATTATATGGATTGATACAGAATGAACAAAGCAGAGCACCCATATTATAAAAATGAAGATTTTTGAAAGCTTAAGCATTCTGATAAAAAAAACAAAACAAAACAAAAAAAAACATTGACCAGTCAGAGCACTGATGAGAAAAATGCTACTCAATACTTCCTCACTGGGAGGTGAACTAATAGGCTAGGGAGAACAAGTGGCTAAATATTTCTATATGGCCAAATGTGAGAATTTATTTTTCTTTACTATGATTATTTGTTACATCACAAGAAGCTTTATTTTTGCATTTGTTTTTCCAGTGGGGGGATTAGATAGGCGGGAAGAAGCAAAAAAAAAAAAAAACCTGATCATTTAAAAAAATTAAATGAAACATTCACTTTTGAATCTGTTGAGTTTGAGATTTCCACATGATCTCAAGTTTAAAATGGTCCCTATGCAGTTGGTAATGTGGCAGTTCAAAAAAGTGATTGAGGCCAAATATAGAAATCTGGCAGTGATCAGTATTGAGATGATAATTAAACTCATGAGTATTGAAGAGATCACCCAGAGAAGGAGTGAAGAACAGAGGAGGAAATGACAACTATTCTGAAATGTATAGTTTTTACAGAATGGTAAGTGATTTACCCAAGGTCAAATAATAAGTATGTTTTGGGGGAATAAAATCCATATCTACATTTCAGGGTAGACCCTCTCTCAGTTTCTATGAATCTTTTTTCCTTGCTTTAATTTAAATAGTAAGCATGCATTTATTCCTCTGATTTCTTTTTTGAGGAAGTCATTTTGAAGTATCTACTTGTTATAGTTCTTATTTGACCTTACATGCTTCTCTAATACTTTTTTTTGTGTGCATGTGTGTGCGTGCGTGTGTGTGTGTGTGTGTGTGTGTGTGTGTGTGTGTGGTGGGGGGAGTTGCGATTGATACACTTGAGCAGCTACACTACTTGTTCACTTTTAAAAGAAAAGCTTGATTTAGCAGAATTCTTTATGGATGTTCATTCCAGAATGATATTGATTTTATCTGTTAATTATAACCAGTACAAGAACAAGGTCTATGTTTCTTTATTCTCTTAAATGAATGTATATTTTAATGAATCCAAATTATACCATGCTTTATAGATATTGCTAAAAATATTGTTCACTCTGAAATAATGAAATGAGACTCTGCAAGCTCGAAGACAAAAAGAAGCTTCATTTGTTATGCTCACTGAAACTAATCTCTTACATAATTTCTAATTTTGTAAGGGTCATTTGAATTAATATAACATTATAGCTTCTTTTTTAAATTCTCCTTAAGATGAAACTTAAGAAAACTGTAACGTTGACTCCTTTATGACACAAGAAAAAATACATTATTAAAGAATTAGCCATAGGTCAAAGGCCAAGAAATACAGTATTCCGATAAAACCATAGAATTTCTGAGGAGTAAGAGACCATTAGGATCATGTAGAATATGAATGAGCTCAGTAAGAATCCCCCAAAGCAGTCAACTTTCCTTTGCTTTGGATTGCCAATGATGATACCAGCTCTTGAGTAGTTATTTCAAATTTGTAAACTAGTTCAGACATCATTTAGCCAACATCTATCATTTCACAGATGACTGCAGGGAGAAGGTGGTGGATTCAGGCTTATGTTTGGGAATGGGTGAGGAGAAATTTTCCCAAGGTAAGTACAAAGCTAGAATTAAGCCAAATTTCCTGACTCACTACTAAACTACTAAACTTCTACTAAACTCACTAAGCAGTAAGGTCTCTTACAATTCTTACCAAGCAATTTATTCTCATGTCAAAACATAATCCCATATTTTTATCCCTTCATAAAATGGTTTAAACTTTTTGTTTCTTGTTTGTTGTGTTTAAAAATAACTATTTAAATAACATCTAATTTTGTGGCACTTATTCCGTCCCTTAATAAAGGATCTGATCACTCTTTCAACAGACTGGTTGACTGTTTATTGAGGATACTTTAGAGAATAAGGTTTATTCATTGATGAGGTGGACTAGATCACCACTGAAACCTTCTTCCTACAGAGATAGTTCATTCTTCTTCTGAATCAACAAATTATATCTAATCAGGAAACTCTTAAATGAGTAAGACACTTGACAAAGACATATATTTTTATCTGCATCCTATGAACACGAATATCCTCATTCAAACCGTTGGATACCTTCTTAATAGCTAGGGAGTCAGTGAAAATGACCTTTCAGATATGTTTTATTTCTGATACTGCATCAATCTGCAATGTAATTGGGGGTGGTGGTGGTAAAATTCTCTTAAAGTAATGGTCTCTATAGTAAAGCTCAATATAAAATCTCAGAGAAAAAGGAAAGAAGCTGCTGATTTTCAGCAAAAATAATTTTTACATATCACTTATTTTCTTTATGTAGTAAAACTTTGTGCTTTCTTTCATAGCAATAGTATGTTTGCTGCGCTACAATTCTATGAAATACTTTTAAATCTCCAAGAGAAATTATCAGATATATGTAAGAATTTTTTTCAGAATGAAGTTTTAATGCTTTTCTGTTTGGCACCACTTTTGATCTATAGATAAAGATGATTGGTTGGTTGGTTGGTTGTTGTTTTTCATTCTCGAAGAGAACCAAAATGATATCACCGTGATAAAGTCAAGTTTCAATGTGTCCCACTGAGGTTGATCAGAACAGTACGAGCTCGGAATACCATACCACAGATTTAGCAGAGGTAGTTTGCCTGAACTTTTGGGGTGGGCACTCCAAATGTGTGCATCCTACATTTCCTCTGAGCTGTTTCAATTCTACTTTGCTCATACAATACAGGACCCTTTGTGATGTGGGAACATCATACTGATTGGTCCTGAACAAGTGCCTCACATGCCTTCATTGCACAATGAAGTCCAAAGTTCTTGAGAGAGACCTTGAGAGTGACCTTCTATCGCTTCTTCTGACCACCATGTGATCATCTGCCCCACGCAAATTGTCCAGAAAATGGTCTTTTTGGAAAGCATGCATTTTGCATTTCAACAATGTGGCCAGGCCATTGGAGTTGCACTCTCTGAAGGATAGTTTGAATGCTTGGCAGTTCAGTTCAAGCAAGAACTTCAGTCTCTGGTACTTTATCCTCCCAGGAGATCCTCAGAATTTTCCTAACACAGTTCAAATGGAAGCAATTCAGTTTCCTGGCATGGCACTGGTAGACTCTCCATGTTTCACAGGCATACAATAATGAGGTCACAATAGTTCTGTAGACTTTCAGTTTGGTAGTCAATCTAACACCTCTTCACTCTCAAACTTTTCTTCAGAGCCTTCCAAACACTGAGCTAGCTCTGGCAATGCGTGCATCAACCTCATTGTCAAAGTGTACATGCTTAGAAAGTACACCACCAAGGTAAGTGAACTAATCCGTAACATTCAAATGTTCTCTATTTGTTGTAACTGATAGTTCCATATATGAATGGGGTGGTGGTGGCTGATGGAGCATCTGTGTTTCCTGGGTGTTAATTATTAGGCCAAAATTAGCACAGGCAAGAAAGAATTGATCCATACTTTGTTGCATCTCAGCTTCAGAGGCTGCACTGAGTGTACAATCATCCTCAAATGAAAATCATGCATTAACATTCCTTCCACATTGGTCTTGGCTTGTAGTTTTTTCAAATTGAAGAATTTACCATCAGTATGGTAGTTGATTTTGATGCCATGTTCATCCTCATTGAAAGCACTTAACAACATGGCTACAAACATCATGTTAAAAATCATGGGAGCAAGCACGCAACCCTCTTTCTTCTCCACTGGTGACTGGGAAGGCATTAGAGCATTGTTCACTATCCAGAACACCAGGCAAACATGCCATAATGAAATTGATGTAGAATACTGATGGACTAGTTTGACAACAAAATTTTGACATAATTTTTCATAAACCCTCACAACTAACAGTATCAAAGACCTTGGTCAGATCTACAAATATTGTTTACAGACATCTTTTCTGCTCCTGGGATTTCTTCTGGAGTTGTCAAGCAGCAAACACCATAATGACTGTTACTCAGTCCTTTCTGAAGCCATGCTGACTCTCAGGTAGATGACCATCTTCCAGCTGAAGGATGAGTCTATTAAGGAGGACTCTAGCAAGAATCTTTCCAGCAATGACTAAAAGAGAGATCCACCTCTGCTTGTCACAAGACAATCTACCTTTTTAGAGATGCACAGTGGAGGCACCCTTGAACATCTGGGGAATAACTTCCTCTTGTCATATAACCTGGAGAATTTCAGTCAGCTTTTGTATGACCAGTAGTACCCCTACCTTGTAAATCTCAGCTAGAACAGAATCAGCACCAGGTGCTTTGCCACACAAAAGGAGACCAATGGCCCTCAAAACCTCTTCTTCTGTTGGTCATTCAGCTACAGAGGGACTGACTTCAAATGACATAAATGATCGGTGGCCTTAGCACTGGTTAATGATGATGTGTTGAGAATACTATGGAAGTGTGCAATCCATCTCTCTAAGACTGTGCCCTTATCAATAATCAATGCACCTCCACCAGCACTGAGTAGTTGTGATGCACCATAAGTTTTTGGACAATAAATAGTTTTCAGGGAATCATAAAAGCATTTTGGAATATTGCTATCAGCATAAAACTGAATTTCATCTGCCTTCTTACTGAGCCTGGAATCCTGCATCTCTCTAAGCTTTGCTTGTATTTACTTTTGATGGAATCAAATGCTGCCTTCTTAGAGATGGATGAACTATTCTGCTGGTGTATCCTGTGGAGGTCTCATTTTTCATTTAGCAGCTTTTGAGTTTCCCCATCATTTTCTTCAAACCAGTGTAGTAACTGTTCTGATCCAGATGAGCAATTGCAGTGCTGTACACCAAATCTCTGAAAGCTACCCACTCTTTTTCTGCTCCATTGTTGCCAACTCTATGTTGTCTCAACTCTTCCTTCAAATTAGCAACAAACTGTTCAAGCTCAGAGAAGAGCTCTAACTTGTTAACATTAATTCTACTGGTAGTCATTTTGCCTTGGGGGAGGCACTTTTGATGAATGTGAATATTTAGCTTGGAAAGGATGTCTATTATCCGTCTAGACCTCCACACCACTAATTGCCTTTCTCAGTCTCATAACTTGTCTGTCTCTTCTCCTTACAATCATATATTATCAATATAAATAAATATATATTGGCATCTACTAGGTACCAGTGTTTGCTGCAAGGGTGCATTCATGAAATTGATGTATTTTGTAAATGGAAAACAATGTTAGTCATGAAAAGGTCGTGAGATGTACAAGTCTTCAGCAATAAATTAAAAAGAAAAAAATTAGTAGTAAATGTTTACCTTTACATGTTTCTAATGATTCTTGTATCACAAATTCAAATTTTTGATTCTGCTCTGGTCTTTTTAACAAGAAGTCCTTGATTTCATTGAAATTCCATTTTTTTCCCCCTGAAGTCTTATACAAAGTTTTGCTGGGTAGATAATTCTTGTTTTTAATCCTATCGCCTTGGATCTCTGGAATATCATATTCCAAACCCTTTGATCCCTTAGTGTAGAAGCTGCTAAATCCTGTGTTATCCTGATTCTATTTCCTCAGTACTTGAATTGTGTCTTTTTGATTGCCTGTAATATTTTCTCATTGACCTGGGAACTCTGGAATTTGACATAATATTCCTAGGAGTTTTCCTTTTGGGATCTCTTTTAGGAGGTGATCAGTGAGTTCTTTCCATTTCTATTTTACCATCTGGGTCTAGAATATCAGGGCAATTTTCCTTGATAATTTCTTGGAAAATAATGTTTAGACTCTTTTTTTGATCATGGTTTTCAGGTAGACTAATAATTTTTAAACTGTCTCTCCTGGATCTATTTTCCAAGTCAGTTGATTTTCAAATGATATAGTTCACATTGTCTTCTTTTCATTCTTTTGGTTTTGTTTTGTAATTTATTGGTTTCTCATAGAGTCCTGCTTCATTCTAATTTTTAAAGAACTGTTTTCTTCTGTGAGCTTTTGAAATTCCTAGTCCATGTGGCCAGCTGTCTTTTTTAAAGAATTCTTCTCCTAATTGGCTTTTTAGACCTCTTTTACCATTTGAGTTGGTCTGTTTTAAAAGGTCATATTTTCTTTAGTATTTTTTGGATCTTCTTTAGCAAGCTTTGACTCACTTTTCATGATTTTCTTGCATTGCTCTCCTTTCTTTTCCCAATTTTTCCTCCACCTCTCTTACTTGATTTTCAAAATCCTTGTTGAGGTCTTCCATGGCCTGAGACCATTGCATGTATAGATTTGTAGGTTTTGAATGTGGAAACCTTGACTTTTTGTCTTCCTCTTATGTCATGTTTTGTTCTTCCTCATCCAAGAGGATAGAAGAAAATATCTGTTCATTAAGAAAACAAGTTTCTATAGTCTTATTTTTTTTTCCTTTTTTAGGAATTTTCCAAGTCAGTTGCTTGACTTTTGAGTCCTTTGTCAAATGGAGGGTATTCTCTAGGCACCTGTAAGTTTTCTGTTTCTTCAAGGTGGCACAATCAAGAGAGAGGAGTTTACTCCTCTCCTGGACTGTTCTGTGAACAAACACAAACATTCTTTTCTGCCCAGGATCTCTGAGTAGAATTCCCTCTCCACAGTCACCACCAGCCCTACCACATTGGCACTCTTATTCACCCCGGGACCACCATTCAGGACTGAGAGTCATATCAGCACCTTGATTTCCCCAGGGTCTTTAGGCTGAGAGATCCAAAAGTGAACACTGGTGCCACAGTGGCTGCAACTACCCTAGGGTTGGGGCTAGAGTGGGACCAAGTTCCCCTCTTAAATGGGTGAAAGAGCTTTCTTACTGACTTTTGAAGCCATCTTTGGTGTTTGTGGGTTAAGAAGTCTGGCAAATGCAGCTACTACCCGTGATTCCATGCCCTGAAGTCTGCTCCTGTCCTGTCTGTCCTGTGCAGCTTGGCCAAATCTGGGCTGCCCTCCACTCTGAGCCCCTTGCACTAGGTCTTTCTTATCAACATTTCAGGTTGTCTTGGGCTGGAAATCTCTTTCACTATTGTCATTTTGTGACTTCTGCTGCTGTAGAATTTGTTTAGGGTCATTTTTTTGAGGTATTTTATAGGCTATGTGGGAGAGCTTCTACATCTCTGTTCATCTACTCCACCATCTTGGTTCTGACCTCTGGGGCTTAGTTTTTTGAAGAAGGTTTAAATGACAGATGAGAACTCTGGGAAGTCACTAAGGAGGTCCCCATCTTTGAGAACCCAAAGTTGTGCTTCCCTCTCTGGTAATGATGGTCAGACAGCTGCACCTGTGTGTTGAATTATGAACAGGCAGAGGAAGTCATATCTGTTGATCTCTTCATTTCTCTATATTTTCTTTGAAGTTTGGTGTGTTGACTTCCCTGAAACAGGTGAATGTTATATGTGCTTGGTTAAGGGATTGATACATATGTTTTATTAAAGTTATTGTTAACCTCTCAAAAGTTGCCTTTCCTTTTATGAATGCAGATCTAAGAACCTGTGGTCACAGGTACCCCTGTTTATGTTGAGATGCTTACTATTACATTATGGCAATGAGTACGGAATCTGCATAAATTAAAAGGAAAGTATGGTGACTGGGATAATTGTTTGTTGTTTCCCAGTTTTGGTAGCTATGATTTTATAGAATCCTGAGAAGTAGGGGTGACAAGAACCAGGGCTTAAGTGGATTAGTCTACCTCTAGACTGTGCTGGAGGAGTGAAGGAATTTAAAGTATATTATATTCAGAAACCAGACCAGAGCAGCAAGAATTTGGAATGGAGCCCTGGAACAGGAGTGGAACACTGTCTTAGTACTGACCCAGTGGACCTTGGTGAGGTGAGAGGAGCAGGAGTGCATAGCTGCCTTTGCACAGACCCAGGCAGGACCTGGGAGTGATTGGTTCTTGCTAGAGAAGCAGGAGCCCAGGAGTTTGGAGTTCAGCCCTGGGGCAAGATGGGGAATGTGTAGCAAGGCACTGAGTGTGCTTTTTTGAACCATTCTCCAGGGACAGTTTGGGACCCATGGGGTTGAGTCACCTATGGTGGCTGGGGGGAAGTGTCATGTACCCCCAAGGATCCCACCTTGATGACTTTGTTATCCAATCACCCCTCAGGACTTGGAAGCAGGTCTCATTAGAGTCTACCCTGAAAGTGCTTCATGGGGAGGGAAGGCCCCCCAAGTAGACTTTGCTTGGATATTTCTGTTTGGGATTGAGGAAGAAGGAACTGGGTGCTCTCTCCTCATTGTGATGTTACATTATGCCTATACCCTTGTGTTTATTTAAAGCCATATGGCCACCCTGGTAATAAGTTGCTATGTTATGTATTCTTCAAATGTGAATTATGTTGCATTTACTTAAGAAATGTTAATGTCTACTTGTTCCAGGATCCATGGCTATTTAGATTGTAAGGTCATTGTTCCTGAATGGTACAGTGTAATGGCAAGCAAAATAGGATCTTTTGCTGTTTTTGTTTTAGTATGATCAAAAAGTATAATTCCTCTATTTGAATGTGAATGAGGAAGATCTTTCCCATCCATTGCTGGGCCTGCGCATTGTGGGAAGCTTGATTAGGGGAATTGTTTTGTAGGAGGGTAACAAGTACCTTTTGTTTTTTCTATTGAGGCACTGGATCAGAGGGTTATGCCCTCTGCCTCTAGGAAGTGTAGAAATACTCTGAGAGTGGGGTTTTACTTTGGGGTTTACTGAGTAGAAGTGTTTGTTTGGCCAGAAGAGGACTCTGGGAAGCTGCTGTTAAATCCCCCAGCTCTGAGAAACCCAGATGTTCCCTCTGTGGAAAAGATGCATGCTTGTTAATGGTCAGACATTTGGGGAGATTGTCTCTCAATTTTTAGTTTATCTATTTTCTTTGAAGTTTGTGATGCTAGCTCCCCTGAAATAGGTGAATAAGTGAATATGTTTGCTTAAAGGATTAATACATGTGCTTGATTTAAATGATTTCTAACCCCTCAAAAGTTGCCTTTCCTTTTACGAATGCAGATCTAAGAATGTGTGGTAGCAAATCCCCCTGTGTACGTTGAGGTGTTTACTGTTACACCTATAGATATGGATAAATAGATACAGAGACACAGAGAGACAGATACACAGAGAGAGAAAGAGAGTGAGAGAGAGAGAGAGAAAGAGAGAGTGAGATTATACATAATATCCAATTTTAAAATAGTTGAAAATAGAGATTATTGGTGAAAATATTAACAAACCAGCCAGAAACATAGCAGTATAAATTGTGCTGTTAGAAAATGTATGTATTCAAATTGCCTCTGACTTTTGCCAATTGGCTTCAGTTTTCCTACACTTTGCCAACTTATATGCTACTCCAAGTGCCAGAATTCAATGTAATTGTTACATTAGCATCAGTTTTTAGTCTAAGAGCTTGAAAATATTCCTTTTATTCCTGACATGCTAGTTTATTAACTTTAGGCTAATTTCTATATTAAATTGATAATTACTGAAATATGTGAATTAAAACAAAATCTTCTTCAGGCTCAGGGGCATAGTAAGTATGTATTCTACTGGACAGAGAAAGGAAACAAAATGTCTCCTCTTGGTTGCCTTTGATATTTTCCTCCATCCAAAACTTAAATTGCCTTGTGAATGTCCTAACATTGGCACATCTCTGCCAGGCAACACCACCTGCCCTTAACCCATTATGCTGCCCACTTCATATGCCTTTTAGAGATACTCAGGCTAACAAAATTTGGGATGCACTTAGGAACAAGCTTCATGCCTGTGTGTAGTCAAACGCATGATGAGAATACTTAAGAATATTGAAGAATGGGACAGCAGCCAATTTCTTTTCTTCCTTTTTCTATGTGAATCCTTGTGATGTACTTAGTCAACATATACATAAGAGCTAAAGGCTTCAAATACATCCCCTTATCTCCAGGGACTATGTGTTTGCAATTTGAAAAAGACACCACTAAACAGAAACTCGTCTCTGTTTCATAACAGGAAATGGGAAATTATTTCTCATAGTTCGATTGGAGCGACTTTCAGGAAGATCAAGAGTCACAGACTCCTTTGGCATTTTGTAAAGCCTATGTATTCTTATTCAAAATAATGCTTTTAAATGTATAACATTAAATGTAATGAATTTTAAAGAAAATTAGTCATAATGAAATTTGCTTTTTTTAATAATTCACAAAAAATTAGAAAACTACTTATACATTCCTTTTGAGTATGTGGACCCCAGGTTAAAAATTTCTAATTGAGAGCAATCATCTCATTGAGCAGATGACCAAACTGAGGCCCAGAGATGTTAAATGATTTGTTCACATTGGTCAGAGATCTAAGACTGGAAGAATACTCACAGACCATTTACTCAAAACCTCTCATTTTATATATGAGAATTCTGAGGCCTAGGGAAGCTAAGTTATTTGCCCAAAGTCACATGGCTGTGTTAGAGATGAGAATTTGATCCTAAGCCTTTGACTCTAAAGCTATTTTCTTCACCAGAAAAAAAGAAATAGGACTAGGCACTGTCCCTCCCATGTCCCAGGTTTTGGGGATTTGGGGATTACTATTAATGTGACTTTGAAGAAGCCCCTTTGCCCTATGGGCCTTAGTCTTTTCTTTAAAATAAAGTGGGTGGGGATGGGGTGGGGTCTGATGCCCATTCTGGGCTCTTGGGCTGGGGGGATCTGTGCATAACTGCCACCCCCAGGGCCTGAGAAGCCCACAAAATGATCAGTTCTATGTGGATCCCCAAGGTATCTTGGCTGTGGGATGCCTTTAGCAACCCAAAATAGGTGATCCAAGGTTTACTGATGGTATACAGACAGTGACCTTAATTCCAGGATATTGTATTGGACAAGAAATCTCAGCCTCCTCTATGAAGATTTTTGATGTTGCCAAAGCAACCATTCAGTGGGAAGAGAGGAAGTCTCTGCCCTTTTAAAGTACCTGGAGAAAAGTGGATGTCTCCCCCCCAAAGGCCAGGAATTCATGGACAAAAATAAGATGGTGCTGAAAGGCCTTGTAAAGACCCCAAAAGCAGCAGGACAACTTTCCATGTTTATACTGCTTCATAAAACTTTTGACCTTTATGCAAACTTGAGTCCATGTGAAGGTTATAAAACCCCTTATGAGGATGTAAATATTGTCACAATTTAGTATAACACCAAAGGTGAATACAGTGGCACTGAGTACATGATAGTTGAGTGTGTTGTGCAGAGTATCAAACTCCTCACTAAGAGGAGAGCTAATGTATTGCCAACTTTGCCTTTGAATGTGCCAGAAACAACTATCACAGCAATGGGACCGCTGTTCATGAAGCAAATATGTGAATGTCAGATTGTCTTTTTTCTCCAAAAGTGCAGGGAAGTTGCAGAAAACTGTAACAATGCAAGATCCATTCCAGTTTGATGTCCTTGTCATACCAAACTTATATGGGGACATCCTTAGTGATTTATGTGCTGGCCTCATAGGGAATCTTAGTGTCACACCAAGTGGAGACATTGGCTAATGGAATTGCGATCTTTGAGTTGATTCATGGAACTGCCTCAGACATTGCTGGGAAGGACATGGCCAATTCCTCTGCTTTTCTCTGGAGTGCTGTGATGACGCTTTGGCACACGGGGATGCATGACTATGCAGCAAAGATAAAAACTGACTGCTTTGCAACAATTAAAGATGGAAAGTTGTGATGTACTGTGAGATACCTCCTTGAGAATCGCATTGTGAGTGACTGAGAATAAATGATGGACACTAAGTTGCAACCTCCCTGTGGGTGTGAGTGAGCACACTTCTTCCTCTCCAGTCTTCATATGCATTTCAGCAACCTGTCATTTCAAATGTCTACCACCCAGATATTAACACTGATGTTAATACTTTGTGAATTCCTGTGTCAAACAGCAAAAATATGAACAATTGCAAAATTCATTTAGTGGAAGTTTGAAACCACAGCAAATACAGATTTAAATTTTGTTCAGTGATGAAAAAAGAATAAAATAAATGGGTTGATGTAACTAAAAAGACAGAGGGTTAGACATTTTCCTCAAATCTCATTACCTCTCAAATCTCTCCAAAATAAGACTAATAGATGAAGCAATGACAAGAGGTCTCCATGATCTCTAAGATATCAAGAACACTAATGAGGTGAAAGAAAAAACAATTTATAGCAGAGAACTCGAATCACTGATCCACAAAGGCCTAAATCAGTGTCCTCTCCCTCGTTATGCCTTTGCTTCAATAGGATAACACAACCTCTGGGATCCACTCAGTAAGTCCCTCATTGGTTGGGTAGTCTGTTTCAGCATGTCACCTTGTCCCTGTCTTACTTCTTTCACACTATATTTTTTCTGTCCATTGCTCAATAAATTCTTCTTTGATGTTCTTTCTGTTTCTCTATATGACCTCGTATAATATCTGGCACATACTAAGTATTTAATAAATTTAAGCTGAGTCCTTGTTGCATGTTACTGTTCTTACTTTTTCCTTTTTTTAAAGAGTCTAGCATGCGGTTCAGTCTTTTCTATCTCAGCTCCTGCATTCATAATCTCACAAATGTCCTGTTCTTCAAGTTGAATTTTATCAAATCTATGAACTATATCTTGACTTCACAGGGAAAGTCTTTGATAGTTCCCAGCCTCATACATAATCATGCTGCCTCCATGTTGTTGATTTGATTTTTTTTTTTCTTTCACACCCTCCCATCCTTTCTTGTTTCATTCTACACTGCTCCTCCTAAATCTATTATTTCCTTTTCATCAAGACCTCTGGTCTTTCCACCCTTTCCCAATTCTTCCAATCTGTCATCCCTTCTCTTGACTTCACTTTCCACACTAGTAGTAGCCTAGCAGTGGCTTAGTAGTAGAGCCATTCAAATACAAATGATCATTTACCCTTGAATCTCTTGTCACCTTTGTCCTATTATTCCTCAAACCTTGATAAAATACAAGATTGCATAAATTCTATTGTGTGTCCACTTCACGTATTACAAAACACTGCTGGAGAAAGTTACGTAATGGTCTCTCCATAGCCTCTAGAAGAAAACAAAAAGGATAAATTCTGTAGACTGATATTTGAAGTTCTTAAATATATATCATCCACCCATATTTTTAGACTACATACTACTTCACTTTATCCTCTCTGCATTCTTGTCAAACTAATCTACTATTTCCATATTCAGTATTCTAATTCCCATCTCCATGTGTTTTCCTAGTCTATCCCCCATGGTGTCCTTCCTTGTTTCTGTACTATTAGAGCCTTTGCTTGCCTCAAGACTCAGCAAAAGCCACGCATCCTACAGGACACTTATCCTGACTTCCCCTTGTTGTTATTGATTTCTCCTTCAAATTATTCTGTGTTGAGGGGCAGAGCCAAGGTGGCAGATTAGAAAGACTCATATACTCTAGCACTTCCCCCACAGCCCACAAAATACCTGTAAAAAAATGACTCTCAACAAATTCTAGAGTAGCAGAAACCATAGAACAACAGAGTGAAAGAAATTTCCAACCAAAGGTAACCTGAAAGGCCAACAGGAAAGGTCTATCTCACAGGATGTTGACCTGAGCAGAGCCCAGCCCTGGCCTTGCAGCATGGGGAGGGACAGAATCAGAACAGGCCTCCAGGGCAGAATCCCCAGCAGGGAGGGTCCCAGATACCTCAACCCACAGGAGACAAAGAAAGCTCCAAAGGTCAGTGGGGGAGGGCTTTCCCAGATGGGCAAGAGGGGAAGGGGTTCCTCCAACAAGAACCTGAGGCAATGGCAGAGGCCGAGGTAGCAAACTGCAGGCAGCTACAGTGGCCAGGAAGCAACTTGGGTCCATTGTCCAGGCAGCTCAACTTAAAGCCTCTGATCTAAAGCAGTTGATCTAAACTTCAGCCCTGAGTGATGGCCCCACCCCCAGCCAAAGCCCAGGGGAACCCAGTAGCTGAGTTGAAACTCTTGACAAAGGATACAGAACTCAAGTAATTGGCTGGGAAAATGCCCAAAAAAGGGGAAAAAATAAGACCATAAAAGGTTACTTTCTTGGTGAACAGATGTCTCCTCCCATCCTTTCAGATGAGGAAGAACAAGGCATACTGTCACAGGAAGTCAAGAACCCTGCTTTCAGGGCCTCCAAAGGGAAATTAAATTGGGCTCAGGCGATAGAAAATCTTGAAAAGGGATTTAGCAGTTTGTTAAAGGAGAACCAAAAAAAAAAAATGCTGAGGATAATAACACCTTTTTCTCAGTATATGGGTAGGTGGAGGGATGGTACACACACACACACACACACACACACACACACACACACACACATACACATAGATAGATAGAGAGTACAGGGTGTGTTATATCAGAAAAGATGATATCCACACACAAAAAGTAAATAAAATAAAATAAAATAAAAAATTAAGGCATGAAGGAGGAAAATTTGGGGAAGAGAAAGGGAGAAATGGAGCAGGACATGCTATAACTCTTAAAGAGATAAGAAAAATCTTATTCAATGCAGGAGATAAAGGAGAAGGGGAGAGGTGGGAAAAATAAAGCTACTCTCTCCACAAGTAGCTGAAAGGGGGAATACCATGCTCACTAAATTTGATATGAAAATTTATATCACATCACAGGAAAGTAGGAGAAGAGGTGACAAGTGGGGTGAGGGGACTGTTAGAAGGGAGGGACAAATGGAAGAAGGGAGTCACTAGAAATAAACATTTTCAAGAACGGAAAAGGTCAATTGTAGGGGAAAAATAGGGGTGAATAGAGTAGGATAGAGGGCAATATAATTAGTACTACCCAACATGATTATTATGGAAATCTTTTGCAAAAGAGCACACATGTAGTGTGTATTGAATTGCTTCCCTTCTCAGTGGGAGGAGAGAGAGAAGCTGGAATTCAAAGTATTAGAAACGAATGTTGAGAATTTTTATTGCATGTAATAGGGAAATAAGAACTACAGGGAATGAAGTATAGAAATTTATCTTGCCCTACAAGAAAAGAGAGAAGATGGGGATAAGGGAAAGGTGGGGTGTGTTAGAAGGGAGGGTACATTGAGGGAAGGAGTAATCAGAATACAAGATATTGGGAAGCAGGGGTAGGGGAGTGATGGTGAGAAAAATTGGACATGTTACAAAGTGAAGTAAAAGCAATTAGTATTAAAACAATTGACTGAATTAATTACTGAGAATAAATCAATGATATCTTTAGTTTGGGGAAAAGAATTTCAGTCTAAATTTCCTACAGGAAGGTAGCCTCAGGTCAAATTTGGCATTGATGGAAAAATTAAGGTTTTAATAGTAAATTTGATTTTATGATTGCTATTTAATCGGGAACTATAACATGTGTAGAAAGGCATGTAAGCCACTGAAGACTTGTCTCAAAAGATGTTCCTTACCCAAAGTGAAATTATAATCGTATTTGAAACCTGGTTATTGGAACTTGCCATTTTTAGATGCTATGGGACTAGTAAGTGACTGTTCTGCTGAGTCTAACTCCAGGTATGGGTAGCAAGAAAAGCAATCTGAGCCTCCAACCCATGATGTCAATAAGCTGGTGAGATGCTGGCATGAACTGCAAAAGGTGATCTCATGGAAAGGGTGGGAGAGTGGCTATTCAGCCTGGGCCGAGGTAGGATTCTCCTGACAATTTTCCCACTGACACCTGGCAGACCTTAAGCCTGACTAAATGCAAATGGTTAATCTAATCCTGCCTGGAATTAACATGAAGTCGGGGAGATGTTGTATCCCTGTAATGTCCCTACTCTTGGTGGCAATTTCCTATAGTCAAAAGGTTTGCAAGCTTAATACCAGATCTATTCAATTATAGATTATTGGTAGGGGAACATCAGAGGTTAAGTCTGAAATTAAGCTATTAGGCATAGGACTTTAGACTAACAACAATAAGTTAGGGTCCTTTAATTCTTAGCAATACTGTGGAGACAATTAGGTCAAGAACTTGTGTAGTTAACAACTTAAATATTATTTATGTCTCAGTTGGTTAATGTTTAAAAAAAAAATTCTTTTGTGGTCCACATTGTAAATGCTTTAAAAGGAAGTATCACCTGACCAAAAGTTTGAGTTATTTTATCTATTATAAATTGTGCTAAAAAATAAAAATTACAAAAAATTACAAAAAGAAAATTTGAATTGAGAAATCCTGATTAATTGACATATCTTTACCATTTTTTACTTCCACATAATTGTACAAATTATCTTGCTGTGAACATTTTACATATTTTCCATCTGTTATAATGTGCAGAAAACTTTAGGTGAACTACTTTAAATGTTTTGATATGTGAGACAAGATTTTTATCAATTTTATAGAATGATCAAGAAAGAGT
The DNA here is from genome assembly GCF_028372415.1 of Notamacropus eugenii. Taxonomy (NCBI): domain Eukaryota; kingdom Metazoa; phylum Chordata; class Mammalia; order Diprotodontia; family Macropodidae; genus Notamacropus; species Notamacropus eugenii. Next base: position 95,865,845 of record NC_092878.1, on the reverse strand, counting down.
TAAGTTTCAAGAAAATGATGAAGAAAGAAACAGATAGCCATCTATTTTTATTTGACTTTGTATCAACTATGTACATATATATGTGTACATATATGCATATAGATACACAAAAATATTCATATATATTAGTGTGGGGCCAAATACACAGCAAATACAGTGTCCGTAAATATCCTGGTGCAAATCTGAATCATGAAATACAACAGTTTCTCTACATGGCAAACAGAACCAAAGCATTTATTCAGACACCACAAAATCAAATCCATCATAGTAACAAACATATCTATATACAATAACAATGCAGAGGGTAGCACTAACCCCAAGCCTTCCCTCTGTTAGACTTCCTACAAACCAACTCCCTTAAACAAATCACAAAGGCACTCTTAAACAAAATATCTTTCTCTCACTCACAGCCAGCTGCGGGTTTGCCTGTGTCTTTCAGTTCTAACTTCTCTCATGACTGACTTCCCTTCAACTATGCTCTACCTCTGCCTCTTCCTCTTCCACCCCTTTTTATACCATGTGACCTAGACTCATGTGACTCAGACTTCCATGTGACTTAAGCAGGTCACATGAGCCTGTTAATGAATGGGAAAGATTTTCCCCCTTAAATTACCATTACAATTAGCAAGATATGTGTGTGTGTGTGTGTGTGTGTGTGTGTGTGTGTTTACATATCTAGGTAATGATTTTTAAGGTCTATGCATAGAATCAGATAGTAAATGAGAAAATATTAAATTATTGTAGTTAATTAGAGTTTTATCATTTAACAGGTGTGCTGAATAAAAAAGAGTAATTTTTTTTTTTTATTTAGTGCTTTGGTTCAAAAAACCTTAGAAGCTTTCTCACCAGTTTCTACCTATTCCTTTAAGATCTAAGGGAAGGCAGTCATTTGATCACTGCCATTTTATCCTGAATGCTTCTTTTGTGACTATCCAAGCACTTATTTTCCCTCCGTTATCTCTACCCCATTTAAGTTTGTTCTTTTTCCCCTATTCTCTTCCTTCTCACATTGTTATTTGGCACCTTCCCAAAGGAAACTCTCAGAATCGATCAACTCATGATTACCTGTCTATTCTTGCTTACTAGGCCTAAAGGAATAAGTGGGAAACTACGAGAAATTTTGCATAACTTATTGGAAACCATGTATATTCAGATATAGAATGACATGTTTTGAGAAATTTCATATGGTTTTTGAGAAGACATGTTAGCAGATATAGAAGCAGATTTCTTTTTCCCCCTGTATCCCTAGCATTAATGCATTGTCAGAAACATAGTGGGTGTATAATAAAAGCTTATTTTCAATTGAAAGACAGATAACTCCATAGAACTAAATTGTCTTATAATTTATTAAGATATCTTAAGATGGATTCTCATGTATTAATGAAATGTCTGGGAACTTTTAAGAAAGAAATATCAAGGTTACATCAATATCAAAAATATTAACTAAAAGAAGGTATTTTGCACATCTGAGTCTATCAATGTCTCTATTTGCAAAAATACCCTGCTCTTATTACAACCTATAGCAGCTGTGCATGTGGGTATCTGAGGGCAGAATATGGCAACATATGAAATGTCTGTGCTAGTGGCAACTCCATTAAATCCAGTATTAGAAAACTGTCAGCCAGAAACATACATTTTAAGAACTGCTTAAAGCTCCAGCAGCATATCCTATTAAAGTCAAGGGGGAAGCACATAGCTAATAAGACTTGTAGCTTTTCTTAAAAAATGCATCTCTTTTTCTAGAAGCCAAAAAGGGTGCAGAAATAGAGATATATGTTAATTAAAAATTGTCACAGCACTAAGTCAAACCTACCATGGGAACTTTGAACTTTGAAGATAGTTAAAAGTTTGTTTATGTGAGACTCCTGAAAATGAAAAACAAAGAGCAAATAGAAGAATGAATCAGAAATAGATGGTAATGGAACAATAAATAATGAAGGAAAATGTAGCCAGATTTTAAAAAGTTTGATCTCTTAAAAGACTAATAAGTGACAAAGAGAGTTCAGTGAAGAAAATTGTAGAACAGTGATGACTTTGATGAGTTTTTATCTTACAACAGTGCTTGCATGATAAATTATTAGAAACAAAAAGTGAGCCAGAGTTTAAAGACAAAATACTGATGTCATTGATCTCTAGACAGTAAAACCACTGGCACATCTCAACTCCAGGAAAAATAGGAACTTTAAAGGTGTCTTTATGACAGAGAGTCTTAAATGTTAGTTAATACAGGAGTGAACCAGAGACAAAGGAAAACAAAATCTTCATGTATTAAAAAGTTCTAGTTTGTCAAAGGAGGATGGAGATGCTAGCTGGGGAAAAAAATAATAGAACTCAGTCTCATTGCTACTGTTCTGTGTCTCCTTGCCAGAGGCATTGAGAGAAATCCTACCTCCTGGTGGCTGCCCAGAAGATGATAGCTGAAAGCAAATAAATCCAGACTGTCAGAAAAAAAAATGACAGGAAGAATTTAATGTAAATGATTACAATAGCTCACATTTATATGTCAGTTAACAAAGGAACCTCTGTAAAAATGCCTTTGGAGGTAGGTAGCCAAAATATTATTCACTGGTTTGCTGATGAGGAAATTGAGGATTAGGGAGGTGGCTCATCCAAGGTCACACACTATTGGTTCTTGGAGTATTGACTCACACCTAAATCCTGCTCTTATGACACACTGCTTCTCATAAAACTACATAGTAAGGACTAGAAGGAATCAGTAAATCCAATACCGTCACAGTTTAAATGGCTTGAACAAAATCACATAGATAGTGACATTGATGACATTTGAATCCACCAGAACCTCTAAATTCAGAATCAGAGCTTCTCCATTTTTCCATTATGTTCCTCATCCCTATAATCTCACAGTAAGCTGGGAAAACAGTATCTGTAATAGCAACTTTGCAGGTTTACTGTGAAGCTCAAATGAGATAATTCATGGAAAGTATTTTGGTTATATATATAATATGCTTATTATATATATATGCACACACACATATATAGGAATATCTATATATACTCATATGCTCATGTATATATACATACACATGTACATGCATACATATACACAAATATACATATATACACACACAGGTTTATGTATGCGTGTATATGCACACATATATTATACATATACATATATGTATGTGTGTATACACACATATAAGCACATATACACACATATACAAATACATGCATACATATACATATATACACATACATATATGTGTGTGTGTGTTCAGGAAGAGGTGGGAATGATGGTGTGTGCCTATAATCCCTGAAGCCAGAGAGACCAAAACTGGCAAATTGCTTGTACTCAAAATTTCTGAGTTATAGTGAGATTAGAGACAATTGAATGCTTCCACTAATTCTGGTAACAAAAGTGTGAGCTACCAAGAGGGAGACATAGCAGGGGGAATCCAGCTGTATAAGAATAGGTAAATAGGTTCAGCTTGGAAATAGAGCAATGGACTATATAAAATTTAGTGTAACTCAGGCGAATAGGTTTTGGGACCATGTTTTCTCTCTGCAGGCTAGAAGCCACAAGACCAAAATCTCTATTATTCCAAACTTCCCAAATTCTTTGCTTCTGAAGACACAAAGTATTTGTCCTTAATTCGGTGTTTGATACATAGTCAGTGATTGTTGCTACTGTTTGGTTGTTTTCTGTCATTTCCAACTCTTTCTTATCCCTTTCAGGGTTTTGTTTTGTTTTGTTTTGCTTTTTTGCAGAGATACTGGAGTTTTGTTTTGTTTTGTTTTTAATTTCTTCTCTAGCTTATTTTACATAGGAAGGTTAAGCAACTTGCCCAGAATAGCACAACTAGTAAGCCTCTGAGGCAACATTTGAACTTGGGTCTTCCATACTCAAGGCCAGGTACTTTATCTACTGCATCACCTAGCTGCCCAGCAGATGATTATTAAATGCTTATTGACTGACTAATCATTCTCCATCAAAGAGGATATTCATGCAAATGGACTTGAGTGTTTGGATTACATTAATTATTAGGATTAATATAATGATGATTGTGATTATTATTAGAAGCAGTATTAATAATAGCAACATCTTATATACAGCTAGGATAGGTAGATAGTGGATAGTGCTGCGCCTGGAGTCAGAAAGACCTGAGTTCAAATGTGGCCTCAGACACTTAATCGATGGGTGACCTTGGACAAGATACTTAACCTCTGTTTGCCTTAATACACTGGGGAAGGAAATGGCAACTACTCTATAACTTTACCAAGAAAATCCCATGGACAAATTGTTCTGCAATGTCATGAAAAGTAAGAAGCAACTGAACAACAATAAAAATATGCAACTGGAAAGTTATCTTCTGAGAAAGAAAGTATTAAGTGTGTGAGTTTAAGAAAAGATGAAAGCTTAATACTGCTCAATTGAAAGGAATATAAGAAGAAAGAAAATGAGGAAATGAGAAGGAAACTTCCGCTTTTATGGGGGAAATATCAAAAGAAGGAAGAGACAAATGGTGAATTTCTTAGAGATGTAATAGTGATGCAATTTTGAGAAAATCCAAAAATACAGTCATTTAAATTTTGCTCTTTTTTTTTTGTATGGAGATTAGATAAATGTATTAGGAAAAATAATGTCAATCCTCTGCTTTCAGTTTCTTAGCTTCTATTAAAAAAATGATTAGGTGTTTGATGTGCTTAACTTACCCAGGAGAATTGCTTACAAATGATCTTGCCAATATTTTAATGATACCAATCCTTGTGCCAACATTTTTATACCAGCTGCATTGGACTAATTATCTGGTTCTCTCAAATGTCTATTTCTGAAATAATTATGGCCTTTGAGCACATAATAGACAGTATGTTTCAGATAGACAAGAATACAGAAACTTCTATCTGACTTGGGAGCATAAAAAGTGGACAGTCCTTGTTCATATCCTCATTTTGAAGAGTCTGCTGCCATCCCAGCCACCAAAATCTTTTAAATCCTATGTCTAGATGTCAGTGTCAAGCACGGGGGAAGTTAATTTTCTTATGAGCATGTTTCAGTAATGTGCAGATCACCTTTTTCTTCACAATATTAATTAGTGGCATGGAATGATCTCTCTATTAGTGACAACCCTTAAGACAATCCTTAAGAAGAGGCTGTAAAACATGTCTGCTTGAGAAAAAACTAGAGGGCAGGTCAGTATATATTAAACTCCATTAGGTATTCCACTCATTATTTGGTTATTGTCGAATATCATATATCAGTGAGACCACAGAGATCATCTAATCCAACTGGTATCTGAACAAGAATCTCTTTCACAAAATCTATCAGCAGGAGTCTGCCAGCATCCTCCTAAAGAGATCTTATGATTTAAAAATAAACATACAAACAAACAAAAAGTCACTGCCTCCCAGGACAGCCCAGCATTGAAGAGAGGGAACATCTAGTTGTTAGGATTTTTTTTTCTTTACTCCAATACAAAATTAGCCTCCCTGAAAATTATACCTATTGGCTCTAACTCTGCACTCTGAGACAAAGCAAAACTAATTCAGTTCTACTTCAACATGACAAGACTTCAAACATCTGAAAATAAATATGGTATGCCCCTCAAGTCTTCTCTTTTCTGGGGTAAAGTATCTCAATCCTTTCAATCCATGTATTTGACAGTTTCATGTCCCCTCTATATTCTGGTCTGTTTACTTTGGACACCCTTCAGTTTTTCATTGTTTTTCATAAAACCTAACATTCAGAACTGAACAGAATATTCTAGAACTGGTCTAATCCAAGTAGAGTACAACTACATTCTAGCCTCCTTTTTCTGAATACTGGATCTCAAAGTTTTTAGTAGGAAGAATAAAAACACATTGCACTTTTCAGAAGATGTATCTTTGGGCCCCACCTCTATCCTTTACTTGCCATGTGATCTTGAAACTTTTATTCACCTCTCCAGATCCCAGTTTTCTCATTTACAAAATAAAAGGCATGACTCAATGATTTCTATGGTCATTTTCAACTCCAACTAAACATTCACATTCAACAAAAGTAGCAGCCCTTAGGCAAGACTACTTCTAGAATATTTAATGTCAACAGATTAGAATTTTCTCCACGAATGAACAGTTTGTTACTAACTTGGAGAGAAAGCTGAATCAACATTTGATTGACAACAATGGAGCAGGAAAAGAGTGGGTAGCTGTCAGATATTTGGAGCACAGCAAAACATTTACTCATCTGTGCCAGAACACTCACAAACATCAACATTGGTGTGATGAAAATATGGGAACATTCAGAAGCTTCTAAATGCAAAAACAAGAAGGTCACAGGGTTTACGTTTGTCTGGCTCTAAGAAGTCAGCATTTAATTCCATCAATAGAAAAGTGCAAGTGAAACTTAGAGAGATGCAAGATTCTTGGTTTGGTAAGAAATCAGATGAAATTCAGTTTTATGCTGACAGCAACAATCTAAAGTGTTTTTATAATACCCTGAAGGCTATGAAGACAAAGACCTATGATGGATCCCAACTACTCAAGGCAAATGGAGCCACTTAAATTCTCCCATAGCATTCTCACCAGACCATTGATACCAATGTGAAGTCAATGACTCTGTACTTCAGATTGAAACCAATCTCTCTCTAGTTGAACTTCCAACTGACAAAGAGGTTTGGAATGCCATCAGGTTCCTGGTGCTTATTCTATTGTAGATGTGATTTACAAGAATGTACAAGGGGTCTACTGTTTATTAAAAAAGCTGACTGAAACCTTCCAAGTTATGTGGCAAGAAGAGGTTATCCCCCAGGAGTTCAAGAATACCTCCAGTGTCCATTTCTACAAATGAAAAGGAAATTACAAGACAGTCTCTCTCTTAGTTGTTGCTAACAACATTTTTAACAGACTCCTCCTTAATAGTTGAATACTTCACTTGAAAGATAGTGATCTACCTGAGAGGCAGTGTGGTTTCAAAAAGGGAAAAGGAATGGTCAATATGGTGGTTGTGGCCTGACAACTCCTGAAAAAATGCCAGGAGGAGCTCTGAACCTGAAGGCACAGGTTCTGAATAATGGACAATGCTTTCACACTTTCACAGTCACCAATGAAGTTAAGCAGGACTATGCACTTGCTCCAGAGTTTTTCAGCATGATGTTTTCAGTGATGTGAAAAATCTTCTATGAGGATGAAAAAGGCATCATATTCAGCTACTGCACTGATAGTAAATTATTTACATTGAAAAAGCTACAAGTCAAGACTAAAGTAGAGGGAGAATTGGTGAGTAATGTTTTTGTTCACAGATGATTGTGCACTCAATAAAACTCTGAGGCTGAGATGCAATAGAGTATATATCACCCCTCTGCTGTTTGTGCTAATTTTGGCCTGATAGTCAACATCAAGAAAACAGAGATTCTCCACCAGTCATCACCACATGTAGAACATGGGTTTCAGCAAATGGAGAAATTTTTAATGCTGTGAACAAGTTCACTTACCTTGGCAGTATACTTTCTTAGGGTTGTTCCCATTTATGATAAGGTTGATGCATCCATTGCCAGAGTTAGCTCAGTGTTTAAGAAGCTCAAAAGGAAAGTGTGGAAGAGAAAAGGTATTAGACTGAATATCAAGCTGAAGGTCTGCATAATCATTGTGCTGACTTCATTGTTGTATACCTGTGAAACCTGGACAGTGTACCCATGTCATATCAGGAAACTAAATCTCTTCCATTTGAATTGTCTTAGGAAGATTCTGAATATCACCTGGCAGGATAAGGTAACAGATACTAAGGTGCTTACATGAACCAAACTGCCAAACATTCAAACTCTGCTTCACAGAGAGCAGCTATTATGAGTTGATGCCAACTGTTCATTTGTCTAAAAGACTATATTACAGAGAACTCACAGAAGGCAGTTACTCACATGGAGATTAGAAGAAGTAATACAAGGACACCCTCAAGATTTCTCTGAAGAACTTTATAATCAATTGTGAAACATGGGAGACACTGGCAGAGGATTTCCCAGCATGGCATGCCTGCATCAAAAATGCTGCTGTACTCTATGAGTAAAGCAGAACTGCAATAACTCAAAAGAATCTTTCAATGTCCGAATCTGGAGACGTCTCCTCTCCAAATGTTCATATGGAGTATTTGTGCCTGACCTATGGTAGAGCATTCCAAGCTCATACTGGTCTGATTAGACACAGTCAGGCTTACTATACCTTGACTCCAACATGGAGGACAACAACAAATATCTATTTCTAATCAACCTCTGCTCTCTTTGTAGTTTAAGCAAAACTCAGTACACTGAATATGTTTGAGGAAGAAAACAGCAGATTTTCTTTCCATCTCTAGCACTTGGCACTTTGATACCTATTAAAAAAGGAATCATTGCTGACTGAATGATACTACTTTTAGAAAGCTGTGAACCTTGTGTATTAAAACTTTGTAATTTTCTCAGGAAATTCTTCCCCTTTACTTTTCCAAAATTGTTCTTTATCCAAAAAGATACAGAGAAATATTGGTGGGGGGCAAGGAGGGGCTAAGTATTTAATCTGACTTGTTTTAGTCAGCATATTTTTGTAATAAGGACATTTATTCAGGCATTTGTCATTTAGTCAGGCAATTTCTCCTCCACAAAACTGATCCTGAAGTATTTGAAGGGCCTATTTAAGTTTTTTTTTTTTTTCCTCCTCCAATCTAAACAGTCCTATTTCTTTCAAGCAATATATGGATATCCAAATTCTGTCTTACGTTGAGTGGTGATATCCTAGGGCTTTCTTTTCACCTCTTTAAATTTATTGCACAAAGACTTAATAAATTCCAACTGTCATGTGACAGATGCTGGGACAGACATAAAGGTCAAATAAGATCTTTGCCCTGTCCTCATATAGCTTCTAATCAAATAGAGGAGAAAAGAAATGCATACAAATATTTGTTTCTACAAAATATAACCTGATAAAACTTTATGAAAAGGCTAAAGAGTCTGAGGTGTCTGATGAAAGATATTTTGGCCTGTAATCAATTGCAACTATAATAATAAGCATTTTCTGTAACTTTTTCTGTAACTATTAATTTTCAGGATTTAGGTGTCATATTCAAGAATTAATGTATGTTTCTAAAAGTATCATTGAGTTGTACACATTGAAAAAAGTAGCACAATTGGATTCTAATGGTAAAAATCTCATGTATATATATTTATCTAAGACATGAATATATACAGATATGAATGAGGAATTAAATGAGTTAGATACTTCTGTTTATGTTTACTGTTTTAGAATTTTCTGTCCAGAATGTCATGTTGAATTTTCACCTACAGTAGTTAGATTAGAATATTTGCAAAATATATCTGAAAGAGTTAGCCAAATTGTAGTATTGTACATTTTGGTGAGAGGAGTAAAAAACAGATTATTAACCATATGATGGAAGATAAGTTGGTAAAATGGTCAAAAATGGATGTAAATCTATAAATGGAGCCACTCACATTTGAAGGAAAAGTAACATTTTAGACAGAATATTTTGAATTCATTTTTTCCACAAATTTATGAAATATACTTTCACTCCAAGGAATAATATATCAAATTCTTATTTTCTAATTATTCATAGCTGTTACTGATGCTTTAATAAAACTGATTGAATGGCCATACTCACTCTGTTCTATTTCAGGGTCCACTTAAGATTTTCCAGATTTCTTCCCCACTCTAATCTGGTCTTTTTCCTTCACAGTCTTTTCATCCTAGAAGTTCAATTTACCCCAAAAAGTCTCTTTCATTACTTATTCCACCTGGAACTTCTGTTTTAATGAAACAGTGCAGTATATCTATTGAGACAAATGAAAAATCTGAGAGACAGAGTTTCTGGGTAATTAATAATCAATATATTTATTAGGCTAGCAAATAATAAATTGATAAGTCATTGGTCTCTCATGGTAAACAAAGACAAAAGCATGGAGATCAATAATGCTTAAATACCTTTGAAAAGTGGATACCCCCTGACAGGTGGAGATCAACCCTGATCTGGTGAACAATTAATTAGGGAGCAGACTTTCTAATGAGGAGGTGGCCTGAAAGCTTTCAGGTCCTCCAACTGAGAATCTGGTTTGATCATGAGACTCCACTACATGAATTTGAACCTAATGTTTCAGGGCTACATTTCATTATACTTACATTTTAAACAGAAATATGCTGTCCTAGTTGGGTGGGGTTTTGTTCAAGATTGAGGAGAATGTTCCTGGAAGATTAGGCCAATCTCATCATTAGCCCTGCCCTTCAGAAACTGAATTGTTTCAGAATTCCTACTGGTCCTGGAATAAGGAAATAAAAAGAAAGAGAGAAAAAAATAAAAACCTCTATTCTAATTTGCTTATTAATATAGTAGAAAAAAATAAGTTTTTCCTTTATTCCTCTCCAGGTTCTACTCCTGACTTGTAGGGAATTCTTTCTCCTTACTTTCTCTCCAATCTTCATTTTTCAGCTTGATTTAACATTATGTTGTCTTCCCCTACTAGAATCTTAGTTCCTTCAGAGAGGGGACTGTTTTACTTTTTGAATTGCCAATATTTATTATTTTTTGTATTCCCAGCATTTAACTCAGGGTCTGAATATGCTTAAAAAAATGCTTGTTCACTTGACTTGTTGGTTTGTATAGTCTACCAGCATACAATAACCTTGTCTTTCCTTCTTCTAAACTTTTGTCCAAACTGTCTCACATCTCTAGACCAGTGTATTCATCTTGCCAAATACATGTAGGCATAAATTTTACCTGTAGGACTACAGCTTCCATTTAAAAAAAATATACCTTACATCATGCATCATAGGTCCTTAATGATCTTTGCTGAATTGGCAGGGTTTTGAGGTGGAAAAGTTACTGATTTTAGTGTCATACCACCTCCATTAGGGGGTCTCCAATATGCTGCCTGTGTCACCTTGGATGAGTCATTTAACTTTTCTTGGCCTCTTTTTCTTCATCAGTAAAGTAAGTTCAATAGACTAAATAATTTCTGACCCTATTTAGTTCTAAATCTATAAATTCTCTCAAAAGCCATGAAGATCAGATATTTGCTCGTTGCCATCAATGTCAGAATGGTTTTTGGCTGGCTAACCTTGCTTAGGGCTACAGTTTTCTTAATGTTCTGTAACAATGATGTCAAAATCAAATAGAAACTGGGGGCACTAATCTATACAAATGTATCCCTGCTGGCCACTTATCGATTTACTCTTCAAATGTCCAATTATCTATATATCTTATTGCATTTACATTTGTTTTGTTAATATTTCCTTTTACATTTTAATCTGGTTCAGGCTGCACTCAGGGGGGCCATATTTGATGGGTCTGAGCTATATTATGGGCAAAATATAAATACAGTGTGAAGGAGGGAATAGTTTTTTCTCTAAACACTGTATTTCAGAAAAATCTAGTCCATCAGGCTACTGTCCTGTTAGCAGAACTTGTCAGATTGGTCCAGTTTTAAGAGTTCTTTTGTAACTAGCTATCACGTGACTTTTGGTCAAGAAGTGTTAAAGGAAAAATGAGGTTATTATGATATGACATCAAACTGTTCCAAAAATGACAAGTTGAAATCTCACTCCTATTCTTTGGAATATTGGCATTAGGTTTCAGTGGAAGTTATGGAAGTTTTCGATTTCTTGTACACTACCATAGTTACTCACAAATGAATTTCATTCCTCATACATGCTACTTACTTCACAAAGAGAAAGTAGGGATCAGAACCTTGACTTGCAATTCAGTAGTTTTGAGTTCTAATTTTTAAAAAAGCCATTGTCTTACTTTCCTTTTCTCCGTAAAGCTGCTTCATGGGGAAAAATATGTAAATTCCCTTTTAAGCATAAAGTGCTCAATTTCAGCTATTTTTGTCTTTATTCCAGGCAGTAGATTCCAAGGACTACTAGGCTTTTTGAGTTTCTTTTCTGCTCTGTTGCTTCAAGTTAATAAAGAAAGTAGTTTTTCACTTGTTTGGTCCGAACAACAGGATTATCTATAATCGACTCTTTGAAGCATTCTTATTTTAATCTACTTCTGCATAAGGCATACGCAATATTTCATGCAAGGGGAAAATAAACTGAGGTCAGACTATCTACTTCCTTAAAGTCAAAATGGAACACTATACAAAACAGGATCAAACTGGGTTTCAAATCTTTCCCAGAGGAAGAAAATGTAGACTGCTTTTAAGCAGGTCCAATGCAGACCAATACAATCTATTGTATTGAAATAATACCAACTTCCATTTTTGTATTTCATTCCTTTGTTTCTTTGGAATATCCTTTAACAGTTAATGCTCATCAGCACTAGTTATCTTATCAGAAAAATAGACTAGAAAGTTTTAACACCACTGTATATTAAGGTATCAGCCAAAGCCTAGGTGAGCAATAGGCAGAAGTCTAGTTGATCATATTTTATTTCCCTCTTTGACGGTTTCTTCACTGATATAGACTGTACAAGAAAAAATGTTAATTTCTCTTTTAAGTTCACATATAAATTCCTTTCAATTTTAAATTCCCCTCAGAAACATTTCTTCTGAAGACAACTAGTGTCAGACCAGAGGAGATGTCTTTTAACTATACCAATTCAAAGCAATAAGATATATTTTGTAGTCTCTACTAATTAACGTAGCCTTGTGGAGTTGTTTTTGATTTACAAAACTTTCCTTTTTTTTATTTTAAAGCCTCAGTTTTATCTTGCTGTTTAAGGGGAAAAAATGATAGAAATAAATAGATTGTATTAACTTTGGAGGGTTTTCTGTGAATATAGTTAGTCCTTTTCCCTAAAGCAGAACCTTTCAATTTCCCTTGGAAATTCACTCTAATTTGTATGACCTGACCATATTTATTAAAGAAATGGAAATCAGGTGATTAGTTCAAGGTCACATGGTTTATTCCTGGTTTAGGCCCTTATTACCTTTCTTCACCTTAGCTAATTTAATAGTCTATTTATTGGACTTCCTGCCTCAAGTCTTTTCCAACTCAAATCCATGAACACAGAGCTGCTAAAATGATTTCACTGAGGCAAAGATCTGAAATTGTTGCTCTACTCCTCGGAAACCTTGAGGGGCTCCACATTTTCTAGGATCAGACATAAAATCCTCTACTTAGCATTTACAAACCTTCTCAATCTTGTCCCAGCTTACTTTCCAGCCTCATTGCACCACTGCCTTTCACACAAAACATGGTCCACCAAATTTGCCTCCTAGATTTTCTTCATAAATTCCATATGACCTCCTACTTCTTTTTCTTTGCTGTGACTGTGCTCCATATTTGGAATGTGCTTCCTCCCTCAACTCTAATTATTGCAATCACTGGTTTCTGGTCAAGACTGGTTCAATATTGTCTTATTATGAAAACTAATGCTTTATCTGCAGAAAGTGTTATTCTGAATCTATCTTGTTCTCCCTTAAGTGGACTATTGCTGTACACCTCCACCTCCACTTTCAGAACTCTGTCTGGTCCCACCCCTTCTTGGCTCTGCAAAGCAACTTTGATCTAGGTTCACTGATTTGTTCCTTGCCACCTCCCTCTTGCAGTGTGAACTCAAGCCTGGGCACAGGGTTTTGTAGAACACACGGGACTCAAAGTTGGATGATATGAATTTAGAGAGAACTCTCTGTATGTACTTATTCTTTTGTCTCCTATGGTGAATTTTAAGCCCTGGAGTGCAAGCTCTATTTTAATTTTGTATTTGGATGCTCAGTCTTTATAGTACAGTGATCGGCATATAAAAATACAGTAGTTAGTAAATACTTCTTAATAGATCAGAAAAAAAAGAATGGGTGTCTGCTTTAATTCCATCAAATATTTTCAATTTTTCAAATGATATGCAGTTACATCATTGTGAATGTTCCCTTCTCAAATGGAAACAATCCCTACTCCTATGATTGGATGGATTTTTAAAAATTTGATTTGGAGGTAGGAATAACGACTCCGATGATTGGTGTCTTGGAACTTAGTTTAGTGAGAATGGCTCACAGCCCTTTGAGCTTTTGGGGATGTAACAGAATTTATATTTTACTGGCATAAATTTTTAATAACTTAAAGTCAACTTCTAAGTAAAGGCAGAAAATAGGCAAATAATTTTAGTGGAATAGTTTACTAAGAGAATCTAAATTGTAAATGTCCCTACTTCTGTCATGGGCAACACCATTTTTTTTTACAGTCATATAAATTCATAACAAAGGAATCATACTCTTCACTGTCCCTCATCTCCCATTAACAACAGCTAATATTTATGTAGTGTCTACCATGTGCCATGTACTGTACTATGCACTTTACAATTATTATATCATTTAATCCTCCCGAGAACACTGGGTGGTAGGTACCAAATCTGGTTATTTCTGCCTCCACAATATCTTTGACATTTCGTACCTTCTCTCTACACACACAGGGACTATCCTAGTTTAGGTCCTCATTACCTTTTCAGTTAAGCACACATGAATCTTCTACTCAACCAACTCCAAATGCTCCCCATTGCTTCAAAAGATAAATTGACAGTTCCTCTGTTTAGGTGTTTCATGACATGGTCTCAATCTATATTTTCATTCTTTTTGGATGTTACTCTCTTGCCTCTACTCTGTGCTGTAGCCAAACTGGACTTTTCCACCTTTTCATTCATGTTGCAATACATTTTCTCTCTGTAGCCATTTCCATTAGATATACTTCATTTCTGAAATGCATTCACCTCTATCATAAAGAATTCCAAAATATTTCATCCAAACAAAGTTCATGCTTCATCTTCTACGTGGAATCTTTACTAATTCCCTCAACCACAATTATTTTGCCTCTCAAACTAACTTATATTTGCCTATTTCACACAATTTATCACTGGAGCAATGAAACTTGGATTCAAGAATTAAACTCAACTCTTTTAAAGTAAAAGTAGTTACTAAAGTTCTAAATCTAAATACTTCTTTCAAAAATGAGACTGATTATACGTGTATTTGTTATGCTTTGGAGTAACTACAAGTGCATAGTCATGGGAAGGCAGTAAGAAAGCTGTATAATTTTAATGTGCTTTACATATCTTATTTTTTTAATTTAAGTTTTCAACATTCATTTCCACAAAATTTTGAGTTCCAAATTTTCTCCCCATCTCTCTCCTCCCCCAAAACACCTTGAATTTTGATTACACCTTCCACCAATCTGCCCTCCCTTCTAACATACCTCCCTTCCCTTATCCCAATCTTCTCTCTTGTCCTGAAGGGCAAGATAAATTTCAGTACCCCATTACCTGTATTTCTTATTTACCAGTTGTATGCAAAAACAATTCTCAACATTTATTCTTAAAACTTTGAGTTCCAACTTCTCTTCCTTCCTCCCTCCCCACTCATTCCCACTGAGAAGGCCAGCAATTCAATATAAGCTATATATGTGTGATTTTGCAAATGACTTCCATAATAGTTATGTTGTGTGAAACTAACTATATCTCCCTCCATCCTATCTTGCCCTGCATTTCTTCTGTTCTCTCTTTTGACCTTGTCTCTCTCCAAGACCGTTTACTTCTAATTTCTCCCGTCTCCCATTTGCCCTCCCTTCCATTATCCCCCCAACCTACTTATCCCCTTCTTCCCTACTTTCCTGTAGTGTAAGATAGGTTTTCATATCAAATTGAGTGTGCACATTATTTCTTCAGAATAAGTTTCACTTTTTTCCTATTACCTCCTCCCTTTTCCCCTCCATTGAAAAAGATTTTTCTTGCCTCTTTCGTGAGAGATAATTTGCCCCATCCCATTTCTTCCTTTTTTCTCTCAATATATTCCTCTTTGAACCCTTAATTTTAATGTTTTAGATATGATCCCTTCCTATTCAAGTCACTCTGTGCTCTCTGTTTCTCAGTCTGTCTGTCTCTCTGTCTGTCTGTCTTTCTCTCTCTATGTGTGTGTATGTATGTGTGTGTGTATAATCCCTCCAACTACCCAGATATGAGAAAAGTTTCAAGAATTACAAATATTATCTTTCCATGTAGCAATGTAAACAGTTCAACGTTAGTAAGTCCCTTGTGATTTCTCTTTCCTATTTACCTCTTCATGCTTCCCTTGATTCTTGTTTTTGACAGTCAAATTTTCTTTTCACCTTTGCTCTTTTCATCAAGAATGCTGGAAAGTCCTCTCTTTCATTGATGACCATTTTTTCCCCTGAAGTATTATTCTCAGTTTTTCTGGGTAGGTGATTCTTGGCTTTCATCCTAGTTCCTTTGAATTCTGGAATATCATATTCTATTCCCTTCCATTCTTTTTATTTTTTTTTTATTTTTTTTTTATATTTTTTTTTATTTTGTAATATTTAACAATCACTGCCATACAATTGTGATTTTATCCCCCCCACCTACCCCCATTACCCCCCTCCCTCCCCACGACTGCATACAATTCTGTATAGATTCTACATATACTTTCCTATTGAGTATATTTTCACTATAGTCATGCTATGTAGTCAGACTAAGATAAATGAAAGAAATCGTATAACAAATCAGAACATGATACACAAACACATACACATACACAAACATGATCTGCTACAATATGTGAGTGACTTCCATATTTCTCTCTCTGAGTGTGGCAGGCATTTTGCCTTGAGATCCTCCATTGGGATCTTTTTTTTTTTTTTTTTTTGGTAAGAAGTTCTTGTGTTATTACAAAAATCTAAGTCTACCAGAAAAAACTCTCACACACTGTGGTTGTTGCTTTGCATAAAGTTCTCCTGGTTCGGCTCCTTTCACTCAGCAACAGGTCATATAAGCCCTTCCAGGCCTCTCTGAAGTCTTCTTGTTCATCATTTCTTATGGCACAATAGTACTCCATTACATTCATATACCATAATTTATTCAGCCATTCCCCAATTGATGGACATCCCCTTGACTTCCAGTTTTTGGCAACTACATAGAGTGCTGCTATAAATATTTTTGTACATGTGGGACCCTTTCCCATTTTTATGATCTCTTGGGGATATAGTCCTAGTAGTGATATTGCTGGGTCAAAGGGTATGCACATTTTTGTAGCCCTTTGGGCATAGTTCCAAATTGCTCTCCAGAATGGTTGGATGCGCTCGCAGCTCCACCAACAATGAATTAGTGTTCCAACTTTCCCACATCCTCTCCAGCATTTATCATTTTCTTGTTCTGTCATGTTTGCCAA
This sequence comes from Notamacropus eugenii, assembly GCF_028372415.1. Lineage (NCBI taxonomy): Eukaryota > Metazoa > Chordata > Mammalia > Diprotodontia > Macropodidae > Notamacropus > Notamacropus eugenii. Next base: position 95,848,779 of record NC_092878.1, on the reverse strand, counting down.
TCTTATAGTGTGATGTGGTACCTCAGAGTTGTTTTGATTTGCATCTCTCTAACCAATAGTGATTTAGAGCATTTTTTCATATGATTATAGATAGCCTTAACCTCTTCCTCTGAAAATTACCTGTTCATATCCTTTGACCATTTATCAATTGGGGAATGACTTGTATGATTATACATTTGGATCAGTTCTCTATATATTCTAGAAATGAGGCCTTTATCCCTGAGCTTAGCTGTAAAAATTCTTTCCCAATTTACTACATCCCTCCGGATTTTGGTTGCATTGGGTTCGGTTGTGCAAAAACTTCTCAGTTTAATGTAATCAAAGTTATCCATTTTGCATTTCATAATGCATTCTATCTCTCCTTTAGTAAAGAATTCTTCCCTTCTCCGTAGATCTGATAAATACACTATTCCTTGCTTCTCCAGTTTATTCATGATATCAATCTTTATACCTAAATCATGTACCCATTTGGACTTTATTCTTGTGTACGGTGTCAGGTATGGGTCTATGCCTAATTTCCGCCACACTGTTATCCAGTTTTCCCAGCAATTTTTGTCAAACAATGGGTTCTTATCCCAGAAGGTGGGGTCCTTGGGTTTATCAAACAGAAGGTTGCTATATTCCTTGCCTACTGCATCTTGAGTGCCAAGTCTATTCCACTTGTCTACCTCTCTGTTTCTTAGCCAATACCAATACCAATTGCTGCTTTATAGTACAGTTTGAGGTCTGCTAGCGCTAGGCCACCTTCCCAAGCATTTCTTTTCATTAGTCCCTTTGATATTCTGGACCTTTTGTTTTTCCAAATGAATTTTGATATTATTTTGTCCATCTCTAGAAAGTAATTGTCTGATAGTTTAATTGGTATGGCACTAAATAAGTATATTAATTTGGGTAGAATTGTCATTTTTATTATATTAGCCTGGCCTACCCATGAGCAACTAATGTTTTTCCACTTACTTAAATCTGACTTTATTTGTGCAAAAAGTGTCTTGTAATTGTGTTCATATAATCCCTGGGTTTGTTTTGGCAGGTAGACTCCTAAGTATTTTATACTGTCTACCCTAACTTTAAATGGGATTTCTCTTTCTATCTCTTGCTGTTGGACTTTGTTGCTAATATATAGGAATGCAGAAGATTTGTGTGGGTTTATTTTGTACCCTGCAACTTTGCCAAAGTTGTTTATTAATTCTAGTAATTTTTTACTTGAATCTCTGGGATTCTCTAGGTAAATTATCATATCATCTGCAAAGAGTGATAACTTAGTTTCTTCTTTGGCTATTTTAATTCCTTGGATATCTTTATCTTGTCTAATTGCTACAGCTAACATTTCTAGTACCATATTAAATAATAGTGGTGATAATGGACAACCTTGTTTCACCCCTGATCTTATTGGGAATGCATCTAGCTTATCCCCATTGCATATAATGCTTGCTGAAGGTTTTAGATAGATACTGCTTATTATTTTATGGAAAGTTCCCTTTATTCCTACATTCTCCAATGTTTTTAGTAGGAATGGATGTTGTATTTTGTCAAAAGCTTTTTCTGCATCTATTGAGATAATCATGTGGTTTTTGTTAGCTTTGTTGTTGATGTGATTGATAATGCTAATAGTTTTCCTAATATTGAACCAGCCCTGTAGTCCTGGTATGAATCCTACCTGATCATAATGTATTAATCTCGTGATAAGATGCTGTATTCGTTTTGCTAGAATCTTATTTAAAATTTTTGCATCTATATTCATTAGAGAAATTGGTCTATAATTTTCTTTCTCTGTTTTGTCTCTTCCTGGTTTGGGTATCAAAACCATATTTGTATCATAGAAAGAATTTGGGAGGACTCCTTCTTCCCCAATTTTCAAGAATAGTGTATGTAGTATTGGAATTAACTGTTCTTTAAATGTTTGATAAAATTCACTTGTGAATCCATCTGGCCCTGGAGATTTTTTCCTAGGGAGTTCATTGATGGCTTGTTCAATTTCTTTTTCTGAGATGGGGTTGTTTAAGTATTCAACTTCCTCTTCTGTTAATCTGGGCAATTTTTATTTTTTAAAATATTCATCCATCTCGTTTAGATTATCAAATTTGTGGGCATAAAGTTGGGCAAAGTAGTTTCTAATTATTGTTTTAATTTCCTCCTCATTGGAGGTGAGTTCACCCCTTTCATTTTTAATATTAGTAATTTGGTTTTCTTCTTTCTTTTTTTTAATCAGATTGACCAAAGGTTTATCAATTTTATTAGTTTTTTCATAAAACCAACTATTGGTTTTATTTATTAATTCAATAGTTTTCTTAATTTCAATTTTATTAATCTCTCCTTTGGTTTTCAGTATTTCTGATTTGGTATTTACTTGGGGATTTTCAATTTGTTCTTTTTCTAGCTTTTTCAACTGCAAGCCTAAGTCATTGATCTCCTCTTTCTCTATTTTATTTATGTAAGCATTCAGAGATATAAAACTTCCCCTAATAACTGCTTTTGCCGTATCCCATAAGTTTTGGTATGTTGTCTCACTATTGTCATTCTCTCGAATGAAATTGTTGATTGTTTCTATGATTTCTTCTTTAACCCAACCCTTCTTTAGAATTAGATTATTTAGTTTCCAATTGATTTTTGGTTTCTCTTTCCATGGCCTTTTATTACATGTAATTTTTAATGCATTATGATCTGAAAAGGATGCATTGATTATCTCTACCTTTCTGCACTGGATTGTGAGATTTTTATGTCCTAGTACATGGTCAATTTTTGTAAATGTTCCATGTACCGCTGAGAAAAAAGTATATTCCTTTCTATTCCCATTTAATTTTCTCCAAAGATCTATCATATCTACCTTATCCAGAGATTTATTTACCTCTTTAACCTCTTTCTTGTTTATCTTGAGGTTGGATTTATAGAGTTTAGAGAGGGGGAGGTTGAGGTCCCCCACTAGTATAGTTTTGCTATCAATTTCTTCCTTCAACTCCCCCAACCTCTCCTCTAAGAATCTGTATGCTATACCACTTGGAGCATACATGTTTAGTAATGATATTGCTTCATTGTCTATGGTGCCTTTTAGCAGGATATAGTTTCCATCCCTATCCCTTTTGATTAGATCTATTTCTGCTTTTGCTTTGTCTGAGATTAGGATTGCTACTCCTGCCTTTCTTACATGAGCTGAAGCACAATATATTCTGCTCCATCCTTTGACCTTTATCCTATGTGTATCCCCCCGTTTCAAATGTGTTTCTTGTAAGCAGCATATTGTTGGATTATGGCTTTTAATCCATTCTGCTATCCATCTCCGTTTTATGGGAGAGTTCATTCCATTCACATTCACAGTTATGATTACAATCTGTGTATTTCCCTCCAACCTCTTTCCCACCATTTGTGCTTTTAGCTCTCCCGTCTCCCTTCCCCTCCTCAATAGTATTCACTTTTCTCCCCCTCCTCCTGCAGCCTTCCCCTCCTTCTTTTGACCCCCCTCCCTTTTAGTCCCCTTTACTCTTATTGCTTCTTTCCTCCTTTTAGCCACCCTCCCCTTTCTTCCCCCTTCCCCTCCTACTACCTATAGAGCTAGTTAGGCTTATCTACTTAAGATTATTGTGCCCTCCTTTGAACAAATCAGATGAGAGTACCTCTCAAACAATGCTCATCTCCCTCCCCTCCTTCCCTCTACTATAGTTTTGTACTTCTTCCTGTGATATAATTTGCCATTTTCTGCTTCCTTCTTTCCACACCTCCTATTACATTCCCTTCTCATACTTAAATCATATTTTTGACATGACATCATTTACTTTATGCCCGTTCCCTCTACATATATCCCTTTTATCATAATAGCTGCACAGTTCTCAAGATTAACAGATATCATCTTCCCTTATAGGGAGGTAAACAGTTTGCCCTAATTGAGTAGCAAGATTTTGTTTTTGTTTTTTCCCCCCTGTTTACCTTTTTATGATCCTTTTGAGACCTGCATTTGAAGATCAAATTGTCTATTGAGTTCTGGTGTTTTGGTCAGGAAGCTCTGGAAATCCCTTATTTCGTTGAATGACTTTCTCCTTGCCTGAAATGTTATGCTGAACTTTGCTGGGTAGTTGATCCTTGGTTGAAGTCCCAACTCCTTTGCCTTACGGAATATTGGGTTCCAATTCTTTCGATCTTTTAATGTAGAAGCTGCAAGGTCCTGTGTGATCCTGACTGTGTGTCCTTGATATTTGAATTGTTTCTTTCTGGCTGCTTGTAGTATTCTCTCCTTCACTTGATAGCTCTGGAATTTGGCAACTATATTTCTTGGGGTTTTGAGTTTGGGATCCTTTTCGGGAGGGGAACGGTGGATTCTTTCGATGACTATTTTGCCCTCTGAGTCTAGTACTTCTGGGCAGTTTTCCTTGATGATTTCCTGGAAGATATTGTCCAGACTCTTTTCTTCATCATGCGTTTCTGGCAGGCCAATAATTCTTAGATTTTCTCTCCTGGATCTATTTTCCAGGTCAGTTGTTTTTCCAATTAAATATTTTACATTTTCTTCTATCTTTTCATTCTTTAGATTTTGTTTGACTGATTCTTGTTGCCTCATTGAGTCATTAGTTTCTACTTGCCCAATTCTAATCTTCATCGTAGTGTTTTCTTCAGTTAGCTTTTCCATCTCCTTTTCCATCTGACCAATTTTTCCCTTTAAGGAGCTATTTTCTCCATTTAATTTTTGTACTTCTTTTTCGATTCGACCAATTTTCCCAGTTAGGTTTTGGGTTTCCTTTTCCATCTGATCAATTTTCCCAATTAGGTTTTGGGTTTACTTTTCCATTTGATTAGCTCTTCTTTTTAGGGAATTATTCTCTCCAGTTAATTTTTGAACTTCCTTTTCCATTTCTTCAATTTTCTTTTTCAGGGTGATGTTCTCATCAGTGAATTCTTTTTTTATAGTTTTAAAATCATTGGCCAGTTTTTCTTTTATATCCTTCTCAGACGTTCCAGGTAATCTAGTTGTGCTTGTGAGAAATTCATAGTCCCATCTGAGGTTTCAGATGGAAGTACAGTCTCAGCTCTAACCTCTTTGGTGTTTGTGTTTTGGTCCTTATCCCCATAGAAAGATTCTATGGTTTTTTCACTTTTCGTCTGCTTTTTCCGATTCATGATGTTGGCTGAGTGTTGTAGCTTTTGGTTCTTTCAGTCAGAAGGTACAGATCTTTAAGTTGAGCTGATGTGTGTCTACGCTAAAAGCAGGCTTTTGTTTTTTGTTTCCCAGATCAACCCTGAGGTTAGCTTGTTAGGTATGTGGGAGGGGTGGTCTGTCCTCAGGATATCTCCTCAGCTGACTTTAGGCAAAGGCAAGGTCAGGGGATGATGATCCCAGCTTCCCTATTGTCTTCCCTTTTCCCCTGGAGGGCTGGGGCACGCCTAGAAGCTAACGCGTGTTCCCGCCCCTCCTTGGGCTCGTCTCCCGGCTCTGAGGCTTGCCTGGGTCTCAGTGCTAATTTTCTCTGCCCTGGGTCGTCTGTTCCTCCAGCCGTCTCCGCTACCATAGGAAGAATCCCCCTTTGCCACTTTTCCAGCCTCTGGTGTTATGAGACCACCCGCCCCCTTCTGCTGTTCCCGCTGATCCAGGATTAATCTGGGGAAGAATTTTATGGTTCCCTCACGGTCATCAGGGGGGAGGAGAGAGCACTTACTGATCACTCTGCCATCCCAGTTCCTGGAAGTTCAAGTAGTGACCCACCGAAGTCCATCTTCAGGCTGAATATTTCAAGGGCTGCTGCGGTGATGTCTGGCACTCAGCGGCTCTCACCGGCTCGGCCTGGCTTATTCCTGCTCCGCTGGTCTCGCCCGCCACTCTCGGGCTCCTCTGGTCCCCTCCGCCCTGCCGCGCCAACCGCCCTGCACTGTGCGCCGGGGTCTTACCCCCGCGGAACAGATCCCTCCCGTGGACCCTCTGGTCCAGCCTGGGCTCCGAATCCGTCAAAGTCCGTCACCCACTGGATTCTACACCTCCAAAGTCTGGTCAGACTCTCCCCCCGGAGATATCCAGAGGAGTTTTTCCAGGAGCTTAGGTGAGTCGTTGCTTTCACTCCGCCATCTTGGCTCCGCCCCCCTTCCATTCTTTATTGTAGAAGGTGCTAGATCTTGTGTTATCTGAATTATATTTCCACCGTATTCAAATTGTTTCTTTCTACCTGCTTGCAAAATTTTCTATTGACCTAGGCTACAATATTTCTAGAGTTTCTGTTTTGAATCTCTTTCAGGAGGTGATCAGTGGATTCTTTCAATAGCCATTTTGCCCTCTGGTTCTAGAATATCAGGGCAGTTTTCCTTGATAATTTCATGAAAGATGATGTCTATGCTATTTTTTTTTTTTGATCATGACTTTAAGGTAGTCCCATAATTTTTAAATTGTCTCTCCTGGATATATTTTCCAGGTCTATTTTCAGTTGCTTTCCAACGAGACAGTTCACATTATCTTCTACTTTTTTGTTCTGTTGGTTTCATTTGGTAATTTCTTGGTTTCTTATAAAGTTATTAGCTTCCATCTATTCCACTCTAATTTTTAAAGAAGTATTTTCTTCAGTGAACTTTTGAGCCTCCTTTTCCATTTGACTGATTCTGCTTTTTAAAACATTCTTCTCTTCATTGGCTCTTTGGACCTCTTTTGCCAATTGAGTTAGCCTATTTTTAAAGGTGCTATTTTCTTCAGAATTTTTTTGGGTCTCCTTTAACAAGCTACTGACTCACTATTCATGATTTTCTTGCTTCGCTTTCATTTCTCTTCCTAATTTTTCCTCCACCTCTCTAATTTGATTTTTAAAATCCTTTTTGAGCTCTTCCATGATCTGAGCCCATTGCATATTTACTTTTGATGTTTGGGAAGCAGAAGCCTTGACTTTTTAATTTTCCCTTGATGATAAGCATCGTTCTTCCTCATCCAAAAAGTTGTCAGAAAATATCTGTTTACCAAGAAAGTAACCTCCTATTGTCTTATTTTTTGCCTTTATTTGGACATTTTCCCAACAATTTACTTGACTTTTGTGTCCTTTGTCAAGAGTAAGGTATACTCTGGGGACCTATAAGTTCCCAATTCCTCCAAGGTAGCACAAACAATGGGGAGGTGTTTACTCCCTGGCCAGACTTGTGGTTCAGAGTCAGATCAGATGCTCAATTTCCCCAGGGACTTTAGGAGGAGAGCAAGACCACCACTCAGGGCTAAAATTCTGATCAGTTGCTTAATTCGCCTAGGGCCCTCAAGCTGAGGACTCCAACAATGGACCCTGGCTGCTGCTTGCTGTGGCCACTGCCGCTGCAGCCACAGCTTCTTGCCACTGGTGTTGCCTACCACTTAGGGTCAGGGCTAGGGGAGGACCCTGCACCCGTGTCACTGAGGTGAAAAAGCCCTCTCACTGACCTTTGACGCTGCCTCTGGCATTTGTGGGTTGAGGGATTTGTGAATTGCTGCTGCTGGGGATTTCGCCCCCAAGGCCTGCTTGGGCCCTATTCCTGGTAGTGTCACAGGGCCAAGGCTGGCCTGTGCTCTGCTCTATGTCATTCTGACAGACCTTTCCTGTTGACCCTCTAGGTCATCCTGGGCTGGAAATTCCCTCCATGCCATAGCCCTGTGGCCTCTGCTCGTCTGGAATTTATTGAGAGTTAGTCTTTACAGGTATTTTATGGGCTGTGGGGGATGATCTAGAGTATGTGCATCTTTTTACACCAACATCTTGGCTCTGTCAACCCCAACCCACTCCCCACTTTGCATGTTTTTTGCAAATGTGTATATGTGTATATTTTTATAATAACTTCTTAAATAAGTTTTACTAATCCTTCAATTCTTTGACAAGACTTACTTTATACTTAATATTTCTTTTTAATTAATTTGGAGATCACATAGCTACTTATTGGTAGAATGATGATAAATTATAAATGGAAATAAAAATTTTCAACAACTTCAAACAGTTGTTTTAACAAATACAAGTTTGCTAATAAATCACAAATTTTAAGTTTGGGTCCCAACAAAAAAATAATCCTTTAATTATACAGCATAATTTATTGTGATTATTCATTGCATAGGTGGAAATATATTGACTCTTGTTTATATGAAACAAAGTGCAGATAAACAGTGGGTTTGAAATAATTGACTAATGATCAATATCATTGTATTACTCCAACAGCATTTGTTTATGCAATATACCTTTAATCTTTGTTAATTACATTTCTTGTCCATTTTTTTCTGATGACTTAATTTTTATTTTAGCTGATCTTTCCAACTTCAACATCAGGTCATGTCAAAAAAATAATGGTCATAATTTCTTTTTTAAATAGCATAATAAAAAAGTTTAGTTTCTATTCTCCCACATGACAGCTTAAAATAATGCCACTGGAACACAAAATGTATTTGAATAAATTTGTTTTTGGTGTTGAACTGTGTGTAATTTCATAGGTTTCTATAAAGGCTTAAAGATCAAAAGCATGAAGGGTCATCAGGGAGCATTTGGTCCAACATGCTCCCTTCCAAGAGGGTAAAATGTTTCCCTTGGTGGTAAGTGACTTGTTCGTGCTGACACAAGTGGAAAAGTAGTTAAAGATCTTCTCTGCTCATTATTAGGCCTCAGGTGGGGCTATTAAGGGAAGCTTGATTAGGGGAGGCTTATTTTGTTTGAAGGCCCACACCTTTTGAAGACTGCTAATGAGGCACTGGATCACAAGGGGCATGCCCACAGCTCTAAAAAGTGTGTATATTTATCCTGAGGTGAAGATTTGTTTGGAGACTCAAATCATTAGAACAGTGTTTATATGATTAGGCCAGATGTGAGTTTGGGTAGCTGTTGAGGACCCCACCCCCCAGCCTTTGAAAACCTAGATGTTAGTGTTTTTGTCTCTGGTAACAATTCGTGCATTGTCTATGGTCAGAGAGTTGGAAGCCCTGTCTGTTGGTCCTTCTGTTTGCAATTTCTGCTTGTAATTTGTTTGTATTTTCTCTGAAGTTCAGGATGGTAACTTCTCCTCCTGAAATAAGTGAATGATATATGTGCTTGATTAAAGTCAGATTGTTTACCCCTTTTAAAGTTGCTTTTCTTAGAAAAGGAGATCTAAGACCCTGTGCAGCAGGCCCTCCTGTGTATGCTGGGGTACTTGCTGTTACAACAGGTGGAAATCATTGAAAGTGGTATTTGAAGCCAAGTCCCTTGACTCCAGAGTCAGTACTTTTTTTTTTTTTTTACTTCATCCTTCATAAATAATAATAACAATAATAAGTCCCTATGGATACTCATTCATCCATTACTTTAGCACAGATTCAAAAGGTATTTTTCTGATTTAATAGGCAAATTACTTATCATAAAAGTATAATGATATCAACAACTAGGCCTTTATTTTATATCATTCAGTCTATCAGTAAACCTTTATGAAATCCTGCTTTTTACCATGCTCTGTGCTGACTGTTAGGGCAGTTCTATTTTCTCTGGGTTCATTTCTTACTTAAATTTTGTTCCTTTCTCATCAGTAGCACACAGAAGACATTTGCCAATTTTAAAAAATACATTCATAGAAAAGGACATTACAGATGCAATAAGCTTTTCCATCTAGGTGGGATCTGAAAAAAGACTGAGGAGAAAGCCAATCCAATCTCATCATCAGCAATGTCCTTCAGTCACTGCCTTGAACCAATGGAGAAAAAGGTTTCAGAAAAGGATAAATATTGTTTCTTCTCAATGTTAATAATCAGTTACTGGATAATCGTTTTTCTCAACATCTATGTGCTATAAATGGAGAGGCAGTAGTTTGTTGTAGTTGTTGTTGTTTTTGGTTTGTTTGTTTGTTTGTTTGTTTATCTACCACCTATACTGCCAGAGAAAAGTTCATGGGGCATGTAGTTAGGAGTGGAGTCCTAATCATGGTCTTGGGGTCAAGGAGGAAAAGGTGCTGACTATAGAGAATGTGGGTCTTTATTCAGTCCTTTTTTTAAAATTTTTTTAATTAAAAAAAATTTTTTTTAGACCTTCCATGTCTCTGGTAAGACAGTAACTTCTTAATTTTCCTTTCTACAGCTGTTAAAGATTGATAAGGCACTTTCTTCACTCCCCCAACCCTGTGAGGTAGGGAGTAAAAAGAGCTATTATACATGGAGAAATGAAATCTTGGGGAAGTCAGGTAACAAATAATTTTGGGGAGGCAAAGTCAGGATCTGAATCCAGGTCTTCTGTCTCCCAGTCTTTTTTACTAAGTGAGTTAGGTGCTAAACTTTCCTTCCTGGGAACTCAGTTGAATTCATCTGTGGGGGACAGATCTGGGAAGGACCCAACGCCCAGACCTCTGTTCTTCACCCCACCTGCAGGAAGGCAGGAAGAAGTTTAATTGGGAGGAGGGCTGGAGGGAGGGGCAGGTGGGAAGTGGCATCTCTTGGAACAAAAAAGAACACATCAGCCTCACTGAGGGAAGGACCCAGCTTCTCTGCCCCACCCTGTCACTCCAGAGGCATTGGGGAGCTTGGGCTCCTCCAGAAGCAGGTATGGGGGCTTTGGTCCTTCAGCCCAGGGGAACAAGCTCACAAGACTCTAGGACAGGGGAAGGGAGAGGTCTCTGTGCGTACCATCTGCTTTTCAGGGCCAAGGTTCAATCGTCCAAGTCGTGCCACTACCTCTTGTGCCAGGGCTGAACCTCGGAGCTCTGGTTCTTTCTCTTGTGACTGGGGGAAGAGTGACTACAGTCCAAAGAGTCCATATTATGCCCGTTCCTGGGAGCTTGTGACAGAGATCAAGGGGAGGGTGAGGCACGGTGTTGGGTGGCTCTGTGTCTGTTGGGGGCTGGGGGCGGGGCAGGGATGATGATGGTGAGGTGAAGTGCCACTTAAGATATTTCTCTTTCTTCTTCTCTTTCTTGTTTTTCTTGTTTTTTTTTTCTTCTTCTTCTTCTCTTTCTTGACTTTCTTGTGGCTCTCAGGCCTCTTGTCTTTTTCTTTTTGGCCACTGGTGGGGCTGATGGCATCACTGTGGCACTGCTCTCCACCTTGTGACAGGTAAACATGGAAAGTCCCAGTTTGGCAGCTTCTTGTCTTATTTGGAAAGCATCAGCTGGCCTGCAGAGCCACTTGAGTTCCCCAGGCCCAACAGCTAGTCCACATTCTTCTCCTCATGATCAGTCCCTTCCAGCTTACAGATTTCTACAAAGTCCTCTCTGCTCAGTCCTGTGGGCTTCTTCCTCACATTCTTGTACCCTAAAGCATCCAAGAGGACCCATTGTTGCACTTGGCTACCAGCAGCTAGCTCCTCTTCTAGACTCAGGGCCACATTGCCTTTCTTGTCTTTGGCAAAGCAGGTGAGGTTAAGATCCTTCTGCCACCTGCCCACAGGAGCCATTAAGAAGTTCCCCAGATAGGTCTCCCTCTGTTTATCAGTCTTCACATCTTCCCAGTTGAATTGGCCACGTCCCATACCCCCATGTGAAGAACCAAACATCTTTAGAAACAGTCTGTAAAGTCAGTCACCCTAGTGACCCTCGAGTTTGTCCCTTTAGTTCTTCAGGACCAGTGACCCCAGAGTGGCCCATGGCCCGTCTGGCTCCAGACCCTCTTGAACCGCAGGCTCAGCTTGGCTCAAAAAGTTCCACAGCCTGCCAGAAAGCTCTTCCACCGAGACATAATAAGTGGCGGGACAGACCACAGTGGAGCAAGAGTAGGGGCTAGGGCCGAGCAAAGGAGGACGCCAGCCTTTACAGCCCCAGCTAGAGTGGGTGGAACCACAGCTGGAAGGCCTGCCCTCTCCCCCCACCCCAGTCCTTTATTTCTAATATTAAAAACAAGACAAAACTTGTGCTATAGATGTGTCTGCTGAATCGGTGGTCACAACGTTAGACAGTAAGAGAAGTGGTGTGCATGAAATGCAAAGTACCAGCATGGTGCATAAAATAAGTGAGCCCAACAAAGGTTCTTTCTAGAAATAAAGCAAACTTTATTGAAGGCATATACTGACATTATGAATGGGACATTCAAGCTGGTGTTCCAGGACCACCCTCTAATATTCAGTATGGATTAAAAGGATTCTTATCTAGCAACAATGGATTTCAGTTCAAAACAAAGCAAGTAGCTTGGACCTTGGGGCTGGAGAGAGTGGGGAGGAAACCTCCTAGGAAATTGATGGCTAATTTATATTTAAATCATTATTGTTGGTCATACTATTTCAGGGTCACTCAGTTTGGCAGGTTGGGTAGGCTGCTATATTCCTGACAAATGTGCAATGAATCATCATCATCATCATCATCATCATCATCATCATCATCATCATCCCCTCTGTAATCATCTGTAAGACTATAAGATGCAAATCAAGTACACTGATCTTCATTAGTGAGACTTTTTGCATTGGAACTTCACAAGAAAAAATAATATTAGGTCAAACACATACACACATATTTCTGTATGTGTACCTATATAAATGTTTTTAGGGAATTAATTATGTCACTTCCACAAAAGATGGTGTTTTACACAAATTATTATTATTATTATTATTATTATTATTATTATTATTATTATTATTATTATTCAGCATTCACTCAGTCTATTTTTTATATTCTCATTGAGACATTCCTGAATTTTGTTTAGCAAAAGTGAAGGATTAGTTAAAGTATGTATACATATTATTTTCACTTGCATTATCTAGGTAAATGAGATGGAAATATTTTGAGTATTTTTGGTTTCTTCCTTCACATTGCGTTAAGAAGCCTTCATGTTTCTCTTGTATGGTTCATAAGAATGACAACATTATCTTTTCTTAATAATTACAGGTGTAGGCTGATAAAATCCCATATATTCTAAATAATACAGATAAATTTGAAAGAATTTTACTTTTTTCTCTGAATTTTCTAAAAATACGATTTTAATTCTTTCTAGATTTAATTGATTTTGGATGAGAACAGAAAGCAATCTCCCTTCCCCTCACCACCACACACCTGTATTAGAATTTCCCCATTTAGGTAAAAAAAAAATTCTCAAAATTGATCTATCAATAAAATTGACCATTTAAAAAAAAATCCAATTAGCTTTTCTTTTTTTCAAGATGTGAGTCCCTCAGGTAAGTCCAAAATATCATTTAGTAAAGTGAAAAAAAAAATGCCTCAATGTGTTCAAATCCATTTGAAGTATTTTTCATTTGAAATGATTAAAAAGTTCTTTTAAATTCCAAAGGTGTGAGTGTAACTAAAATAAAATAATTAAATATTCTTTGACAGCAAAATTCTATTCTATCTTTGTTTTAGATTTTCATGGAATGTAACCATTTCCCAAAGTCTTTTAAATGCAAGTACCTATTTTGTTCTGTATTCTAGTCATTGATTTAAATAAAAAAATGCATTGACTATCTAGGGTGTACTTGGTACTCTTTAGCTACTGAAGACTCTCAGTTACCAGGTTACATTTTGACAAACCACATGGGACTATGCTGAATCTGTAAAAATATGTATACCTTGAAATAAATTGTCCCTTATAGAAATATATTTTCTTGATCCATAAAACACATTCAATGTTCATTTTGGAGTAGAATACAGAAAATTATATAAGGATGAACACACAAAGAAGGACCATGAAAGAATAGAGGCTCAACGAAGTGATTTCCAGGAGAGAATTCTGGGAAGATGGCACAGTAGGTCAGAAGATTCCAAGCTCTCAAGATCTTCCCCTACAAAAGAGTTAAAATAATACCTTAGGGTGAATGAAGTATGTGTAGAGATAAATTGTTGTTGGGTTCATCCTAATTTTAGTTTTAACTCTTTCTGAGAGCAATTGCTATCCCTGATTTTTTTTGTAAAATAAATTCTACTCCTTACTTTGATTTGTTTGTGTATGTCTCTCCTTTTTATAGCATTTCCTAAAAGAAACATATTGTTGAATTCAACATTCTAGTGTGCTACTTTCCATTATAGGAGTATTCTATTCACATTCTAAAATGTAATTATTTGTATATTTTCCTCCTTATTTTCCTCTTTATCCTCAGTCCATTCCTGTCCTTCCCCATTCCTCTACTTTACTTCTATCCACTACCTTGCCTTCATATTCCTTAATCTACCTCTGTCCCAAGAATTTTGCTGTTAGACACCATGGAAAAAGAATTCATATCAATACTAGACATATATCCATGAAAAAGCATAACGTTAAAATTTTTGAAGAAGTTGAATGATTTAGAGGTGGAAATAGAAAAAAATAATTATACTAGTGAGGGACCTCAACTTAACCCTTACAGAACTAGATAAATCTAACCAAAAACATAAACTAGAAAGAAGCTAAGGAGGTAAAGATAATTCTGGAAAAGTAAGATATGATAGATCTTTGGAGAAAGTTGGAAGAGAATGAAAAGAAATATATCTTTTTTTTCTCAGCACTGCATGACACCTACATAAATATTAGGATATAAAAACCTCACGAACAAATGAAAAACAGCAAAAATAGTAAATGCATGCTTTTAAGATCACAATGAAATAAAAATAACATTTAATAATGGACAATGGAGAGATCAGAAATTAACTGGAAATTAAATAATCCTAAAAAATAAGTGGGTCAAATAACAAATCATAGAAACAAATTATATTTTCATTAAAGAAAATGACAATGAGACAATATATTAAAATTTATGGGATGAAAACAAAGTGGTACTTAGGGGAAAATGTATATCTCTAATTGCTTGCACCAATAAAATTGAGAAAAAAGAAAATCAAGGAACTGGGCATGCAACTAAAGAATCAAAGAGAAAAATAGAAAAATAACCAATTAAAAATCTCCAAACTGGAAACCCTGAAAATCAAAGGAGAGATTAACAAAAGTGAAAATAAGAAAACCATTGAACTAATGAATGAAACCAGAATCTATTTTACTGGAAAAAACATACAGCAGACCAAAAAAATTGATTAATTTGGTTAAACCAAGAAAATAACAAAAGTATATTGCTAATAATAGAGACAAAAGGGGTGAATTCACCACCAATGAAGAGGAAATTAATATAATAATTAGGAGCTATTTTTCCCAATTATATCCCAATAAATCTGACAATCTAAATGAAACGTATCACTAGCTACAAAAATAATAATTACTGAGATTAACTGAAGAATAAATAAAATATTTAAATAACCCACTCTTAGAAAAGGAAATTGTAAAAGCTATCAATGAACCTTCTAAGAAATAAATCCCCAGAACCAGACAGATTCACACGTGAATTTTATCAAACATTTAGACAATTAATTCCAGTACTCTATAGACTATTAACGGAAGTAGGCAAAGAAGAAGTCTAGCCAAATGCCTTCAGTGATATTAATATGGTACTGATACCTAAATATCTGGAGTTTCCCTTCAAAAAAAAAAGGCAAACATCAGCAAATATTATCAGTAATGTGAAAAAGCTGAAAATGTTTCCAATATCATCAGAGGTGAAGCATGGATGTCCAATGTCACCTCTAAAATTTAATATTGTACTAGAAATTTTATCTATAGTAATAAGAAAAGAAAAAGAATTGGAACAGAAAATGAGGTAACAAAATAATCATTCTTTGCAGATGATATTATGGTATACTTAAAAATTCCTAGAAAATCACAAAAAAACCTATATGAAATTATTAATAACTTTAGCAAAGTTGCAGGATACAAAATAAGTCCACATAAATAATCAGCATATATATATATATATATATATATATATACATATATATGTATATATACACACATATGTGTGTGTGTGTTTCTAACAAAGTGCCTCAGTAAGAGATAGAAATAAAAATTCTTTTTAAAATAATAACAAACAATATGAAATACTTGGAAGTCCACCTGTTAAGACACACCCAAGAATTATACGAACACAGCTATAAAACACATGAATAAAGTCAGATCTAAACAATTAGAGAAGTAATAATTGTTCATTGCTAGACCAAGCCAATGTGATAAAATGACAATTCTACTTAAATTAGTTTATATTTCAGTGCCATACCAATAAAAGTACCAAAAATTATTTTATAGAGCTAGAAAAATAATAATAAAATTCATCTGTAAGGAAAAAAACCTCAAATATATCAAAGGAATCATTGAAAAAATGTGAAAGAATGTGTTATAGTACCAGATCTCAAACTGTATTACAAAGCAGTAATTTTCAAACAATCTGCCATTAGCTAAGAAACAGAGTGGTAGATCAGTAGAACAGATTAGGTACATTCCATTATAGTAAATGACCATAGTAATCCAGCATATGATTAACACAGAGATCTCAGTTTTTAGAACAAAAGTCATTATTTGACAAAAATTTCTGGGAAAACTGGAAAACAGTATGGCAGAAACTAGATATCAACAAACATTTCATACCAGACACCAAGATAACGTTAGCTTGGGTACATGGTTTACACATAAAAGATTATTACATAAGCAAATTAAGAGAGTATCGAAGTTTGCCTATCAAATTTATGGATGAAAGAAGAATTTAGGAACAAAGAACATACATAGAAAGCATTACAAAATGTAAAAGATAATTTTGACTGTACAAAATTAAGAAGTTTTTGCACAAGCAAAACCAATGCAACCAAAATTAAAAGGAAAGCAGAAAATAGGAAAACATTTGAGAAGAGCATCTCTGACAAAGGCCTCTTTTCTCAACTATATAAAGAGCTGAGTTAAATTTTTTAAAAATGCAGTTAATTCTTTGATTGATAAATGATCAAAGGATATGAACAGGCAGTTTTCTGACAAAGAACTCAAAGCTATATATAGCCATGTGAAAAAAAATATTCTAAATCACTGTGAATTAGAGAAATGCAAATTAAAATAACTCTGAGATACCACCACATACTCATCAGATTGACTAATACGACAAAGGAAGAAAATGTTGGATGTTGGAGGGGATGTGGGAAATTCAGGACACTAATACACAGTTGGTGGAGTTGTGAGCTGATACAAAAATTCTGGAGAGCATCTTGGAAGTATACTTGAAGGGTTATACAACTGTGCATACTCTTCATCCAATAATACCACTGCTGGTATATATTCCAAAAAAAAAAATCCCCCAAAATGATAAAGAACTTATTTGTGCAAACATGTTTATTGCAACTCTTTTTGTGGTGGCTAAGAATTGGAAATTGAAGGACTACCTTAAATTGGGCAATGGTTAAAGAAACATGATATACGATTGTAATGGAATATTATTGAGCTATAAGAAATGATAAGCAAGATTTCAGATAAAAATAAACTGGACTTACATGAATACTGAAGTGAGCAGAATCAAGACAACAATGTACACAGTAACAGGAATATTGTGTGATGAACAACTGTGAATGACAGCTATTCCCAGCAATACAATAATTCTTGATAATACCAGAGGACTAATGACTAAACTAGTCTCCAGAAGTGTGAGGTGGGGGAAATGATATTGCTTAAATACAGACTGAAGCATGCTATTTTTTTCAGCTTCATTTTTTTCTTTTATTTGAATCTTCTTGTACAAAATGATTAGTGTGGGAATATTATACATAATTGCACATATATAACCTATATCTGATTGCTTACTGTCTCAGGGAAGGAAGGGAGGGACTGACTTTGAAACTCAAAATTTTAAATAAAAATGTTTAAACAATAATGGAAGTTCAAGGGTTATTTCATTTTTAAGGGACCTCAATAGTAGAATGAAAAAAAGTCCTGTACCCAGGATTAACTGGGGCAGATATAGTCTATTCAATAAAAATCCTTGAGAATCTATTCCATTTGGATTACATTTTCATTGTGCATTTATGCCAGCGTTAATACATATTTATTTTGTATTACTTTAAAAAAAGAGGAGGAAGCATGGTGTAATGATTCAAGACTCTCTTTGCCTTGAAGCCAGGAGGATCTTGGTCAAGTCATAACTGTTATACAGGCTAGCTATGTCATCTTGGGTAAGTCACTTAACCACTGACTTAACCCAAGCAGCTTTCTAAAGCTATGAATTACAGAGATAGTTTGAATCTGCATTTGTAGAGGGAGTTTCCAACAGCATATGATCACAAATCTGGGCTTAACAAACAAACAAAAAAATCTTGATACCTCAAAGTACACTTAAATTCCCTAAAAAGTTAAGGGAAAATACATGTGTCATTTACATTTTTTATTACTTCGTTTAAAAACAATTTATATTCAATGACTTCCATATATTATATCTTTCATTAACTGTTCACTGATGGACTTATTTAATAGAATTCTTATATTTTACTTTACCCAAGATGACACTGATCCCCAATACTCTTTTTTGACACTCATGAGCACAATAGTGCTTTGAAGTATCAATCATTTATTGCCTCAAATAAAAATCAACAACTCAACTAACTCTCTTTTGCCTAAGGGTAATATGGAGATATTTCTGTCATAGGCTTTATCTCCTTTGCTGTCTCACTTAGGTTATAAATTCTGACTTTAAAAAGCTAAATAAGAAGCCTCTTGGTAGACAGAAATGGACGCTAGGCCAAGCATCACACTGACTCCTTTGTTTTTCTCCGATCACAAGCAATTGCTTAATTTATCTGACTCTTTGTTTACCAACATGTAAGACAGGAATAATAACACTTGTGCTTTCAACACTAGAAGTTATTGTGAAGAAAGAGCTTTGAAAGTCACAAAGCAGTGTTAATATTAATGATTATTAGTAAGCATTTAATTATAAAATTATATGATTTCTTGATCTTAAAATACATATTAAGGGACATTGCTCTTTATATTAGTCATTAGAAAAATCATTTAATATTATTATTTAGAAGTTCTTATTTATCACTCTTATTCATGCTGTGTAAAAAATTGACAAGAAGAAATGATACGTCTTATAGTATTGTTTTAGCTCATGTTCTAATATGCATGCATACATATATACATATGTGTGTGTTTGTTCCATACATCTCAGAACTGTTCTGACTGTAATCCTTCTTCGAACCTTTCAGTTATGCTTCATTCACATAATATTAACATGGTAAAGGTTCTGAACTTCCAAATTTTTAGAAAAGATGGTTTGGGGTTTTGTCCAGAAAAATAGAATCAGAGCAATTTTACTGATAAAGATGACAGTATATAGTAAATCATAGAGATGTTCAAATACATAGAAGCTAAGTTCTGCCTCACTTTGTTCCTAAACTGTCTTTTCTTGCCCTCCTAACCACTAACATACCAAGGAATTCAAGGTGTGGAAGAAACCTATGACATCACCAGGAAAGATCTAGCATTGATTACCCCTGCTGTACATGAAAGACATGTGGAAAGATATTGATATAGGGAAGACCTGAAGAAAATAAACCGTAAATCCCTCTGCTGTGCAACCACATTTAGACGCAAAGGAGGCATTGAGTCATTTTTCAAAGTACACCATGGGAAGCTCCTCTTCTTTATGTACTACTTAATTTGAATCCATTATCTGGACCTAGCCCTTTGTAGCCAATAATATACCCCAAAAATTGTAAATGCACTGAAAAAAAAAGAATGAAAGCTTAGAGGTAATATAGTACAAGACTCTTGTTTTATAAATGCAGAAACTAAAATCTGTAGAAGAAATTGAGTGATAGCAGTAGGAAAGAAAAGGAAGATGTAGCTTGAAGGTAGGGGAAAGAGTTCAATGACTGTGTTAGCTCTGCTACTTACTATGTGGGCTGGATCAAGTTATTTTGCCACATTAGTAAAATGCAAGAAAAGAAAGAGAAAAACTGTTTTCTTTTAAGACTCAGCTCAAATACCATGTGCTTCTTGAGGTTTTTCCTGATTTTCTCCCAAATATTAGGCATCCCTCAAATGCTTTCCATTTATTTTGTATATTTTGTGTTTACATGTGCATGATGTCTTGCTTCACAGAATATAAGTTCACTGATTGTAGAAACACCTTTGGTTTTGTCTTTTGTATACTCAATTCCTAATAGTGCCTGGCATGTAGAATGTGGCTAATAAATGCTTGCTTGGTCCATTCATTTTATTGGGACAGACCTTCCCTCTTAGAATTTGCTTAACTTTGCCTTGAAAAATTTTCAGGCATTTTTAGATAATACTGTGTATTGTACTGAACTAATATTGTAGCTACTAGACTTGTTGATGGAAGGGAAAAATGTATGAGATGTGTAGTCACGTTGCTTAAGGGGTCTAATATGGCAGTATGCACAGAGGTTAGGTGCTTCATAAATGTTTACTAAATAAACAAATTGATTATTTTAATCAGCAAAATGTGGTCTTTTTTCTCATATGGAAAAGACTTATATTTTGTCAAAGATAATGACATTACAAATATTTTTATATGAAGTTTTTCAAAGATTAAATGAATTATATTTTAATTTCAAATAAACTTCATGGTCTCCACAATACAAATTTTATCTAATTTACAAAAAATAATAGAGAAACAAATTCTTGTTACTACTGCGTGGATGAAGACCAAGTTTGTTCCCAGCAAATCTTTAATGATAACACTCAAAATGTGAAATAAGAGAAAATCACATAAAGAAATTAAATATTCAAAATAAGACTTTGCAATTATGCAATAGACTTGCACGTTGGAATCCAGCCTAATTCAAATGATTGATAAGGACCTCGTATTACTTATGACTCAACTGGGACCAAAATATCATTAATTATGTCTAGCACTCATATCTTATATATATTTCCCAGCACATATTTATTATAGGATCAGCCCATCAAACCAGGTATAAGAGTTTCAAAGAAATATTTAATTCATAAACCCATTGATATTTAACAAAAAGGTAAATACTCTTAGTTGCATATCAAGTGAATATGTTTAAGTCTTTTTCAGTGAACTATTTTATATTTCAAAAAGATTTGAACATTCATACTGAAAGCACAGTAAATATTTATTCTATGTAAATTAAATGTTTAAAACCCTGGGGGAAATATAAAGATAAGTTTAATTTTTTAGTTTAACCACAGAACCCCTCCTCCCCCAGGCACCCTGGTCTCACAGAATTTCCAGGCTAGGAGAAAGATCTGATAAATACACAAATATAAAAAATATATATAAAATTAAATAGACTGTTTCTTATTTACCTAGCATAGTTTGAAATTTATAATGCACTTTATTTACAATGTTCTTGTAAGGGAAATATTACAAGTTATACTACCTCCATTTTATAGATAGAGAGGGTAAATGATTTGTTCACGGTCACATGGTTAGTATACAGAAGAAGAAAAAAATAAAGGCATCCTGACTGTAGGTTTTTGAATTCTAATTCTGTCATCAACTTTTTCTACTCACTATGCCATTAATCCTGAAAATGCTACGTTGTTGTTTGTCCTTTGTTTTTCAAAAGAACCAGTGACATAATGAGGTGATGTCATGACTCATGCATGAAGTGGAATAAGTGAGGCCAAGTTGCACAGAGTTGTTGGCTCAGCCTCACCTCTGCTTCCAGAATCATCGAAGTCCAATGGCAAGACAAAAGTCAAGATAACTGGCAATGGTTTGGGTTGCAGTGGATAACCTTGGTATCTTTGATCTCTTATCAATCTGTAAACACTTAAATGTGCCTGTTTCAGCCACTTTCATGTCTATGAGAATACATTTTTAGCATATACCCCTTCCACGAGGGTAGTTCTTCAAAGGAAAATAATGCCTTAAAAACAGAATTGGTCAAATGGTGTTCTGTCTGATAAAATTTCATATGTGATTAAATTTATATAATGTGCTTAAGTTCTCCCTTGACCCCCTTATTTTCCATATAGAAATGACTAAGAAGCTCCTGGTTTAGAAGATAGAGACAACACCTCAGAGTGAGAAAGACTTAGTTTTAAGTTTCCCTGCTCCATGAGGCAGTTTGTCACACTGGGTGAGCTATATAATGACACAGTGTCCCCTCTCAACTTTCTAAGAAAATAAGTTGCAAAGCAGGTGGACAAAATATTTCATGGGGAGCTCCATAATTTGGTGGAATTAAATGTCTGGAGAGAGAGAGAGAGAGAGAGAGAGAGAGAGAGAGAGAGAGAGAGAGAGAGAGAGACAGAGACAGAGACAGAGACAGAGACAGAGAGACAGAGAGCCATACGTATAGTCACATATACATACACATATACATATGTATACATACATATATATAATATATGTTGTGTACATATTATCTATATCTATATCCATATAATATGTACACAGGTTTATATATCTGAGATTATTCAATAAAATACTAATTTTAAGCTCCTGTAAGCAAGACCCAGAAGTAGGTGCTGTGTATACAAAAATGAAAAGAAAAATAATTCTTGTCCTTACAAAAGTTAGTCAAATGAGGAAAGAATGTGTGTGTTCATCCTTCTTTGCCAAAGAAGACCATGCCATCAGAGAAATAATAACATGCACTTGACTGTGTTTTGAGTGAGAGAGGGCTGTGCAGGTCATCAGCCTCAATTGTCCTCCAGAGCCATCTAAATTCAGTGATCTGATACTCATTAGGATAACTGGAGATGACCCAGGATGAGGCAATTGGGGTTAAGTGACTTTCCCAAGGTCACACAACTAGTGAGTGTCAAGTGTCTGAGGTGAGATTTGAACTCAGGTCCTTCTGACTCCTGCACTGGTCCTTCATTCACTGCACCACCTAGCTACTCTAATGAGGAATGATGTTATTACATAAACATTTATCAGGATAACACCATATAGAAAGTTATGGAAAGAAAGTAGAGAGCAAGCAAAAGTGTAGAAAAATGTGAAGAGAGAAAAAAAGAAATAACACTTACTTGTTTTCATTGTAATTTCCTGAAGGGCAGACATATGGAAAATAAATGTCAGCTGAATGGTGAAAAATATGTTGTTGTTTGTTGAGCACAACAAGTAATATGAGCAAATAAATTATCATTGTCTACAAAGACAAAGACAAAGAGCATAATGGTAGAATAGTTGACAGAAGTCACTTGTGTTTAAAAATATCAAAGAGACAGTCACTCTAAAATTCAAAATCTAGAGATAGATAGTCTCAGTGGTAGCAAAGATGTTGATTGCAATAAAAGGGCCAATCCAAAGTACAAAATTGCCCGTGAATTGGGGGTGACAAAATGGAAAGGGGTTTTCCTGTGTGAAATTATCGCTCACATTCCTTCATCTCTCTACCCCCATTAAAAAAAAAGTTTTCTCAGAAAATGTTCTTAATTTTTCCAGTTATACAACTGGCCAAAGTCATCAAGTAACAACATTCTAAAATACTAAAAGAAGTAAATATTTTGAAAGTACTTGAAGACTGGAAATGTGAGAATTTATAGAAGTACCTTAATATTAAACCCACTATATTTAGAAGAAAATCAGATTTTTAGCTATTATTTGTGTTTCACAACTGTTTTCACTAATCAAAGTTATGTGCTGGATTTTGGAGACAAAGACAGCTTTCTTCCCTTTCAGGCCTTAACTTTGACCATTGACTTTCCTCTTCCTATTTCTTTCTTGAGACTAGGAGGGGTGGAAATTACCCAACCTTTTTTCAAAGGTAATTGGAATACAAGATGTGCTCCCTTTTTTTTAGCCCAAGACAGCATTCCACAGATTGACACAATCGTTTCTACCTGCTATTCTGGAAAGTGTATCTTTACAGATCATTAAGAAAAATAACAACAATTCAAGCCCCCAATTAGTGAAGAATTCCTTAATAAAATTTTGCAGAGATGAGGGTCCCAACTTTCAAAAATTCTGTGTGCATTTAAACATCCAAAGTGTTTCTCTGTTTTTGGTCCTATTGTACAATTAATGACATCCATGGAGAAACAATCCAAAGTGATGCTATTTTTATTTAGCCAAAAACCAGATTCAACTACTAATCAGACAGTTAAAAGCAGTTTAGAAAGAATAAGCCAAGAATTAGAATTTAAATGTCCATATGTTCTGTAGGAAAATCTAGGGAAGACACCAGAATAGAAATAATTCACCATCTTCTTGGATTTTCTCAGGGATTGCTAGTCTTTTCCTCCCTAGCAAGTTTTTCATTAAATTAAGTGAGTTATGCCAAGAAACTTTCAGCAACTGAACACAAACTTAGTCATCTTCTTCATTACTATTGCAGATGCTTTCTCTCTATACCCTCTCATCAAGTGGACTAGTTGAAAACTTCCAGAATTCTGAATATTTCCTCTTTCAGTCCAGATCTCAAGATAGTAGAGTTTTTTGTTTGCTTTTAGCTGGAAATTGAAGCTAACAGAAATTCATGTTGCCGGTGGCATAATACCTCTGAGTTTGCCACAAAACAAAAGTTGACAAAAAAATTAAAGAAAGGAAAAGAAAGAAACAATAAGGTTTCTCAGGACTGCATTATATTTCACTTAGGTGTAAATTATTGTTTGTGTAGTAAATGGGTAAATGAATGGATCAATAATATTTCGCATTTCATTTTCTTTTAAAAGCTTTGTGGAAAGAAGGAAGGAGAGATTTTGTGGTTCTTTATTCAAGCACCACTCAAGGTCTCATATACACTTTTTCTTATGTCTTCAAAAATATCTCACATTTATTTGCAAATACTTTAAAGTCTTCATATTCCGTCCTCACAATACCTCTGCCACGGAGGCAATGCATGTATCATTTACATATGGTTGATTGGTTGATTGTTGTCCTTTGATTTCAAAGAGGACCAAAGTAACATTACCATGACAAAGTGAAGTTTCAGTGTATCCAGCTGTGGCTGATCAAACCAATACAAGCTCGGAATGCTCTACCACAGGTTCGGCATAGATAGTCCATATGAATATTTGCAGTGGATGCTTCAAATTTACTCACCCTATATTTACTTCATGCTGTATCAATTCTGCTTTGCTCATAGAGCACGCCTTTTGGACACACCTTGCTGAGTGGTCTTGTGCCAGTGTCTCCCATGTTGCATAGTCAAATTCAAAAATCTTGAGAGAGACCTTGAGAGTGTCCTTGTATTGCTTCTTCTGACCACCATGTGATTGCCTGCCTCATGTGAATTCTCTATAAAATAATATTTTTGGCAAGCATATATTGTGGATTCAAACAAAGTGGCCAGCCCATTGGAGTTGCACTCTCTGAAGCATAGTGCTTGGCAGTTCAACTCAAGCTAGGACTTCAGTGTCTGGTACCTTATCTTGCCAGGGGATCTTCAGAATCTTCTTTAGACAGTCTAAATGGAAGCAATTCAGTTTCCTGGCATGGCACTGGTAGACAGTCCATGTTTCACAGGTATATAACAATGAGGTGAGCACAATTGTTCTGTAGACTTCAGTTTGGTAGTCAGTCTAAAACTTCTTCTTTCCCAAATTTTTCTTTGGAGCCTCCCAAACACTGAGCTAGCTCTGGCAATGCATGCATCAACCTCATTGTCAAGGTAAATGAACTTATTCACAACATTCAAAACTTCTCCATTTGTTTTAACCAATGATTCCATGTATGGATGGTGTAATGGTGGCTGATGGAGCACCTGTTAATTATTAGGCCAAAATTAGCATAGGCAGCAGAAAATTGAGTCATACTTCGTTGCAACTCAGCTTCAGAGACTGTATTGAGTGCACAATCTTCTTCAAACAGAAAATCATGCATGAACACTCCTTCCACTTTGGTCTTAGCTTGTGGCCTTTTCAAATTGAAGAATTTATCATCAGTATGATAGGTGACCTTGATGCCGTGTTCATCCTTACTGAAAGCATTTGACAACATGGCTGAAATCATCATGCTAAGAAGCAAGGGAGCAAAAACAGAGCCCTATTTCACTACGTTGGTGACTGGAAAGGCATGAGAGAATCCAGGCAAACATGTCAGATGTACAGTACTGATGAACTTCTCTGGATAGTCAAATTTTGACATAAATTTCCATAACCCTCCACAACTAACATTGTCAAAGGCCTTGGTCAGATCTACACACACACACACACACACACACACACACACACACACACACACACACACACACACACACACACACACACATATATATTGACAATGAATAAACTTGGTCTCAGAGATGTTAAATTACTTGCCCAGCATCATGCAGTTAATAAATATCAGAACTCAGATTTAAAGGAAGGTATTCTGACTTTATGACTAGTAAGACTTCATTCATTAACCCTTCTCCACCTTTTTGAGAGTACTCATCCCTCCCCCTCCAATGTCTGTTTTGAAACTCATATAACTTAGATGCAAAGTAAAAGTTGTCTAGAGAGGGTAGAAACTAGACTGAGTCCAAGACTGAAATAGTGCTAATTCCTACTCTTGAGCCAAGGTTAAAGGTACAACTAGGGATAGAAGTATATGTTTTTCGTGCTGGTCCATTATATTACACATTTATTTGTCAATAATGCTGATTGCAAACCTCAATCCAATATATGAGAATATGCTGTTCTTATACTAACAAACTTTCCCTTCTACATATTCCATTCTGCAGTATTTTATACTGTTGGTAAAGCTTCTTCATGTATTATTCATTAGACAAGATGGGAAAGGCTAGTGAGTTAATGTTCATAAACAAATAGCTTGAATTTGTTCAGATAATGTTTACAATTTCAGCTAAAAAGCAACTTCCATACTGAGTGGTACAAAGTTGGCAGGGAGATATCTCAAGGTTTTGTTTGGATTTGAGTTCTTTTTTAGATTATCTTGAGAGTGAGCTAGTGAAGATGACTTTTCACAATTAAATATGTATAGTTTAAAATCATGTGCTTGAATTAGCTCACATTTTTTAGATTTCTTCTCCAATTCATAGGAGCTCCCCTTCCAATGCCTACTTTAATCATGCTCCCTGGATTTCTTTATCCATATGATTTCATTTTGAAAACAATGTTTAATATTCAATATTGTTCTTCAGACCTTCAAATGTCATTAATCCTGATAAAATCTGCTATAATCATTACCCTTTTTCTCAGTTTGTTTTCTACAGTTATTAAATCCTTTTCATTATCTAACAACTGTATTATCTATTTGCTAGTTGAGCCAATCAATTCTCCTTGTCTCTTAATACTGCCCAGATGTCCTACTCCTGGTCACTCCATTTTCAACTATACAAAGCTCATTGGAAGATCTGTGAAAATAGAACAATTTTCCAACCAAAAATGGAGAGTTCAATTTAGTAATCTCATTTTTTTCTGATGTCAACCAGAAGTGTGAGCAATAGAAACTCTAATTTTAAAAAGTTTCATTATACAGAAGTGATATGAGGGGAAATAATTTTGTCTTAATTTTCCATTTTAAAACAATCTACTTTCTAGAAAAAGAATAATGGAGGATGATGATAAAGAATTTAAAGATGAAATGAAGAAATAGTTTATAGATCTTCTTCATCCTCTAGTTAGACAAAGGCATATGTTTTCAAGTGGTTCTCTGATTTACAAGGAGGGAAAAGTCTGTAATTCAGATTCTCTGTAGATTAAAACTGTTGTAAAGGGAGAGGAAAAAACTCTAGTTTTCAAAATTTAATGCAGAAAGCCTCACTCAGAAAAGATAAGTTTTTGAAATTATAATCTAGTTTTAAAGAATACCAAAAGCAAGTATGTGATTTTTTTCATTGTCTTCACATCCTTTCTGCAAATTCATATAAGATGCCCTTCACAAAATCCTTTCCACTCACCTTTAAAATGATACAATCTTAAAGCCACCCTCTGCTCATTTGTCCCCATAAGTCTGTATAATTTCCACTTGAATTTAGTTCATAGTCCCTATTTTGTTTTCTCCCACATAAACAGTCTTCTTTGAGATAAGCCACCTGGACTGAGCACCTAACCCTCTATTGTTTTGAAAATACAACTAGAAATCTGAACATTCATATGTAAAATTGTTGTTTGAAGGCAACATAGGAAAATAGTGAGGAGAGAATACCTTAGGAGTCTTAAAGTAGAGTTGGTCTCAGTTATGTGGAGAATTTTTTAAGGTAATCTCAGAGGTGAGGGTCCCACACAGTTAAGATAGTGATTAATTCAAAATATTGAATTGTAACTACAAGCAAATAAGAACCTGAACTGAAAGAAACAAGAATAAAAAGTTTAATAAGAGAGGAGACTCTTGTAACTTTCACAGGAAGATGCTTTCAAGTGTTTTTTTCTTGGAGGGAAGGGGGAATACATTAAGACTGAGGGCTGTTTCATGTCTCTATTGCAATGTCTTGCCATTATCATTTTGTTGTTATATTTTTTTTAATTTTTTTTTATTTTGTAATGTTTAACAATCACTGCCATACAATTGTGATTTTATCCCCCCCACCTACCCCCCACTACCCCCCTCCCTCCCCACGACTGCATACAATTCTGTATAGATTCTACATATACTTTCCTATTGAGTATATTTTCACTATAGTCATGCTATGTAGTCAGACTAAGATAAATGAAAGAAATCGTATAACAAATCAGAGCATGATACACAAACACATACACATACACAAACATGATCTGCTACAATATGTGAGTGACTTCCATATTTCTCTCTCTGAGTGTGGCAGGCATTTTGCCTTGAGATCCTCCATTGGGATTTTTTTTTTTTTTGGTAAGAAGTTCTTGTGTTATTACAAAAATCTAAGTCTACCAGAAAAAACTCTCACACACTGTGGTTGTTGCTGTGCATAAAGTTCTCCTGGTTCTGCTCCTTTCACTCAGCATCAGGTCATATAAGTCCTTCCAGGCCTCTCTGAAGTCTTCTTGTTCATCATTTCTTATGGCACAATAGTACTCCATTACATTCATATACCATAATTTATTCAGCCATTCCCCAATTGATGGACATCCCCTTGACTTCCAGTTTTTGGCAACTACATAGAGTGCTGCTATAAATATTTTTGTACATGTGGGACCCTTTCCCATTTTTATGATCTCTCGGGGATATAGTCCTAGTAGCGATATTGCTGGGTTTGTTGTTATATTTTTCTATCCCCTTTTAGGTATAAACCTTATATCTCAAGTCCATACCCTTCCTTGGGATGTGCCCAGGTGAATTTAGTGTTCTGGGGCAAGAGAGGAAGCAGTGTGATGTAGATGAAAGTTTGTTTGATCTAAAATTAGATGTCCTAGGTTTGAATACTCCTTCAACATGCTATTTTATTTAGATGAAATATGATTGTAAAGAACATCAAAGGCAGAATGAGAGGGCTCCCAAAATTGATCTCCTTGCCCAAAGTCTATTACAGAATGAGCTACCAGTCTAGTCAGTAGTGCAGTACATCTAGGATGCACCCTACTTCCCCTCAATGCCCTCTTTCCAATTGGGCCAGAAGATTGGAACATAGACTCAGTATTCAAAGACAATAGCAGCAAGCCTTAAGGGTGAGGTGGAAGAGTCACTCAGAGTACATTACAGGCCCTATTCAGTAAAGCAGAGAGAGGGAAGGATCTCCCAAAAGTGCCAGGTAAGAAGCTCCCAAGACTTTGCCCTGGGTAGGCCAGCAATACCATTTAGGTATAAACAGATAGTTAGAAGAATGACTAAACAAATAACAACAACAACAAAACGATAATGATGAAGTTCCCAACAATACTCAAGATACAAAGGTAGTAAATAAAGTATATTAACTCTAAATCATCTAGAAGCCAAGTTTGCCTACAAGATAAAATGTTTGACTTAGAAATGACTTAGAAAATGACAGGGAAAAAGTAAATAGTTTCCTGAGATCTTCCCAATTTCTCTCAAAACAAATTTAAATAATAGCTCAGAATGAATTCTGGACTGACAGAACCCACAAAAAGATGGGTTAAAACAATATTTGATCCCAAGCTAACTTATGACTGTAGAAAATGTCTGTCACACTTGAGTAAAAACAGTACAGTACAAATGGTATCCTGGCAAGCCAGTGAGAGGCCATAGTTCAAGCAAAGATTGGCAACTGAGCCACATGTTCCCAGCTGAGAAGGCCAGCAGCATAGAGGGGAAGCCAAGAGGCCTCCAGCCCCAGTGCAGCAAGCTACTGTTCATGTCAAGCAGTCCCAGAGGCCCTGGTACAGGCATCTACTAAGTGGCCAGATAAAAAGACCCCATTTGAAAGCTAGTGATCAGCCCCTGAATTGCCCAGTGCAAGAAGCTTGGGACAGTGCCTTCTGTGCACCAGAAGCAGAGATCAACTTTTAAAGTCATGGAACAGAAAGAAAAATGGGGGAGGAAGGAAGCAGACCATAAAAAGCTACCATGTCAACAGGGAAGATTAAACCAAATCAGAAGAACACACCTATATCAAAATGCCTACAAGCAAAGCATCAAAGAAAATATGAATTGTTCCCAGGTCCAAAAAATCCTTATGAAAGAGACAAAAAAGAAATGTGAGTAAATCAAATAGGAGAAGTGGAAGAAAAATTGAAAAATAATTGGGTCTTATGCAAGAGAATTGTGCAACAACAGTAAACACCTTGGCAAAGAAAACATAAAAATGGGAAAAGATGTATAAAACTTCACTGAAGAAAGAAAGCTGAAAAGGAATCAAATTGGCCAAATGGAAAAGAAAATAATTCCTTAAAAAAAAGAATTATATAAGTGCAAGCTAATGACTTTTTGAGACATCAAGAAACAAATTAAGCAAAGTCAAAAGAACGAAAAAAATAGAAAAAATGTAAAATATCTTATTGGAAAAGCAACTGGCCTGGAAAATAGATACAGGAGAGATAATTTAAGAATTATTGGACTAACTGAAAGCCATAATAACAATAATAATAATAATAATAATAATAATAATAATAATAATAATAATAATAATAATAATAATAATAATAAAAGATCCTGAACTTCATTTTTCAAGAAATGATCAAGGAAAACTGCCCTGATATCCTAGAACCAGAGGGAAAAATTGAATGAATCCACCTATCACCTCCTGAAAGAGATTCTGAAATGTGAATTTCCAGGAATACTATAGCCAAATTTAAGAACTTTGTGTTCAAGGAGAAAATATTGCAGGCAACCAGGGGTTACACAGGATTTAGCAGCCCCTATCAGAAGGTTTGAAATATGAAATTGCAGAAGGCAAAGGAACTTGGTTTATAACTAAGAATCAATTAAGAGACAGTGAGCAAAATTGAACATAAGGCTTTAGGAGAACATAGGACATTCAATGAAATAGGGGACCTTCAAGCATTTCTGATGAAAAGAACAGAAGTAAATAGAAAATTCAATTTTCAAATCCAAGAGTCAAAAGAAGCTTAAAAAGGTAAACAGAAAAGAAAAAAATGTTATTCAATAGGGTTATATTCTTTACATACCTCCACAAGATGATATTTGTAACTCCCAAGAATTATACCTCTATTATGGCAGTTAGAAGTAGTTTACATATGCAGAGAGTGTGGGAGTGACTTTACTATGATGCAATAACATAAAATAAATTAAAAGGTTAGAAAGAGAATGTCTCTGGGAGAAGAGGTAAGGGAATGACAGAAAGGGGTAAATTGCATGACAAGAAGAGGTATGAAAGATTATTGCAGTGTAGGGAAAAAAGGAAGGAGAGTGAGCATTGCTTGATCTTTACTATTATCAGATCTGAATCAAAGAGAGAATAATATTCGCATTGACTCATTACAGAAATCTACCATACCCTTTAGGAAGTAGGAATGGAGAGGGACAGGAAAAGGAAAGCAGTTGATAGGAGGGAGGTCAGCTTGAGGCAGGCAGTATTCAGAAAGATTAGGCTGATGAGGAAGAACATGTAATGCTAAGGGAAAATGAAGATCTTCCCATGTGGCTTAATAGGTCCATGTGACCTGCTTTAAGCTCTGGCCCAGCCCACAGCCTGAGTCACATGGAGCTGATGGTGGGAGGAGCTTTCTGAATGGTTGAAGCAGGAAGGGTGCAGCAGGAAGAGTGAGGTGGAGATGAGAAAAAGAGAAGGCAGAACTGAGGCAAAGCAGAGTAGCTAGTGTGAGTGAGAGAGGGAGTAATTTTGCCTAAAGGAACCTGTTTCTGGGGAGGTCTGACAGAGGGAAGCATTGAGGATGGCTGTGCTCCCTTTATTGGTAATGTGTATAGATTCCTTTGTTACTATAATGGATTTGGCTTTCTGGTGTTGGAATAAATGTCTTGGTTTCCTCTTTGAGGAAGAGAGTTTATATTTTGCAATTTTATCCTGTAAATACACACGCATATTCATAGGACCACTGTGGCTATTGCATTGACATTTTAAAACAGGGCTAAAGGAGACAGGGAAAAGTATAAAAAGGGGAAAATATGATAGAGAGAAACACACAGTAATCAAAATTGAATAAGAAGGGAATACAGCACCCACTCCTACTAAAAATATTATCAAGCATAGTAACAAATGGAACTTTTCTTAAATTGTTAAGTAGTAGCTATCTAAAACCATGAGGAAGCATTGTCTATAATGGGGATAAACTAGAAGTCTTACCAATGAGAAGAGGTGAAGCAAGGATGTGCATTATCAGAACAATTAATTCCAATATTCCATAAACTATTTGTAAAGAGAGAGTCCTATCAAATTCCTTTTATGATACAAATATGGTGCTGATACTTCAACTAGGAAGAATCAAAGCAGAGGAAGAACATTATAGACCAATTTCACTAATGAATATTGATGTAAAATTTTTAAATTAAATATTAAATAAATATTAAATAAAAATTTAAATAAAATGTTAAATAAAATATTATCCTATCACTAGGATAATACACTATAAGCAGGCAGGATTTATACCAGGAATGCATGACTGGTTCAATATTTCTTCCTCCTGTCTGTCCTCTCTGCTTTCATTTTTTCCCTCCTCACCAGTGTTTTGCTTATGTTTATTGCCTTCCCTATCTGCTCTCCCTTTTGTTAGTCGCCACTCCCCATTTACTTGATCTTCACTCCTAGTTCCATGTTGGATAAGATAAATTTCTACATTCAACTGATTGTATATATGATTCCCTCTTTGAGCCAATACTGATAAGAGTAAGGCTCAAGTGATGCCTGTTACCCACCCTCTCATTTTCCCCTCCACTGTAATAGGTCCTTCTCTCCTTTTCATGTGAAATATTTTATTTCATTATACCTTTCCCTTCCTTCTGCATTCGCTGTACTCCTCTTTCTCATCCCTTAATTTTTATATACAATTCTTTCCAATTCAATTTATACTTATACCCTTTGTCAATGCATATTCCTTCTAGCTCTACTAATAGTAATAGTACAAATTTTAAGAATTGCATGTATCATCTTCCTATGTATGGAT
Source organism: Notamacropus eugenii (assembly GCF_028372415.1). Lineage (NCBI taxonomy): Eukaryota > Metazoa > Chordata > Mammalia > Diprotodontia > Macropodidae > Notamacropus > Notamacropus eugenii. The sequence continues at coordinate 95,815,769 of NC_092878.1, read as the reverse complement.
GTAAATAGTTTAACTTTATTGAATTCCTTACTTTTCTTTTCTTTTTTTACTTTATTTGTCCTTCTCTTGGGTCTTGATTTTAGAGGTCAAATTTTTGATTAAGTTATGGTTTTATCCTTATGAAAGCTTGAAACCTTTCTGTCTCATTAAATTACCACTTCCCCCCCTTAATTTTGCAGAATAAGTGATTCTTATTTCTAGTCCTAGCTCTTTCCCTTCTGAAATATCAAGTTCCATGACCCCTGGTCCTTAAATATTGTAGCTGCTAAATCCTGTATAATTCTGATTGTGATTCACTGATATTTGAATTATTTCTTTCTGTCTACTTGTAATATTTTTCCCTTGACCCGATAGTTCATGAAATTTAGCTATAATTTCTCTTGAAGGTTTTACCTTGGAATCTCTTTCCTGTTCAGGGGACTCTTTCTATGCCTATTTTGCCCTTTGGTTCCGGGTAGTTTCCCTTGCTAATTTCTTGAAAGATGCTGTTCAGGTCTTATTTTTGATTACAGTTTTCAGGTTGTCCAGTGTTTCTGATATTGCCTCTCCTGGATCTATTGTCCAGTTCATTTTTTTTTCTCATTTTTTTTTCTCTTTTTACATTTTCCCAATTTTAAGTCTAATGCTCTGTGCACTATACAAGGCATCACAAACTCCTAACCACTTGTTAGCCTGACTTGCATATTTTGTGTGGCTATCTGTCTGTCTGTCTATCTATCTATCTATCTATCTATCTATCTATCTATCTATCTCTCTGTCTCTCTCTCTCTCTTTGTCTGTCTGTCTGTCTGTGTGTCTGTCTATCTATCTATAAAACTCAAAGTCCTTATAAATTAGACTATGAACTCTAGCCATAGTTTAACACCTGAAATATAGATACATAGTATACTACCAAGCTTATTAGAGAATTAATAAATGGAGAAAAAGTAATGTTCTGCTTCCCCAAATAATTTTATTTTACTTTTCATATATTTTGCATTTATTTATCTGCACACACATTGTTTATCCATAAACATTGGTTCCATGTCAGTAATTTTGGCATACACAGCACTATTTTAGGTAGTTCAATAACTTTCCCAAATGGGCAAGGGATGGCACTGTTGTTGTTTTATTTATCTGTAATACTCATATGATATCTGACATATATATACTTGAATGCATGTAGAGCCGTTAGATTAAATGAACATAAAATTTATTATTCAGTAACTTAAATGAAGAGTTGTGCAAAGGATAACACAATGTTAAAAAAATAATTTATAAAACTTTAAAAGGTCTAGTCTTATCTTTAAATTAAAAAAAACCTGTAGGCTTCCAACCTCATAAACTCATATTTAGAATGAGAGAAAACTTAATCTATTTTTTTCATCTTACAAATGATAAAACTGAGTCATAGAGAATACAGAATATCTTTCCCAAAGATCACAAATTTAGTAACTAGTTATTTTTCATAAATGAGAGTATAACAATATAAATGGATAAACAGACAAGAAATAAATATTTGATAAATAGATATGTTGATCATTGAGAAAAAAATCAATCAATTAACAAATATTTATTAAGCACCTTCCTAGCTCTATGCTAAGGTCTGGGGACAAAATAAAAGAGCAAAATACAGCCTCTGCCATAAATTACATTACAATATGATAGGAGAAATAACACTACACATATAAACACACACATATACATACACTCATAGATATATCACACATAATCATATAAATTATATGCATATGTTTATACTTTAGATATTGTTTATAATATAAACAAATGCATAGAGAGCAATCTGTATACATGATAAATAGAAAAAAAATAATAGAGAAAGCATTAGAATGAAAAGGGATTGGAGAAGGCTTCTGGTAAAATATGGGAATATAATAACAACTTAAAGGAAACCAGGAAGGTAGATGGTGATAATAATTAGCCAAATCATAGAAAGATGATTGATAAGGAAATGATAAATATATAACAAATAGACTGAAAGACATTGATGCTGCTTTCCTTCTCTTTAAAGAGCACCAATGGCATCAGAGAGTGATGTCTTGACTAGTGAGTGAACTGGACTTAATTGAAACAATCTCACAAAGTCATCACCTTACTCTTTCATCCAGAGTCAACAAAGTCAAGTAGCGAGAAAAAGCTCAGGATGACCATCTATGGTGATATGCAGGGGATGACCTTGACATGTTAGATGCTTAACCAAGTTCTAAGTGCTCCACATCTACTTCAGCTACTTTTATGACCATTGGATTAAATTGTTCTTATGTGTCCATTCTATCAGTGGAAGTCCTCACAAACCTAGGAAATGGCTATCTCACTAATGAATCTGATGTTCATTGGTTATCCTCAACCTGGTTTAGCCTGTATACCAATATTGTTTAAAAGGGTGTAGCAACTGCACAGGCAACAGTTTTTTGGAGCCACAGATAAGAGTAAAATGCTTGGTGGACATCAAAGGGATCTATGGGTGTTTGAAGAGGACTATATAGAAAGATATATACCAAGATGTAGTTCAAATAATATTTCTTCCTTTATGAAAAATTAGATTCATTAGAACAAAATATCCAATAATAACTCCTGCTTCTTTAAGGTTTATGATAACCTACTAATTCCTTTGAATAAGTATCAAATTCTTTAAAGATTTTAAATTTCTCAGGCTAGAAAAGATCACTTCCATTTATAGAAAATAAAGCCTATGGAGGTTAGGCAACTTTCTTTAGGTCACATTATAAATAGAAAAAGAGAATTCAGGTTTCTAAACCTTTATACAATTAGAGAATATAATAGAATAATCTCAGCAACTCTGAGTGCCCTTTGCAGTCTGGTTTCAGGCCTCATAACTCAACTGAAACTGCTCTTTCGGTATCTAACAGCGTTCCCTTAATTGCCAAATCAATGGTCTTCTCTCAGTCCTTATCCTACTTGACCTCTCTGTTGCATTTAGTGCTGTTGACCTATATCGACTCTCAGCTCTGGATTTTTGTACTTTACTCTCTTCTAATTCTCTTTCAACCTATTTTTCTACTTCTTTTTCTGGGTTTCTCATCTATATGATGCCCCTAATAATCAATGTTCCCCAAATCTCTCTCCAGAGAATTGTGACTTTCTTTTCTTCTGTCACTAATATCTCCTTGGTGATTACATTAATTTTCTTAGGTTGATCTTTTATCTCCACGTAGGTGGATCAGAGAAATCATCTCTATATACAGATTCAATTTCTCCTTTGACCATCTGTTCTGTATCATCCACCAAATGACTATTGAACATTTGAAACTATCTTTCCCAAATATATCAAACTCAGCATGTCTAGTATAGAAGCCATTATTATTCTACTTCTCACTTCTCTACCTAACTTTTCCATTTTGTTCAGATACCACCATTCTTCCATATTTTCAGTACAATTGTGATCTCAACTTTTCATTCTCTCTTACCCCATATAAGAAAAGAGTTGAAAAAATCTTGCCATGTTTGCCTTTGAAATATCTCTCATTCTGCTCTACTGAAACAGTCACTACCTAAGTTGGTGCTGTTCTCACCTCTTGCTTAGACTTATTTAATAGACTCTCAACATTCTCTCTGCTTCAATCTCATTCTACCACTGCCCATTCTCTAAATAGCTGCTTCCATATAACTGCTTCTCCTTAAATACAAATATAACCATTTCTCTCTCTTATTCAATAAATTGCAATAGTTCCTTATTGTCTCCAGAATAAAACATAAATCTTTTCTTTGGCTTTAAAGGTCTTCATAACTTGACCTGAAACTATCTTTCCAACCTCATAAAACTTTATTCATCTTGCTTTTCTATATGGTCCAGTCAAACTGACCATCTCCCTATTCCTCGTACAGAACAATTCATCTCCCAACCTAAAGCATTTGTATTATATCCCCTCATACTTGCAATGCTAACCCTCTTTACCTACACCTCACAGAATCCATCTAATCTTTCAGTTTCTTTCAAGTACTTCTCCATAAACCTTTTCTTGAATTTCTTAATTTTTAGGGCTTCTATCCCTGACTCACTCAAATTTATCTACTACATTGTAGTACATATTGTTTCCCTTATTGAACAGAAGCTCCTTAAGTATAAGGTTTGTGTAATCCTTTTTATTTGTATCCCTAGTGCCTAGTGATGAACTTGATGCATGATACATGCTTAATAAATGTTTACTGACTGAGTGCTTACTCTTTGATTCTCTCATGCTAATATATTTATATCTTTCCTAGAGACTCTTCCATTTAACAGTTCTATTAGTTATTTGAATGGTAGTTTTATGCCCTCTATCACAATTAACATTTAACAAAAAAAGGCAAAATCAGGCAATTTTTTTCAAACAAGATAACATTTATTAACTGGAGTATACTGCCTGCCAAAGAAAAAGTGTTCATGGTTCTGCCTCTGCCCAAAGACTCCAAACAAAAGGAAAGCTTGGGTATACAACAAAGAATAGAACAGTATGGATGCCTGGGGTTGAGGGCAATATGACTACTTATAAGCTAAGTTTCATGGGACAATACGACTAGTTGGAAGTTTGGTAAATGGAGGCTAACAACTACCCTTCTCCTTCCCCCTGAGACTAAGAAGTACTCATTGTTTAATTTCAGGTGCAAAGTCTAAACATAACAGACCAATCCTTTTAGGATAGCTAACTGGGCAACTTTGATGAATAACTTGTTAGTGTAAAGATACTTGACCATACTCCCTTGCATTCACACACATCCAACAAAGTTAGCTAAATTCCTGAGGCAAGAATCATACGGTGATCAGAAAGACAATTGCATTTCTAAATTTAAACCCTTATATATCTGTTAAATTCTGGACCAAGTTCAGAGAAGAGAACCATGACTTAAACAGTTACAGGACAAACTCAATCAATCGTAACTAGAATCAATTTTTAAAAATGATCCAGGACAGATTTTAATCTTCTCAAAATCAAGGACTGTTTAATCTTTATATCTCCTTTTGCTAGTAATTTGCAATTCATTTGGTAGATCCTTACAAAAAAGATTGTGGTACTGAACTGCATAAGGTTTACAAATAGTTGGCTGGTTGCTATCAATTCTCAAAGAGGATCAGAATGACATCATTACTTTAGAATCCAGTTACAATGCATCTGACTATGACTGATGAGAACAATATGAACCAGGAAGGCTCTATCACAGGTCAGGCATAAATAATCCATGTGAACATTTGGAGTGGGTCTCTAAATTTGAGCATCTCATGTTTCTTTTGAGCTATTTCAATTCAGCTCTGCTCATAAAGAACAGCCGCTTCTCTGATAGGGTCATGCCATGTTGGTTGGTCCTGTGCCAGTTTCTCCTAGGTCACACAATCAATCCAAATTACTTCAGAGAGACATCGAGAGTGTCTTTGTGAGCACTTGACTTGCATGAGTTCTCCATAAGGTAGGCTTTTAGGCAAGCATATGCATGGCAGTTGAACAATGCAGTCAGGTTATTGTAATTGCACTCTTTACAGTAGAGTTTGAATGCTTGGCAGCTTAGGTCAAGAAAGGAACTCAGTGTCTGGCATCTTATCCTGCCAAGTAATCTTTAGGATCTTCCTAAGACAAATCAAATGGAAGGAATTCATTTTCCTGGCATGATACTGGTATATACTTCAGGTTTCATAAGGTCAGCACAACAGCTCTATAGACTTTCAGTTTGGTAGTCAGTCCAATACCACTTCTCTCCCACACTTTCCTTCAGAGCCTCCCAAACACTGATCTACCTCTGGCAATGCCTGTGTCAAACTCATTGCCAATGGGTACATCCCTAGAAAGTACACTGCCAAGGTAAGCAAACTTATCCACAGTATTCAAAAATTCTCCATTTACTTGCTGTGGTGTTAACTGATAGAGTACCTGCGTTTTCTTAGTGTTGATTGTTGGGCCAAAATTAGCACAAGCAATAGAGAATCAATTGATACTTTGTTGTATCCCATCTTTGGAGGGTGCTTTGAGTACACAATCATCTGTGAACAAAGAAATCATGCACCAGTGGATTCTCTCCACTTTGGTCTTGTCTTGTATATAACCTTTTCAGATTGAAGAATTTACCATCAGTGCAGTAGCTGACTTTGATGCCATGTTCATTGTCATTGAAGGTATTTGATAATGTGACTGAAAATATCATACTTGAAAGCATGGAAGCAAGCATACGACTTTGTCTCACTCCATTAGTGACTGGGAAAGCATGAGATCATCAATTTTTGAAAGCCTAAACAAGCATGCCATCATGAAATTGATGTACAATACTGAGAAAATTCTCTAGGTAACCAAATTTTGACATAATTTCCATAAACCCTCATGACTGACTTGGTCAGATTTACAAACGTGGTGTACAGAACACTCTTCTGCTCCTGGAATTTCTCCTGAAGTTGTCGGGCAGCAAACAATGTATCAACTGTTCTTTGGCCCTTTCTGAAGTCACGCTGGCTTTTAGGTACAGGACCATTTTCCAGGTGAAGGATCAGTCTATTAAGGAGGATTCTGCCAAGAACAATGCCAAGATGACCAGGAGAGAGACTGCACTGTGATTGTCACAGGACAATCTAGTTATTTTACTTTCATAAAGATGGACAATGGAGACTTCCTTGAATTTCTGGGTGATAACCTCCTCCTGTCATATAACCCAGAAAATTTCAGTAAAGTTTTTTTTATGAGCAAAGAACCCCTGACCTTGTAACTCTTAACTAGAATACAATCAGTACCAGCTGTTTTGCCACAAGAAAGAAGCTTAGTGGCATTGAAAACATCTTCGGTTGGAACTTCAGCTAGGAGAGATTGATTTCAACTTGAGGTAAATGGTCAATGGATACAGCATTGATTGATTATGGTCTGTTGAGAACACTATGAAAGTGTTTAGCCCATCTCTCTAGGATCATGTCCTTATCTTTAATCAATGTGACTCCATCAGCACTGAATAGTTGAGATAGACCATAGATTTTTGATCCATAAATAGCCTTGAGGGCATAATAAAAGCACTTTGGATTATTACTATCAGTGTGAAACTGAATTTCAACTGCCTTCTTACTGAGCCAAGAATCCTGCATCTCTCTAAGCTTCACTTATACTTTACTTTTGATGGAATTAAATGCCGCCTTCTTAGAGAAGGATAAACTATCCTGATGGGAAATCCTGTGGAATTCTTGTATTTTTTGTTTCATTTATCAGTTTCTAAATTTCCCCATTATTTTCATCAAACCAGTCTTGGTGTTTGTGAGTGTTCTGACCCAGATGAACAAATGCAGTGCTGTACACCAAATCTCTGAGAGCTGCCCACTCATTTTCTGCTCCTCTGTTGCTAATTGTGTGTTGTCTCAATTTTTCCTTCAAGTTAGCAACAAACTGTTTACATTCAGAGAAGCCTCTGATATGTTGACATTAATTCTTCTGCTACTCATTTTGCCTTGAGGCCACTGCTTTTTTTGAATGTGAATATTTAGGTTGGAGAGGATAAATTTATGATTCTCTGTGCCACACGTTGCCTTCATGACTCTCACATTCTTTCTATATCTTCTTACAATCATAGAGTTTATTAATGCCAATGTTTGCTGCGAGGGATCATACACGAAGTTTTATTGTGTTCAGAGAAACAGAAGACAGTGTCAGTGATGAGAAGGTCATGAGATGCACAAGTCCTCAGGAGTAAGTGAATATTGCTATTGCCATTTCCCACTCCATTCCTCCTGAAGACTTCCTGCCATGTCTGGTAGTCTGAGACAACTGTACCACTAAGGTCTCCCAGGACTACCCTCTTTTGGCACGTTGATGATAAAGGTCTTCATAAAATTTATCTTTGACATCGTCAGGGTTTGTCATGGTGGGAATATAGGCACTAATGATGGTAGTAGTACGGTGTTTTCCTGCTAGTGGCAATCGTTATCATAAGTCTATCTTTCATTCCTTTTGGTGAGCATGCAAGCTTGTTGTTGAAATTAGTATTGATTACAAAATCTGCACCAACTTCACAGTATTTTCCTTCACTGCGGGCACTCCAGAAAAACTTGTGGTTAGTTCTGACTTCAATAACTTGGCCATCATTTGCCAGCCTTCCTTCACACAGGGCTGAGATTTGGATGTAGCACTCGGTGAGCTCTCTCACAACAAAAAATTCTCTCTTTCAGGTCTACTGGATTTTGTACTATCTATAAGTGTGTGCGTACCGATGATGACTAGAAGTATCTTTGCAAAAGTTTTTGTACATTTTGTGAATGTGTATGTGTGTGTGTGTGTGTGTGTGCATTTTGACCACAAGATGGTATCATTGCCTGCCATGGTAATCAGGCCAAGGTTGGTTATGCAGACAATTTTTAGAGCACCTTTTCCTACCCCTTCCTCACACCAGGAGGTGAAGTGCTCAGAAATTCAGGGGACTGCTGAATCTCACTTCCATTTCCAGGGTGAAGATGTCCCTATGGTCTGGGTCACCTAGGTGCCTGGTTGTGACTAAAGTTCCTAATGTATCCACACCTGCTGCTTTGTTACATATCTGTTGCCACAGGACTTTGAGATTGGTAAAAAATGGTAAAGTGCTATGGGTAATGTCTTTTGATTCATGTGCAAATTGGAAATCATCACACTCACTCTTTTTTTCCAGAGTCATCCTAGTCAAGTCTCAGAACAGAGTCAAAATGACTGTGATGGCTCGAGATGCAGTGGATGACCTTGGTGTCTTTGATGTCTAATCAAGCTCTAAACACTATTGTGCCTGCTTTAGCTGCCTTCATGGAAGCTGAAACAAATTGTTCACATTCATCCATTCTTAGTAGACCTCCCACCAAACTTATTGATGGGTCTGAGACCCTTCTGTTACCATCAACCTAATTTAGCCATCTGCTGAAATAGTTTACTGAGTGGGGTTCTGGAGAGTGGGAGTAGGGACTGCTGTGCATACTACAACCTCTTGGAGCCCCAGGTGAGAGTTAGGTAGATCAGGTGGACATGAAAGGTCGAAAACAGTCCTGGAAAGAGCTAAGCAGTCCTCACACTGGAGGTTCTAGCCCAAACATATCCAACATCATAACTGACCCAAAAATCAAATGCTTCTGCTCAGGCTCAACTGCATTGGGAAAGTGGCTTGTGTTATCAGGCATTCCAAACACTGATGAAATGATAAAATTGAATGTCTTATACTTTCCTTTTTAATTTTTCCCTTAAAACAAATCAGGAAAGCAAAAAGAACTGTAGTCAGTTAATAATTAACTCAAGACTAGCCTTCCTTGATATTTTATCTCTGTGAACTTTTCTTGTTTTCACTAACTTTTAGGAGGAAAACCATTACAAGATAGCTTTATGTTCTTCTTTATTGAATAAGTGCATTTTTAAAAGTCTAGTACTTTCTTTTTATTAATCTTCTCCAGTTCATTTTGTATGTAGCCTATTAGTACACAGCTGTTTGCATGGTATCTCCCCCATTATACTATGATCTCCTTGAGACCAGAAACTGTATGTTACCTTTCTTTGTGTCCTCAGATGCTAGCATAGTTCCTAACATATGGTAGTTACTTAATAAGCTGTTCATTGACTGAATTTTTCAGATTCTACAGCTTAATTATAGACTTATGATTTCACTGGTACAGGGATTACCCAGGTGAGGAATTTCCATCTTCTAGTGAAGGCTGGTGTGTTTCCTGTAACTTAAAGTCACAGAAGATTGCTTAGAGCCCTAATGTGTTTAATTGCTTGATCAGGTTTTCTCCCTTCTAGTCTCTGTCACCCTCTCTCATTCTAGTCTCCTTCTCCTTTCTTCCTCCAGCAGCCACTTACCCTGCTGCCTATGGTGAGATAAGCCAAGTGTTCCCTCAGCAGCCTCAAATGATCCCACAGCAATGGAGAGAAGATAAGGAAACTGAGACCCAAAGAGGTATGACTTGCCCCAGGTCACACAGGTAGCTTTGTGAGCTTAAACAACCTGGTCAGCATGTAGGTGGCCATCCAGGACATGAATGGCTTCCAGATCGGCATGAAGAGGCTCAAGGTGCAGCTCAAGGGGCTGAAAGACACCAGTCACCCTTACTGAGCTCCCCTGAGAGCATCCCCTGGGGGAAGCTGGGACTCCTAATAGTTGTACAGAATTTTTTTTTTTGAAAAGAAAAGTTTGAAGTCCCTATATAATAGAAGAAAAATTAGAGTAAAAGAAAAAAAAGCAAAAGAAACAAAAAAACAACAACAACAAAAGAAAACTATAGAAGCTAGAGTTCCTGCTAAAAATCCAAGATGTTGTAGAACTGTAACTTTTGTGGAGTTTAGACTGAGCATCAATCCCCCTTCTCCCTGCCAATCTATGCCTGTTGGACTCTGTTATTTGCCGAGGGGGAGCTTGGGCCCCTCCTTTCCAAAATTGTGAGCATTCCAGCTTCCTGCAGCTGATGAATGGAAAGTCACTCAGTTCTCGCTGACACAGTGGATAGATGGATGGACAGAGGTTGCCAGGGAGCATGGGGGAGGTGGCACAAGGAAGTCCAGGTTGTCTCTGTCTCTAACCTCTTCCTCACCTTGAGACCCACAACTATAAATTAAGTGCTTAGTTCCCTCAAGGAGCTGCTCTTTCTGTAAACCCTAACCACCTTCTGTTTCAATAACTTCCATGCTCGCTCTAGAGACTTTCAGGGCAAGGGAGAACTGGGAACTTTCAATTTAAAATGACACAAACAAAAACCTAAAAAAACAAAATCAAAAGAAGGAAGAAAAAAGTCTTTGAAGAATTTCTGAAACTGTTTACAAGGAATTTTGAAAAACAAGGATGTTTAAAATGATGCCAGTTCTGTTTTTCTGTAAATAAATTTGCATATTTTGTAGGACTTTTAATTGTAATGATAGAGAAAAAAACAAGGAAAACTATTTAATGAAAGCATGATATTTATCTTTGGTAAATGACTTAAGAACAGTTAAAAAAGACATTGATTAAAAGCTCAGAATCAGAAAAAGACCCAATGAATTATTTAAGAACACATATATGTTAAATTATATCATATTTATAATAATTTATTTCCACCATTAGAAAAACTTACTTTGTCATTCTGCATTCAATCCCTCCTTGCTTGAGTACAAGCTACCTGGCATGGTGGGGTGGGAGGTATCCTCTCCAACTCCCCTGGTTTTCTATACTTTTTGGTTTAGAAGATCAAGTTTCTCCTCTTCTTCTCAGGCCTCTTTCCTTTCTATTCAGTTAGTGTGATTTTTTTGGTTTCTTTTTTGTTTTTACTTTCATCTCTCCTTTGGCTCCTACTCTTTGGAAGTTCAGGTATAAAAACAAAACAAAACAAACCAAAAAAAAAAACACAGCTGCCATTTGATACAACTGCTCTTTTTACTCTCAATTCCCTAAAACTCCTTGCTACCTTGTGTAACAATTGGATGATGCTTTCTTCAGCTTAATCCTAAATAAAGCACAGTTTAAAAAAATAAATAAGTAAATCACTTGATCAGAAAGAAATCCCATGAGAACCCTAAACTAGCACTGGATATAGGATTAAGTGTCATTAAGCAGCTCTGTCACCTATTGCCTTGTTCTGAATAATGATTCCAGAGTAAGAGGAACAGTCCTGGTCACAAACGAGGGTTCCACCTATGTAAAGACCAGAACATATATCAGAAAAAAAAGTGATAAGACCTTTCCCCAGATAGAAGCATTAAAAACTTACAGGATACCAGAATGAACTTTCAAAAGGGCAGAAATATATAAAAGACAGAAACTCAGACCTCATATTACCCCTATCCCCCACAGTCCAGAGCTGAGAAGAACCCAAATCTCACATGAAATCCGTAATCAAGAAGTAGACTGGAAAAATGAGAAAGCAATAACAGTAGCAATAACAATGACAACAATAAAGAACCTGACTATAAAGCCTGTTGTGATGAAAGGGAATTGCAAGGCACAAACTCAAAAGAAAACACCTACAAATAAAGTTTGAATGAAAAATACATATTGTATAAAGCCTGTTGTGATGAAAGGAAAGTGCAAGACACAAACTCAAAAGGAAACACCTACAAATAAAGTTTGAATGAAAAATACAGATTGTTTACAAACTCAGCAAGAATTCTTAGAAAAAATAAAGAAAAAAGGAAAAAAGATATGAAATATCAAATAAATGACCAAGAGGAAAATTTGGAAATGTGTCCTTCGAGGAATCTTACAAAAAAAATGAATAACTTGGTAAAAGAGAAGCAAAAAAGTGAAAATACTCCTTAAATACAAACTTAGCCAAAGGATAAAAGAGGTACAAAATCTCACTGAATAAAATAACCACTTAAAATTAGAATTGGTCATAGGTAAGCTAAAGATTGTATGAGATATCAAGAAACCACAAGTAAAAGTCAAAAAATTGAAAGTAAATTTGAAGAAAATATGTAATATCCCATAGGAAAAACAATTGATGTGGAACATAGTTTAAGAATCATTGGACTACCAGCAAGTCACAAAAATACTTACATATTATATTTCTAGAAATTATAAAGCGAAAGAGAACAAATAGAAAAAATCTACCTGTCACCTTCTGAAAGAAATTCCCAAATGAGAAATACAGGGGAGGGTTGGAGCCAAGAGAGTGGGGTAGAAGCAGAGGGTTGCTAAAGTTCTCCTTCTAACCCCAGTCAAGTACCTGTAAAAATGACTCTCAACAAATTCTGAAGCTGTAGAAACCACAGAATGATGGAGTAAAGCAAATCTACCACCCAAAACAACCTGGAAGGTTGCTAGGAAGCATCTATCATGCCATAATGGCAGCAGAGTGCAGTCTGACATGGTCTGCACCAGCACAGATGGGACCTGAGCATGCCTCTAGGGATCTGAATATCTGGCACCTGTAGCAGTTTCCAGAATTCGCAACCCCAAAATACCAACGATGAATTGGAAGGTCAGTGGAATAAAATCTGTCAGACCTTGAGAGAGTAGAGTGGTCCAATCATAGTCCCAGAGTGGCAGAGGGTGAGAAGGAGCCTGTAGCAGTAGGGGCAGAGGCAGTAGCTATTTCTGGAACTCTGAGCTCATAGATTGTGAGGGAATAGAACAGATGATAGTACACCTCACAGATCCACTGGAAGCAGAAAACTATCTTGACAAAGAGTTCAAAAGCCAAGGAAATGGCTGGGGAAATAAGCAAAAAACAGAAAAATAATCAGACTATAGAATTTTCTTTGGTAACAAGGAAGACCAAACAAAACATACAAAAAGAAGAAGGCAACAAAGGCAAGCCTACTACATCCAAAGCCTCCAAGAAAAATACAAACTGGTCTCAGGCAATGGAAGAGTTCAAAAAGGATTTTGAAAATCAAGTTAGAGAGGTGGAGGAAAAGCTGGGAAGAGAAATGAGAGACATGCAGTCAAAGCATGAACAGCAGGTCAGCACCCTGCTAAAAGAGACCCCAAAAAATGCTGAAGAAAAATAGGCTAACTCAATTGGCAAAAGAGGTTCAAAAGCCAATGAAGAGAAGAATGTTTTCAAAAGCAGAATTAGCCAAATGGAAAAGGAGGTTCAAAAGCTCACTGAAGAAAATAGTTCTTTCAAAATTAGAATGGAACAGATGGAGGCTAATGACTTCATGAGAAACCAAGAAATCACAAAACAAAACCAAAATAATGAAAAAAATAGAAGATAATGTGAAATATCTCAGTGGAAAAACAACTGACCTGGAAAATAGATCCAGGACAGACAATTTAAAAATCATGGGACTACCTGAAAGCCTTGATCAAAAAATGAGCCAAGACATCATCTTTCATGAAATTATCAAGGAAAACTGCCCTGAGATTCTAGAACCAGGGGGAAAAATAAATATTGAAAGAATCCACCGATCACCTCCTCAAAGAGATCCAAAAAGAGACACTCCTAGAAACATTGTGGCCAAATTCCAGAGTTCCCTGGTCAAGGAGAAAATAATTCAAGCAGCTAGAAAGAAACAGTTCAAGTATTGTGGAAATACAATGAGGATAACACAAGATCTAGCAGCTTCTACATTAAGGGATCGAAGGGCGTGGAATAGGATATTCCAGAAGTCAAAGGAACTAGGACTAAAACCAAGAATCACCTACCCAGCAAAACTGAGTATAATACTTCAGGCAAAAAAAAATGGTCTTTCAATCAAATAGAGGACTTTCAAGCATTCTTGATGAAAAGACCAGAGCTGAAAAGAAAATTGGACTTTCAAACACAAGAATGAAGACAATCATGAAAAGGTGAACAGCAAAGAGAAGTCATAAGAGACTTACCAAAGTTGAACTGTTTACATTCCTACATGGAAAGACAATATTTGTAACTCTTGAAACTTTTCAGTACCTGGGTACTGGGTGGGATTACAGACACACACATGCACACGCACATACTCACACACATAGAGACAGAGTGCACAGAGTGAGTTGAAGAGGATGGGATTATATCTTAAAACAATGAAATCAATCAGCGAGAGAGAAATATATGAGAGGAGAAAGGGAGAAATGGAATGGGGCAAATTATCTCTCATAAAAGAGGCAAGAAAAAGACTTTTTAGTGGAGGAATAAAGAGGGGAGGTGAGAGAAAAACATGAAGTTTACTCTCATCACATTCCACTAAAGGAAGGAATAAAATGCACACTCATTTTGGTATGAAAACCTATCTTACAATACAGGAAAGTGGGGGAGAAGGGGATAAGCAGGGTGGGGGGGATGACGGAAGGGAAGGCATGGGGAGGAGGGAGCAATTTGAGGTCGACACTCATGGGGAGGGACAGGATCAAAAGAGAGAATAGAAGTAATGGTGGACAGGATAGGATGGAGGGAAATATAGTTAATCTTATACAACACAACTATTATGGAAGTCATTTGCAAAACTACACAGATTTGGCCTATATTGAATTGCCTGCCTTCCAAAGGGAAGGAGTGGGGAGGGAGGGAGGTAAAGAAGTTGGAACTTAAAGTTTTAGGAACAACTGATGAGTACTGTTCTTGCCACTAGGAGATAAATAATACAGGTAAAGGAGTATAGAAAGTTATCTGGCCCTACAGGACAAAAGAGAAGATGGGGACAAGGCCAGAGAGGGATGATAGAAGAGAGAGTAGATTGGTGACAGGGACAATTAGAATGCTCAGTGTTTTTTTGGGGGGGACAAAAGGGGAGAAAATGTGGAACCCAAAATTTTGTTAAAATGAATGTTAAAAGTTAAATTCAAATAAAAGAAAATCAAGTTAGAGAAGTAGAGCAAAAATTGGGAAGGGAAATGAGAGTAATGCCAGAAAATCATGAAAAGTCTGAGGAAAATCATAGAGTACAGAATTCCAGGGTCAAGGAGAAAATATAACAGGAAATCAGCAAGAAATATCCATATATTGTTAAGGCATAGTCAGGATTACAGAAGATTTAACAGCTTCCACTTTAATGCAGTGGAATACTTGGAATATGATATACTGAAAGACAAACTGAGTATAATCCTACAAAGGCAAAGTATTTAATGGAGTAGAAAGTTTTCAGACATTCTGATGAAAATGCTAGAGCTCAATAGAAAATTTAATTTTTAAACACAAGACTAAGGAACTGTGTTAGAAAGTAAAAATGAGGGAGAAATCATAAAGGACTTAATAACATTAAACTCTACATTTCT